>NW_015505424.1:624739-653942 GCF_001515645.1 Sinocyclocheilus grahami | reverse complement strand
TCAAGAATGAACAATTTGGCATGGATGAGTTTGACGTTCGGTGTTTAAAAAACGGAGCAAACGGAAAGAGAAAGCACAACCTATATTATAGCTCTATAAATGAAGCACACAGACTTTATTAGAGCCACAGAAAGACAAACGTTTTGCTGAAAATGCACAATACACAATTCATTATGTACATTAACAATGATTCGGGACCAATATAATGTAATTTAAAGGAAAACTATGTGAATGGCGCTCTGTGGCGCGGCAGGATTTTCTGTCGGCTGCATTTAAATCCGTTTCTGAAGTTTCCCGCTCTGTTCAGCGTGCAGTATCATGTGTCTAAACAAATAGCATGTGCTGTCAGTGATTTCAACCACTAGAGGCCGCTCTCGCACTGTGTAATGACAGCAGACCCTTCTCAGCCGCTCCAGCAATTGACGCAACCCGGAAAACTATCGACATGGATTTTTGTCGATAACCGATAGTTCCAGCAATCAACTATCGGTGCCGATTAATCGGCAAAACCGATACATCGGTCGACCTCTACACTACACTATCAAATATAGACAATGTTTCACTAATGTGATGCACCTTAATACAATTGCTGCGTCCCAATTAGCATACTATTCGTCCTAAATAGTATTCGAAATTAGTATGTCCCAAATCGTAGTGTTGAAATTAGTATGCCAGAGATTCCTGGATGGTTTACTGCTTCCGGTAGAAATTCGAAATGCAGATTCATGGACGTGGACGAGGATTCGATTAGAACTACAAACACGCATAAAAAGTGTTAAAAACTACAAACATGGCAGATATGTGAGATCGACGGACAGGTAGAGAAAGGGGTTTGAGTGATAAATAATCAATATCTAACCTGTTGAAAAAATATTTATTTAATGTTATCCGCACTAGATTTCATCTGCAGCAACACTCTGAACTTTTATAAAGATACGTTTGGTCATTAACTTTTAAAAGCATAATTATGCAAACATATGAGCAGAGTTATCGGCATGATAGACCCACGACTGGCAGATCAACATGCCTCTTCATTTCTCTTCAATACGGTAGGAAATTAAATTAAACAAAATATGGATAATGTTAACTTTGACAAGATGATTGACAGTGCAGTTTAAATGGTGACAGGATGCACGTAACTAAGCAACTGAGCGTCCCTTAAAGACACAGTTATGACGAAGTAGTTTGTCCCAAAGCTTGCCTACTATTCTGCTACATATTCAAAAGTATGTACTTTATCTTCACAATAAGAGTACATACTTTTAGGGCATAGTATAAGAAGGCGAAATGGGACGCAGCAAATGTTTTTTTGGACACTACCATGATGGAAATATCATTCTTATTCTTTAAAATACCATTTAAATACTATAGTATATGAATTTGCTAATTAAACCCCAGATAGCAAGCAGACGTCGATTCAGCATCTATTTTTGATTGTAAACAATGTCAGTCATCAATCAATTTTAAATGTTGAAATAAAACATTCACTATTTGGTCGAATAATTGGAACATTATTAGGTCGAAAATAAAACATCCATTCAACATTGAAATGAGGTTGACACTCAACATGTACGGCCGACCCATTCGGTCGAAATCATAACGTTTGTTCTATGTTTAAATCAGAGCTGTCAGTTCTGCACATTTACATGATTTGAATTGTACGCCACCGAGGTAAAGGTATGCAAAAATGTATTTTAATTGGTCCTTTTTGCATAATGTAAATTGTCACTTAAGCCTTGTTCAGACTGTCAGCCCAAATCCGATTTTTGTGCATATCTGATTGGAATCCGATCATGTTTAGCATGTGTGAACAGCAAAAAAAAAATAAAAATCACATGAAATTTTTACACATTTGTTTCAAGCTATATTCATGTGTGGTTTGAAATCCTATTCAAATCGCATTTCTGCAAATCTGTTTCAGTCTGACCGCTCGGATTTAGTGTAGCTTTTTGATATTTTCTCACATCACGTAGAACGTGAACAGCTGGTCTACACACATCTGAGTTTTTAGAGCGGCAGAGATGACAGCATGGAATAAATCCACGCATTACAGGTTTTCTACATTTCTGCGGCTGCCTTATAAGGCGTAATATAATTCAGCGTGACGGCATCATGTTATAAGACAACAAATTTTAACTCTTGATATCTGGCAACCGCACTCATGAAAGCTTGTCTAGCAGAGGTGTATAAAATTTTCTCTCCTTTTTTTGACGAAAATAAAAATAGGTTTTTGGTAGAGTTTTTATCTTTTTGAATACATTTTAGTCTCGTCTTATTTCGTCAACAAAATTGCATGTTGGTATAGTCTTAGTTATCGTTTATTGACCTTATTATCGTCTCGTCTTCGTCTCGTCTTAGTCATGGGAAAAAAGCTTGTAGACGAACATTTTTCGTCATAGTCTTCGTTAACGAAATTAACACTACTTCTTACACAGAATAAGGCAAGCAACATATTTCATAGTATTCTAAGGCTATGTCGATTAGCATTGCATTAGTATATACTTTATTATAATAAAAATTATAAGACGAACTCAGACAAACCATATATTGTCGTAGTCGTGTGTTTATTAGTCACGCTGAATTAATCAAAGCAGTTAAATCTTCTGTTTATTCAGCAACCGCTATAGGGATTTCCTGGATTTCTTCTGCGAGGCGTATTTGGAGTTTCAGTGCGAGAGAGCCCTCTGGCCTTCGGATGGAAATTTACTGCTGATCACAGAACCGTGCTTCACTAAAAGATACGCATGACGATCACCTAATCACAATTTATCGCCTTTGTGATCTAATTTCAATTAATTGTGCAGCCCTACAGTGTGGACAGTCAAACATTTAGATCGGATTTCAATCGAATATGCACAAAAATCAGATTTGGACTGACAGTCTGAACAAGGCTTTAGTAATTGTTTATATTTTAAAGCATTTAATTTTTGCTGCATCATAATTATAATCTCTATTACCATCTGATTCCATTACTGTACAGTTCATTTCTGAAAGGGCAATAAAACATTCCTAATAAAGACTAACTTCTTATGTTTTACATTGTCAAATCTAATTCAGATGGAAATAACTGAAAAACCACTATATTTCCATTACCAAGGTGCTGTTTTGATCTATTAATTAAATAGTGAACAGTGTTCATGTCACATCAAAATTAGAGCTAATTGAAACGAGGGCCTTTGGCATGTTTGTCACAACAATGGCTGTTCCCACTTAAAACCACTGACCTAAATACACACACTCTCTCCTACGAGCTGTCTTTGTCTAGTTCAAAACCAACACACTGCTCTGACGATGGCTTTGTGGGTCAGTGTTGCTATAGCAACAGGCGAGAGCTGCACACGGTGGCGCCAGAATTCCCTGGCTTGCTTCAGTCAGCATGCCCACATATGAGGGACCCCTGCTGAATCTGAAACACGTCCCCCCACGACATTTCACACATGCCTAAATCATGGGCGGCAGCAATATTTGTAATTATCTACCTGAACAGCCCATGTTTTGTGGAGTAATTCGAACATTTGACTGGAAATGAGGCGAGCAGTACGGTGGCAGAGAAGTGCTAAACAAATCATAATTCTGAAAACAAAATAACAAATTACAAACACAAATGCAAGTCTAAAAAACAAAATAACAATTCAGAAAACACAACAATTCAGAAAACATTATAACAAGTCAGAAAACACAATGACAAATTCGAAAACAAAATAACAAGTCAGAAAACACAATGACAAATCAGACAAACCGGAAGAGGTAGGTATAGTTTGAGACAGCGCCATTGGTTTGGGATTACTCACCGCTGACTGGACGAGACATCTGTCAATCAACGTATACAGGAAGAACCAGCCGAAGAACAGCAGAGTCGTGATAGAAAGTTCGGAGATGGTATTAAAGTAGCTCAGTTTAAATGTATTGTATGAATTGCCCTTACTATGGAATTAAAAATACGGAGTGTATATTTACATTTAGTTAAAAGTGGCTATAAAACATCAGCTCCAGTGGTGCAGATGGATAAGCGTGTGTCATATGCTATTTGACGAGATCGACCCCGGTTCGATCCTGCCTTTTGCCTAACTTTTTTTTTCTCCCTTTTCAAATCTCGTATCACATCGTAAAGGCATTTATTTTCAATAAAAATTAAGGAAATAATCAAAAAGTTGAAAATAAAGTATCGGGTAGGGTTAGGGTAGGTGTAGGGAGGGCTTTATTGTACCAATAAGGTGGCATCCATTTAATAATTAAAATTAAAATTATAATTTACACTCAATACGTTATTATTGCATACTGTTTTATAATGTACTACAATACTACAATAACTCTCATTCTGATTCTGATTCTGATTCATTCTGATTCTGATTCTGATACTGAAGTGCAGATAATTGCCATTATTTGCAACAAGTAGTACACTACTGCTATTTTCACTTAGTTTAAATAGAATCCATTGCTAATACGAGATTTGACGGGAGGAAAAAAAGCTCGGCAAAAGACGGTATCGAACCCGGGTCGATCGGGTCAAAAAGTCAATGACACACACTTATCCATCTGCGCCACTGGAGCTGATGTTATACAGCCACTTTTAACTAAATGTAAATAGACACCCCGTATTTTTTATTCCATAGTAAGAGCAATTCATACAATACATTTAAACGGAGCTACTTTAATACCATCTCTTAACTTTCTGCCACGACTTCGTGTTCTTCGGCTGATTCTTCCTGTATACGTTGATTGACAGATATCTCGTCCAGTCAGCGGTGAGTAATCCCAAAGCAATGGCGCTGTCTCAAACTATACCTATCTCTTCCGGTTTGTCTGATTTGTCGTTGTGTTTTCTGACTTATTTTGTTTTCGGATATGTCATTGTGTTTTCTGACTTATTTTGTTTTCGGATATGTCATTGTGTTTTCTGACTTATTTTGTTTTCGGATATGTCATTGTGTTTTCTGACTTATTTTGTTTTCGGATTTGTCATTATGTTTTCTGACTTGTTATAATGTTTTCTGAATTGTTGTTGTGTTTTCTGAATTGTTATTTTGTTTTTTAGACTTACATTTGCATTTGTAATTTGTTATTTTGTTTTCAGAATTGTGATTTGTTTTGCACTTCTCGGTCACCGTAGAGCAGACAGAGAAATTCCCTCACTGCATAACAAAATTTGGCATTTTTATGTCCCCCAAACGTCAGGGTCCTGGGGTTAGTTTAGCATGAACTCCCGGGTCTTTGAGAGGAGTGCTTATGTGTGCAGTCCTTTGTTATGCACACACATACTGGAGCCTGTATTGGGCTTTATGGGTGGTAGAGTTATGACCCCTGTCCAGAGTATGGGGGATGCTGTCGTTCCAGGCCACTATGAGGCTATTGAGCACCATGTAACAGAACTTCATAAACCACTGGTTTGGAGCACACTACATAGGCCACAACTCTGTCCACCCCACAACTAATGCCCATTTGTTGAATAAGTTTTTAACTAATGCATTCTGGGATTGCCTTCTCCTTGAAAAACTGGGTAAAATCAACCATTTTAAATTAAATTTCACTATTTTCAAGCACGACTTTTCAGAATTGAATGAAATATGATTTATATTTAGAATCAGCATTTCTCTCAACTATTCCACGACCAGGTTTTTAACTAATGCATTCTGGGATTGCCTTCTCCTTGAAGGAAACGCACAAAGACGTCCCTTAGTTTTGGGACAAAATGTTGTATATTAGAAGGCAACATAATTACGTTACCTAGCTGTTGGAAAAGGATGGATGTCCCTTAAAATGGTGTCTAGGTAGGGAGCTCACTATGTTCTGGAACACAGAGCACTTTCTTTTATAGCGCTTTCTTTATGATATTTGAAAAAAGTCACTGTGACTTGGAGGTCAGTGTTAAATGGCCATCTACCCCCTGCACATTTTGGAGGGTCTAATTACATTGCAGATAGGATAATGAAACTGCTGTTTTGTGCATAACTTGGTTCAATGGATGTAAATTTTAGGATCTATTAATAAACCAGGGAAATGTTCATGAATTGAAGTCTCTGTTTGTAAGATACAGGCATGTGACTTTTACTGCATACAAAAAACAACTCTGTATGACAAAGCACAAGGTGCTGATTCTGTAAGACCACTGGGTATTGCTTTGTTTTGACATAAAACTGTTTATATATATATATATAAACATATATATATTAATGTGTAATTAATACACATTAAACTTATCAATTGACATTATAATGTTACAAAAAAAAACGTAAAATAAATACTGCTCTTTTGAACGCTCTACTAATCAAAGAATCCTGAAAATAAGTATCATGGTTTTCACAAAAATATGAATCAGCACAACTGTTTTCAGCAGTGATAATCAATGTTTCTTGAGCATCAAATCAGAATATTAGAATGATTTCTGAAAAATCATGTGACACTGAAGACTAGAGTAATGATGTTGAAAATTCAGCTTTGATCACAGGAATAAAATACATTAAAAACAACACTCAAATAGAAAACAGTTATTTTAAATATTTCTTATTTATTTTTTAAATATTTCACATCACAGTTTTTACTGTATTTTTTTTATCATTTTAATCTTTCATGACTTAAACTTTAACATATAACTCATCTCACACTAGCAACCACATACCAATGCCCCAAAATCCCCACTAAGAAACCCTTAGCAACACCTGTGTCAACTTTGAGCAGTTTCATGTTCAATAATCCTCATACCCATCATCCACTGTATTCGCCTTATTACAGTAATGTGTTGAGCCGACAGAAGATGACTAAAGAAAGATTAGATGAAACCGAGGTATTCAGACTCACTCCGTTTCCATGGCAACACACACACACACACACACACACACACACACCTGGGGAGGAGATATCAGAAGGAGTTTACATAACAGAGCTCCTACACAGCTTACAGAAATGTGCCACATTTAAATCTCTCCATGTGCTACACTCTCTATATCCATATGTGAGTGTTCTATTCTAAGAAGCTGCATGGCATTTACATAACTCAAAGTAGGCTGTTGAAAAGTATAAACAGGCAGCTTGCAATGTCTAATAACTAACTTCTATCCATAACCAAGTGGAAATAAGTACATTCTAAAGACCTTTTAAATATAATTGTGCATTAATCATGTTGGGTCATATGAGGATGTTGTTCAGTGTCCTGCATGTGCTCTAATGAGCTGATAACATTCATGGCCTCTCTGTGCTCTCAGTCACCTTGGCAACTCCTGACAGACCTCAGCACGCCTTGCAGAGGGACAGCGGCGAGCTAACAAATACAAATCAGCTGCTCATCCGAAACAAGTCAAGCCAGACAGACACATCAACCTCTAAAGTAGATCAGACGGTCAGTCATCTGGCACCGAGGAAACATGCACAGAAAATATTGCAATGACAACATAAACCTTACTCAGGGGAGTAAATCTCATTTCAAATTTGATGAGCAAGAGAAACAAGACATTTTCTTCACAGTATTGATTGTAACAATATTTCCGAACCAAGTGGGACACAATCTACTCCTGTAAAACTGGGTTTCTGTCTTAACCAGCCGGAGCCCAGGAAAGCAGATGTTTTGCTGTTAGCTTGGTAGAGTCTGGTATAAATACAGATTTCACTTTCGATTCCTTATCACACACTCTGTGTGATTCTAAATCATCTGGGTATACTGTATTCCTGTTTTAATGTCCATTTTGCTTTTATGAATAGATGATGTCTTTGCTAATGCTGTGAATTATAGAGGACAGTGTTGCAGACTGATTCAAATCATTAACTATTTTCTTTTGAACTAAAGTAGTCACGCTTATGTTTTGGATTCATTTGTTCATATGTCATTTGTTTGTGAATCTGATGACATTGAACGCACAGTATATTTCTTTTACTAATAACAGCAAGTCGTTTTTTTTATTTTTATTTTTTTATTTCCATTTATTTCTTTTTATTTCCATTATGTGTTTTTTTATTGTAGCACATTTAAAACAGACAATTCAGTGTCACATGGTCCTTCAGAAATCCTTCTAATATTCTGATTTGGTGCACATGAAACATTTATTATTATCAATGGTAAAAACAGTTGTGCTGCTTCATATTTTTGTGGAAAGGGCTAGACGTTTTTAGGATTCTTTGATTAAATGAAAGTTAAAAAACAACAGCATTTGTTTGAAACAGAAACAGTTTAGAATATTATAAATGCCTTTCCTGTCAATTTTGATCAATTTAGCAAGTCCTTGATGAATAAAGTTAATATCTTTCAAGAAAAAAAAAATCTTACTGACCCCACAATTTTGAACAGTAGTGTATAAATGTAAATATATATATATTTTTTTTTCAATAGTTAAGTTTAATTAAAATATGATATATTAACCTTATATATTTATATATAATATCAGCAAACACGTATGACATTCAATACAGACTGCAAACTGAAATCTGCAATATGGAAGGTGCTGCACAAATACATTTGCATGCTGCTACCAAAACAAGGTATACAAATATCTTATTTGGGATTTTAAGAAATAATATCAAGATCATTCAAATTAAGATTAATGAGAAAATCAATACTGTGTGGTGTTTCTTTGGCATTGTGCTGAGCAATATCCAAAAATCCTTAGTAATTATAAAAATGCACTGTAAAAAAAATTATTTCTGAAAGTTGTAAATGAAGCAGCACGTTTTATAAGAAATACTATTTCAGTTTTTCTATTTCAAAATTGTACTTTTAATTTAAAGTTTTACTTGCTGTATATTTGTAATTATTTGTGCAATTTCTGAGTGAAAATTGTTTCTACGCCATTTTTTTAGGGTGTATTCACACCAGGAAAGTCCTCTAGTTCACTTGCTTTGGTCCGGACCAAATACAATGTTGATTTTTTTTTTTTTTGGGGGGGTTTGCTTTCACACTGCCCTTTTTGCAAGTGAACCAGAAATTGTAAACAAAATAGGGCTGGGTAAAAAAATATCGATATCTCTATTTTAATCGATTCTAATTTTTACGAAACGATATTGATTCTTAAGTCCCAAGAATCGATTAGTCTAGCCTGTTTTCAGTTAATGGATGGAACATTGAAGGGCACTTCCCATCCAATAAATCGCAATAAGCATTGTGCGTTGGTACTTTAAATATGAAACAAAGTCTCAGATTTCAATTTATGTCTACTGTATTGCAGTATTCAAACAATAAATGCCATTTTGGCGCTGTTAAATGTGGAGTGACAGATCGCTGTAGCGCCTCAGTTCAACAGACGCGGCAGAGCAAGGCACACGTGAACTAATCATCTCCTCCACATTAAACCAGTTTCAGCACAAAATAAACATGACTAAACATCCGAAGGTAAGTTAAAAGAAAGAGTACAACAATCCGTATCCTGTCTCACGTAATCGTGCAATCAGTGTTTCAGCCGTGCAAAGACGTCAGTATAACGGCTTGTAAACAATTCATGTAATGTTTACATTTACCTCAGAAAGCATATTTGGTGACCATAAACTTGACAGTCAGCCAGAAAAATAAACTGTAGAGAGGATATATTGACAGTCAGCCAGAAAATTTTTTTTACCGTTCTTTAATGCTTTATTTATGTTTGAATAAATCTGTCCAAGTTTTTATGACAGCCACTATTTAAATGTGTATATTTAAAAAAACTAACTGAAGTAATTCTAACTTAACTATTATAAAAACTTCATTAAGTGCAATTTAAGCAGTTTCACAGCACAAATCAGTCCATTTTAACCTTCAATATTATAATGTAGTACCAACTGACTCTCATGTATATTTTACAGCATTAGTTGAGAATTTTTTTTTCCTTGAGAAAATTTGGCATGTACTGTACCTGATATGTATCCAAAATAATCGATATTGAATCGAATTACAAGCTTGTGAATGAGAATCGAATCGTGAAATTTGTGTCAAAACCCAGCCCTAAAACAAAACCACACGTGTGCCTAAGGTCATCCATTCATTGGACAGAAATTCTCAAGCGTACCAGAGTTCGTTTGGAACCTCTTCAGCTGGGTCTCGGTGCGGTTGTTTGGTCTGCACCCGAGTGTGATTGCTGTATTCACACCTGCCCAAAAGATCCGCTCCAATGGGGGAAACAAATTGAGTTTGATTCAATCGAACCAAACAAGACAGGTGTGAATACACCCTTAGTGTGTTTTGCTCAGAGGTGGGACCAAGTCATTGTTTTGCAAGTCACAAGTAAGTCTCGAGTCTTTGCATTCAAGTCTCGAGTCAAGTCCCGCGTCAAGACAGACAAGTCCCAAGTCAAGTCCCGAGTCAAGACAGGCAAGTCCAAGTCGAGTTGCTAGTCCTCAGCTTTAAGATTCAAGTCTTAAACAAGTCATTAGTGCTTTTTGCCCAAATTAGTGTCTCAGTATTAATTACCATATCAAATTCATAGTAATTTATATCAGGAAGGCAGATAGAATATTTGACATTGTTCAATTTCATGTGAGATGGGTGCCCTTAGTAAAACTATTCAAGTTCAATTTAGGGATTGTGCCAAAATAGGATAAGCAGTAAACTATTTTATTAGTAACAGAATAGCAAAGACAACATAATATCATAGAAATAACAGCTGCAACATACTTTGCATGTGTGCATAAGAATAGTTGTGTGCTTCTAGGTGTTAAATCTAAGCTAGTGAGCCATTATTTGGAACCTCAATGAAACAGATTTAAAAATATGTGAGCAGAAATGCAGAAAGAACTGCTTTGAAAGAACTAGAAGAAATAACTGCAAGCATACTTTGCAAGTGAGAGGAAACATGCAATATGGATGCAGGCAAACTCAAGAAGACAATCATTCAAAAATGCTGTGCTACCATCCTTTATAACTAAGAGCAACAAAGACAAAATCATTTAATAGAAAAAAATGTTGTATGTTAAATGTTAAGTTTATAATATGCATAGTTGATCGCTAAATTTAGGGGCTGTGTGTGCTATTGGCCTACAGACTGATTTACAACACGTGAATTCATTCATTTATCCTGAAAGAAATGGAAGTGAGATGAGTGCTGAGTGCCTGCAAGAGCAATGAGTAGTCTATATTTTATAGTTATATATACAATACCCATTTTGTGAAAGAAACACTTCTTCAAATTAATGATCATTAGGCCTATTGCCACTTGCTCACTTCAGACATTAGGCCTAATGTGCATTTTTCTACTTCAAATTATAGCTGAATGGTTTGCAATGATTCATTTTAAATCTAGATTAAATCAAGGTTTATCTAATAATTCTGTTGCACCAAACTTCAAACCTTTAAAAATAAGCAGGTTTACATTTTTAACCCATCATTTTGATCGGATTTAAGTTATATTTAAGATGAACTTTAATCCTGTTGCACCATAACTTTAAACTCAGATTTAAATCTCAATTATGGATTAACTTTAAACTTAACCCTTAAATGCATACCTCTGGTCTTTAGCGACCCGGGACATCATTCTCTACCCTCTCCCTCCTTCAGTTTTTTAAGTTAGACATCAACTTTCTTAGTATTCCTTTAATATCTATTAATTATAAACAATATAACAAGAAAAAAATAGTAAAATATAAAATGCCAGTTTTCTGATTAATTTTTTTTGTAAAAAGTGTATAGGGTCGCTAGAGACCCGAGGTATGTAAATGTGTAAGTATTCTTTCCTGCACAACTACATTTACATATCTGATGACTCAAATTGTGCAATGCATCGTTTTTTCCTCAAGGTGGCACTGTTTGATACACAGTAATGACGTGACGTTTCACTCATAATTACCGCAGGCATAAAACAAACGAATATCATCAGCAAAAATTGAAGTGGTTTGAATGGCTTTACTGCAGAGCAATTACTATACTACGCAATGAAATATAAATGTCACTGTCATTTGATGCTGGATGTGGTGAATAAGCTGCCAGTGATCAAAATATTGAATATGAAGTCATTGAAAACGATAGTTTTGAGAATATGGCTGAGATCGTGAATATAAGCCAGATGCTGGATGTACTGTGGAAGTGCGCTCTGACGATAACAACGATGGTAAAATCATCTGCTCAAATTTAACCCTTTTAAGTTTCAAAAGGTAACGAAATATGCTTTATTTTATTCTTCTGTAATTGTTCTTAAAATATCAAGAGAGTTTTTTTGCTATTGCAGCAGTTAAAGATCCATCCGTGCTGTAGGCTATATACTGTAGGTCCGGGTCGCTAAAGACCCGAATATATAATAATAATTGGTGAAACATTCATGCATTTAAGGGTTAATGGAGGTTTAAATAAATGCACATGCAATTAAAATATGTAACTGATCGAAGAAAAACTGTGGAGATCTGACAAAAACAGGTCTCAGAGAGGTGTTTATTACAAATTAAAATGAAAATTAAAGCACATGGAGTTGGCAGAGTGCGAGGGTCGTGGCGGGATGCGGATCAGTCACTCTTGGTGCACCTCGGTGTCGGACAAACAGAAGAAGTGAGGAACATTTAACAGCATTAGTCACGGTGATGATGAGGCCAGCACCAGTGAAGTTTCTCATGCCCGCTCCGTGTGTCTGCTGGGCGGCGATCAAACGGACAGGGCAGCGCTTTTCACAAGCGGAGATCGCTACTAGACGAATCATGTAATTTGCTTTTTGTTTTTATCTCTGTTCTTTTGTCGTAAGTTATGCTATTACTCCATTAATTTATACTAGCCTATCCAGCGCTCCCTGAACGCAGTCCCTAGCTTATTTCCAGTCAAGCGCAAGCACACTGCAGGGACGTGTCTATAACAACTTAGATCTGATCATAAAGTCTTTCCGAGTCACAGGGCTCAAGTCCAAGTCAAGTCTCGAGTCCTTGCTGTCAAAGTCTAAGTCGAGTCTCAAGTCTTCTTTAATTATGTCGAGTCGAGTCGCAAGTCATCAAATTTGGGACTCGAGTCCGAGTCGAGTCTCGAGTCGTGTGACTCGAGTCCACACCCCTGGTTTTGCTTGGCTGCATCACAATGCATTTCTGCTGGAAAACACATGAAGGCTTGTTATTGTCTTCATCCAAGCAAAACATATTAATTTTGGATTACGTTAGATCATAAATGTGATCTGCTGAAGTAGGATACGTATTTGATCTGAAGTGGTGTCAAACGCAAGGTGAAGTACTTTCAGATGTGAGCTGCCGGATTGTGAACTTTCACACTTCGCAGCGATTCCTCATCAGACTAAACCAACAGCGCAGGTT
Source organism: Sinocyclocheilus grahami (assembly GCF_001515645.1). Lineage (NCBI taxonomy): Eukaryota > Metazoa > Chordata > Actinopteri > Cypriniformes > Cyprinidae > Sinocyclocheilus > Sinocyclocheilus grahami. The sequence continues at coordinate 640,772 of NW_015505424.1, read as the reverse complement.
AAGAGAGGCCAACATCAAAGCTCTGCCGACAGCTTAAACAAACACATCTCATTTCCTCGGTAATTTCCCAGTTTTGTGTTCACACATAAACATACACACACGCATTTAACACTATATCTGCAACAATGAGCTGTCCTCTCCACACAGCTGCAGCTAGCAGAATGAAGGCTGCATTCGGCAACATCAGGTGTTGTGACAGTGAACATGAGGCCCTCGGGGGACACAGCCAGCTCTGATGAGGACCTGAAGATGGCACATATGGCTCCAAAATGAGACCCTCAGCTGATTGTGACACGATTGCTCTTTGGGGGGCCTCAGGCTGACAATGAATCAGCCAATGAACTATTTCACAATTCGACTCGTAGGAGATTAAAAGCACTTAGTCATTGCTAAAAAGACCTCCATGTGTAAAACATTTTAAGAATAAATCATAGATCATTTTAAGAATTGTGCAGCTTTTATTAGACACTATTAATATAATGAGTTCTGCAACAACATTAAATTATTATAATTTTTACATTTTTAAAATAAAATATTAAATGATATAAAATACACACTACCTTCAAAAGTTTAGGGATGGTATTTATTCATTTTTTTCTTTCTTTCTTCTTTTTATTGAAATAAGTCACTTATGCTCACCAAGGCTCCATTTATTTGATTAAAAAAATCTGTAAAAACAGTATTATTGTGAAATATTATTACAGTTTAAAATAACTGTTTTCTACTTAAATATTTTTAAAATTGTAATTTATTTCTGATGTAAAGCTGAATTTTCAGCATCATTACTCCAGTCTTCAGTGTCACACGATCCTTCAGAAATCATTTTAATATTCTCATTTGCTGCGGAAGAAACATTTCTCATTATTATCAATGATGAAAAAGTCGTGCTGCTTCATATTTTTTTTATGGAAAACACAAAATTTTTTCAGGATCATTTGATGAACAGAAAGACCAAAAGAACATATTTTGTTTGAGAAAAAAAGCATTATAAAAATCTTTATTGTCACTTTTGATCAATTTAAAGCACCCTTGCTGAATAAAAGTATTAATTTCGTAATAATAAAATTTTTTATTTTTTATTTCTTAATTAACAACTTGGTGAACCCAAACTTTTGAATGGTAGTGTATAAATTACATAATAATGCTTTCAATAGTTCATGTACATTAAACTATAATCTAGTAAACATTTCACATATATCAGCAAACAGCAAAAAAGTAACAAACATTTACCCATTGGCTAGGTCGTCATCATCGACGTCTACATCAACGTTATCATCGTCGTCATCCTCTTCTTCTGGTTGGCTCTTGCCTGTCAGGTTGCCGTCGCTGAGGTAAACAGACTTGAGGTCAGCCAGGTCATCGTCCGCGGCGTCCAGGCCCTCGATGAGCTGGATGTGCTGCAGGTGACTGGTCTGCGTTATTGCTCGGATGGGCAGCGAGTGGGCAGAGACCCCGGAGGAGGGGGCGTCACCAGCCTGCAACCGAGGGCTGGACTGGCTTTGGCGCCAGAAGAGAGGGGAGGAACGGTTGGACAAGCTAGAGATGCTGCGGGCATTAGTCTCATCGCTGTCGTAGCACATGCTGCTCTCAGTACAGCTGAAATATTAGAAAAAAAGGTGGTTAAAGGATTAGTTCACTTCCAGAATAAAAATGTCTTTTTTTTCCTAATCCTTTAATTCTAAAGCATGCCGTTAGAGAAGTGTTATTTTATTTTTTTTAATTTTTTTTTAATTTTTTTTTTTATGTTTTTATTTGTAACATTTTTCATTTTCATTTCAATAAAATTTTTGTAGTTTTATAAAATGTTGATATATATATTTTTAGTTATTTTAGTACATCATTAAACTAAATTAAAATGAGAAATGTTGGCGACTAGCTAAAAAAAAAAGTGTTTAATATTTTTTATTTTAGGTTTACTTAACTATAATAAACCTGCACTGGAGTGATGGTTATCGTAAATAGATATGTATGTTTGAAGCTTGGTGTGCTCATATTACCAAAATTTCTGCTAAATTTGACAGGCAAAAATGGTCCATTCTCTACTGTCAACAGTGTAGCTACTGTATGTACGAAGCACAGCTCACACAGAAGTCACTATCCAACCAAGCAGCTTTTGTTTGTCAAAACACGTGATGAATCTGTGTAACCAACTTGAACCCATTGCAAAATCTGTGTGTGGAAATCGTTCGCCCTCCTACGAAAATTCCTGTCGCATGGATTCCTTTTGAAATGACTGGATTTCACCTGTGGAAACTCGCTGAACAACTGTAAATGTGACTGTGGCTTCAAAAAGTTTGGAAAGGATGAGCAAAATTTCGTAAGCGAAAATTCGTAATTACGACGTGTTAGGACACCAACGGTTAAATGTTGTGCTTAATGCTGCTCAATCCCATGAAATGTTGAAATTACCAAACTAATGTAGTCGGAGAATAAGAGCTTTGATGCATCTGCACTCAGGCACTGGCATTCTCAGCGCATTCAAAACGAAGGTCCAAGCTCTGTCAAAATAATAGTCCCATTTCTGACACTTAACTGCAAACAGAAAAAAAATTTATCGGCTGCTGCCAATTTTTAAAAACTGCCAAATATTTGCCCACAAAATTTTTGATATACCACAGATTCCTCTTTAGCTACTGTATGTACGAAGCACAGCTCACACAGAAGTCACTATCCAACCAAGCAGCTTTTGTTTGTCAAAACACGTGATGAATCTGTGTAACCAACTTGAACCCATTGCGAAATCTGTGTGTGGAAATCGTTCGCCCTCCTACGAAAATTCCTGTCGCATGGATTCCTTTTGAAATGACTGGATTTCACCTGTGGAAACTCGCTGAACAACTGTAAATGTGACTGTGGCTTCAAAAAGTTTGGAAAGGATGAGCAAAATTTCGTAAGCGAAAATTCGTAATTACGACGTGTTAGGACACCAACGGTTAAATGTTGTGCTTAATGCTGCTCAATCCCATGTAATGTTGAAATTACCAAACTAATGTAGCTTTGATGCATCTGCACTCAGGCACTGGCATTCTCAGCGCATTCAAAACGAAGGTCCAAGCTCTGTCAAAATAATAGTCCCATTTCTGACACTTAACTGCAAACAGAAAAAAAATGTATCGGCTGCTGCCAATTTTTAAAAACTGCCAAATATTGGCCAACAAAATTTTGGATATACAGCAGATTCCTCTTGAAACGACCAGATTTCACCTGCGAACGTTCGAAAAAGATGAGTGAAATTTCATAAGCGAATTCATAATCATTATTAATCATGTTAAGACATGCACTCCGAATGCTGTGTAATGTAATGTTGGAATTACTGTAATTATTGTTTCTCAATAGCAAAAATCTGAATGGTATAAAACTCCAATCCTTGCCGATGATGCAAGTGACAAACAAAAAGTACTGAAAGTATGTGACTAATTTTCTCATTTCACCCACCACTGGCAGGTGTAGCAAAAACTTAAAGGGGTCATATGATGCGATTTCAAGGTTTCCAAAGTTCGTGAATAGATAAGATTACTAAAGTTGCAAAGACTAAAGTCTCAAATCCAAAGAGATATTCTTTATAAAAGTTAAGACTGGTCCACGCCTACCTAAAACGCCTCATTTAAACACGCCCCCACATGTCTATGTCACTGTGTGGGAAGATTTGCATAACGCCGCCCAAATGTTCACGCAAAGAAAGAAGGCGTAACTTTGATTCTCGCTGTAGTATTGTTGCTGCCACCACTGCCATGTCGTGGAGACGCTGTGTGTTTCGTTGTGAAAGTGAAACTACTTTGTTTGGCATTTCAAAAGTGGACACAACTAGAAATCAGTGGTTAAGTTGTATTTACAACACTGTTCCAGAACAGTTCAAATCAAATATTCAGATGTGTCCAGCGCATTTAACGGAGGACGAGGACTGTTTCCTGAACCAGTAACCTACAATGCCGGTGTTCCGGTGAATTCAGTTCCCCTGTTTCCCCTTCGGCGCGCATGCTGACCACAGTCTATGATGCTGACAAATAATGTTGACTCACAGACTGTAAGTACGTTTTCATATTTAAAGGATTTGCCACTGACGATTCAAACGCGAGTATTGAGCAGTGTAGAGTAGCACTTGTTTGTCATTTCTCCGATCACAAATGCAGACATGGTTTTATGTTTACGCGGCGAGATGCAACGCAACGCTTAAAAAGACAGTATAAGTCATTATAATCAGTAATTATGTCCCCACTGGATGCAACAAATGCCTAGTGTATAATGGGTTTTAATGGTTTTGTCTCGTCGCTCCGGCCGGGACAAGGCATCACAATATGGTAAGGGCGTAACATTTCCGTCACACGCTTGAGGTATTCGGCCAATCACAACGCACTGGAGAGCTGGCCAATCAGAGCAACGTCATATGACCCCTTTAATTTTGCACTCTGCTTTGTCAGGTTTTCAGCCTGGAATTAACATGAGAAAACCTCTTTAACTCCACAGAGATGCTTCTGAGAGTGCAGGCAAACTCATTCGTCATAGTGGATATAACTATCCGCTTTCATCAACACATCACGAAACTCATCTCAGTCTTACACATCTTGTGGATGCATGTCTATGTAGTCTCTGGTAGGTGATACATCATCCGTGGGGATTTTAAGGTAAAACGTGTCTTGAGGATGTTTAATTTCCTTCATGCCTGTTGAACACGCCGCTCAAGCTTTCTACAGGAAGTCAGTCGCACACACACTGACCCCTCGGGTGCCTTTCTCTGATTTTAAAATAGTAGGTCACGGTTTGGGCAGCTGGAGGAACTGACCTTCTGCTGATTCTGCTATCCCAGTCCCAACTAAAGCCCTCATCTGGATAAACTCATATCCTCTTGAGTTGTGCCTGCCCTGCAATGATTTTAATGTTCTTATTAGTTTCCAGGTGTGGCTTTAATGCTTTTAAGCCCAGCAGATGGATGGAGATTATTTCCTGCTGACCTTGATCTCAACTTTCAAAGTATAAAAAGCCTTTAGATAAAGTTTGCTCCAAATTAATAGAACGTTTCAGGTTCAAAACAGATTCTATCTGTGGCACGCTGTCAATTACCACAGAAAATAATTTCAACTCATTCTTCGGCAAATATCGTGTTTACAGTTTGAAAGCAGAAATATGCACTTTTCAGAGAGCATTTATATTAAACTAATTCTTTAGTACAAAAACATGAGATATTTGAGCTGTAAAAGTGTCTAAATCAGGGGTGCCCAAACTCGGTCCTGGAGTGCCGGTGTCCTGCAGAGTTTAGCTCCAATCCTAATTAAACACACCTGAATCAGCTAATCAAGATCTTAGTAGGTATGTTAGTAACTTCCCAGCAGGTGTGTTGAGGCAAGTTGGAGCTAAACTCTGTAGTACACCGGCCCTCCGGGACCGAGTTTGGGCACCCCTGGTCTAAATCATCGATTTCGCAGCGGGACCACCATTCTAGGTGGGTGAACTTTTAGTTATATGGCATAATACCTTTGGGTGAATGTTTAACTATGTAAACGTCCGGATTGACTGTCATATGCAGAGGACACACATTTTATACAGGTAAAGTAATTTAATCACTTTTCTCTTGAAAAAAAAAGTTAGGGATTAGTCTTTTTTTTTACAGTTTATTTTGATGTAATAGCATTACATACTGTATAAACTATAGAACAATTATATATGAAACAAAAGTGGATTTAACATCAAAATGTAATGTCTAAATGCATGTTTTTAATAACCTTATGCAACCTTTTAAATACCTTGGTCAGTTCAAGAATAATTTATGCAATTGTATACTATTTGAAAGACATAAAAGTAGAATTGATTTGAAAGAATTAAAAGCTGTTTCATGTCTATCCTTCTATTGTTCAATTGATCGAGGCTGATATGGGATTTAGAACGTCATTTGTAATAAGTAATGCAATACTTTTTAGATAGAGTATTTAATATCTAATTGCACTGTTGAAGATGTAATTAGTAGCTAGTAATTAATTACTTTTATAGCGTAATTTACTAAACACTGGCTACAAATGCCTCTCTAACAGCTGGTCCGTGCAATTAAATATTTGTAACACATTAAAAGACATGACAAATGACAAATGTGTATTTGCTGAATGGTGACACTATATCCTATTTGGTTACACTTTACTTGAAGGGGTGTGCATAAGACTGACATGACACCTTCATAATCATGACATGACATCTACATAATCATGACATGACACATGTCATGAATATGAAGGGTTTTTATGCATGTTTATGACAACTGTCATTAAGTGTCATTCGCTCAGTTATGTCATTTTTAATGCAAAGATGACATTGTTTGAGATGTCTTTGTTATGGGCTATGGTTAGGGGTAAGGGTAGGGGTAGGGTTAGGTTAGGGTTAGGTCAAATAATGTCATATTTACATTAAAAATGACATAACTGAGCGAATGACACTTAATGACAGTTGTCATAAACATGCATAAAACCTCCTTCATATTCATGACATGTGTCATGTCATGATTATGAAGGTGTAATGTCAGTCTTATGCACACCCCTTCAAGTAAAGTGTTACCTACTATTTAATTAAATAAATTATGAGACAAAACTGTTAAAGACAACTAACTAATGAAGTCGGAGACAGGAGCTCTGCTGCATCTCAGCGCATTTCAAAACAAAAATCCCAGCGTTGTCACTTCCAGCACTTAACAGTAAACAGAAAAATACTCCCAATAACTTAAAAATAGCAAATATTGGTCAATATATCATATATCAAAGTCACAAACTTCTGGGGGGTCCTGCACCAGCAGACTAGCTACCTTTGGGAATGCTAACAGATAACTTAATGCTAACCTATATAGTCATAATTGGTATTTACATTTATGCATTTGGCAGATGCTTTTATCCAAAGCGGCTTACATTGCATTCAGCGTATACAACATTGGTGTTGTTAGCGTCATGCTCTACTTTTCAAGTTATAAAATGCTACCGACTGATCTACAGGAATGCAACCGAAGCATATGTACCCGCAATGCACTGCATATTTGCGGTTATCACAGATTTATGTATACATTTTATACAAACAGCAAAGGGCTCAGAAAAATGTTCATAGAAAAGAAGACAATGGCTTTCAGAGCATTTACGTGAATGTGAATTATCCTTTGATAAAATGGCAGGCGCTTCTGTTTGCCTGACTTTTGTGCTGAATAATAATAATGACGGCTAAATGACAGTGATTATTGTTCCTTTTATCCTTCAACTGTGCCCTTCTGAGAACACTTCAATCAGAGGAGGAGAACATTTGACAAATCAAGAAAGTTACCATTGTTATGCATCATAAAGCACTATAAGGCCACACAAAACACTGACATACAGTATGTCTATTATAGAATTTGGGCTCAGCACATTACCGACTCTCTACAGGGGCATTAGTGTTTATGTGCAGAAGATGCATTAAATCAGGCCAATTATGTTAAGGTTTTAATAGAATGACTTTAAAGCTGCTGAGGCAGAGTAATTTTATACTAGGAGGCAGTGCTAAAATTACACAGACACACTCAGGCTAAGTGAAAGTTAGAGAGCTAAGATATACTCCGATGATGGATCTCTTATGGTTCATCTGTTCTTGTCTGGCAGAAGAGCTGGATTTGAACTCACATTGCCTGTATGAGCGCCACGGCTCACTGCGTCAGAGCAGCTGCGTCCACCACTAAGACACGGCTCTCATGGCTGTTACACAACATATTTAGTGTTGCGTTTGCTGGAATGGACTCTCTCTAGGCCTGTTGGTTTATAATGCACCATTAACAGCTTCCTCGAGTGACTTCCTCTGGTTGAAGGAGCGCTTTCTGCTTCTTTAAACAATACTCTAGCAAAAACATTGCCAGTAGCTCTGGTTTCCAAAACACTAACACAACATACTGTGTGAGGTATAGCAGGGGTTTGCAGTTGTGGCTTTCTAATGAGAGGCTAATCCATCCTTTTGCTGTAGGGTTTGCATGTGTGTTTGTAAGCCTTGGACAGCAGGAAACAACAGGCGGAGGTGCTGACACAGAAACATCTGCTGCTCTAGTCCATGACTGCTGACTTCCTTTGCTGATGTTTTGTATTCACTTGGAGATATGTAATATTCCTTGGAATGACATTTGAATATGACATTAAGGACAGATATTATTTCTTTTTTAGGAATGCACTGATATTAAAATATTAAAAATTCATTATAATTATACTGTTAATATTAAACTATTAAAATACATTATTTTACTATTTTTATTTATTCTAAATTTCTAATTCAATCAATTAGATCACAACATTATAACATTACAGTATGAGAAAGGGATATTCAGTTTAAGTTTTGATAATTGTTTTTTTCATTTGAGTAACATCAAATGTGCACTAAATTACACAATCTAAAAAAAAAATAATAATAATAAACCCAAAAAAGGATAATTGAGCACTATAAATACCCAAAATCAGCCAATATATCCAATTAATGATTAATATGATACATTTACAAATCTCTAATATTTCTAATATGAGGTTCAAAATTGTGGCAACCCTAAATGTAATCATAACATTACCAATTTGAGAGATGATTTTATTTTTAAAACCTGATTTGTGATTTCCTAGCACTAAATTAACCAAAAAGAAAATAATAAATGAAAAAAAATACAGAACAAAACTTCACAATATAAAAAAAACACAAAATAACAAAACAAATAAATAAATAAATACATTTTAAAAATCACAAAACAAACACAAAAAACAACACAAAATAAAATAGCAAAACAACAAAAAAAGCACAAAACAAAAACCAACAAAACACACAAAAACTAAATAAAATAGCAAAAGCACCAAAAAAAGCACAAAACAAAAAGTAACGCAAAACAACAACAGGAATAAAACAGCACAAAATAAAAGCACAGAACCAAACAAAAAGCTAAGGGAAAAAAAAAACAAGCACGCACAAATAAACAAATGAAACACATGTTGCAGAGTAAGTCCACATTTTAATCTTAGCACATGGTAGACTCCATCGCTTTTAAAGGAGAGCTGGACTAGAAGAGTGAGCTCCTGTACCTGTGGCTGAGCTGTGACCCCCGTAAGCTGGACATGGTATCTTCCAGGTTCTGCCGGAGGTCAAGGACATTCTGAACGGTACGTTTCCTCTGGGACTCGGGATCTGCAGGAAAGAACAGAGAGGAGACGATGAGTGGCCGGTTAATGCAGGCATTTAGCAGTTATATGGCCATACACAGACAAACACACCCATGCACATTAAGATTTAACACTTTGTGGAGAAGAGCCAATAAAAACATTAATATATAGATGCATGTTATCAAGCCATGGTCCACATTTCTACCCACACACATACAGTATCTCAGTTTTCAGGAAGAACACACAAACGCCTTTCTCTCGCGCTGTAAGAGTGCAGAGCAATGAAGCAGTGGAATATGACGATTCAGCAAGTAGGCAGCATTTCAGCCAGTACTAGAATGAATTAAACATTACATTTCCAGCCTACCAAGATGCCAAAACCTCTTTGAGCTACTGTACTAGCAAGCTCACTTAAACAGGACTTCAGTATTTATAAAAGGTCTCCTTTCAGTTTAATTGCTTGCTTTATTTAGGCAAATGTGCTTATACAGAATTATATGACATTCAAGCTGTAAAACTGTGGGGAAATGCATTATACATCTTAACTCTGACATGTTGAGGACGGTTTTAAAACTGCTGACAGTAAAAGTGCTGTATTTCGTCTAATCAGCCTCCCACCCTAAAACAAACATTTAAAAAAAACATGCCGGTCTACTAGTGTCAGATAATAAAACCACATAGTGCAGTTTATAAAGAGGTTCCCCTCCGTTTATCCATTCATCAGTTTGGCTTTACACACAGACTGATATGGAATGAAATAGTAGTGTAACACGTATCAGATACTGCCTACAATTTATGTTAAAATTATGTGAAACAGAATTAAATATATGCATTGTTTGTCATATGACTTCACTATGTTTAACTTAAGTCATAACAACTTATAATTTTGGAGATAACAATGTATTTGTAAAAAGAAATAATGAAAAAAGAGACTCATTAGTTGATATTTCTTCATTTATACAATTAATTTGTCACACTGGTAATTTAATTGAGCACTTTTCACCTCATTATATAAGTTTGTGTAGCCAGACATTTGGCTACAGGCATAAAGTCTGGTCCACATTGAGGCTTATTCTGGCACAAAACATTTATTATTACATCTCCCTCTACTGATGATACTGCAGGCAAGTTATAGCATGCTCAAATAATAACACTGCAATCTCAAAAAAGTTTGTAAAAACAATTGGAAAGATTTTGTTGAAAATTTCACATAATTTGCTAACTTTGTTAAATCCAAAATGTCACTGTTTCCTGGTGCATCCAGACTCCTAGAAATTGTGTAGAAGTCAACTAATCAGAGAGGAATTAGTGATGCACTGAAATTTTGGCAACTGAAAATATTCGGCCAAAATAGCAAATAAATAAATAAAAAGGATCAGTTTTTGCTAAATGGATTTGGAGGGAATTAATTACTGACCAAAACAGTTAGCGCTTCTCCGATGACGTGTTTTGACTGTTTCAAGTCAACGTTAATAAATAAATAAAAATCAGTTTTAGCCAAAATGGTTTTGAAGGGATTTAATTACTGACCAAAACAATTCATTACTGACACAACAGGTGAAAGGCCTTTCCACACTGAGCGCCAAAAAGCGAAAAGAATATCGGAAGCTATGACGCGCTGGAATAAAACAATAGATTTCTATGGATGCTTCCACATAGACCGCAAACATTCGCGCACCGAAAATGCAAATGTTTTTTTTTTCTAACCAGTCCGACGAATCACGGGCCGTCCAATAAGATTTTAGCTAGGATCACGTGACCGGAGCAGCTGCTGTTGCACAAAAGGGTGAGAGTGGTGGCACTGTTTCGAGAAACCAGTGTAAACAAACATCGAAGAAGAGTATCCCGGATAAGAGAAGAGAGTGGATGCTGAGTTCTTGTTATCGTTGGTATTTGAGAACAGATTTATTCTCACATGTTCTTTATACAGAATTACATTTCTATTAATTGTCCACTGAATTATGTGATCTGTTGAGCACCGTCCGTTTTCTTCCACGTGTGCAAGTGTTATGAGTCAGAGTGCATTAACTCTTTTTCTACACATGAAATATGAAAGCAAATAGACATGATTATGACAATATATTTTCTGTATGTGTTTTGTATGCAGCTCATGGTATTTTTATAGCAATAAAGGATGTTTATGAAAAATATTAGCAGTGTAGCATTATTAAACATACAAAGAGTGCATGTGTCTGCTTATTAATCAAAATCAACTATAGATCACAATTGGAAGTTATTACAAGCACTCAATGATGGTTTAAAGTGGGTAAGCAAATACATTAATAATTACATAAATGTTCAAGTGTAGCTTGATGCTAATTGTACTTCTAATTATATTTTAGGATGTAGCCTATTCTTGTAAGCATTATAGATAGTTTGTTTCTGGTGTAGAACCAACTTTTTTTGTCTTAATTTAATGCTGTATATTGAGCAGCGGACAACGTTAAATCAATTTACGAGATACATATCTGAGGAAAAATGCATTGTTGGTCTGCGCCACCTAGCGTGCAGGCGTGAATTAGCAGAAGGCGAACAATCATTTCGCGGTCGGTGTGAAAGCACCGTTCGTCGGCGATTCGCCTTGCTTTTTCGCATCGCGCTCAGCGTGGAAAGGCCTGAACATGTCAGTGTCTACGAAATTCACCGAAAGCGAAAATCATGTTTTTGGTTGCAGTTGGGAAAATCTGTTTGTCTGAAATATCAAGAAGTAGTTTGTTGTCGATAAACTTTACTACAATTGGTTTATCACCTGTGAACAAGACACCCTGAACAGCATCAATTACCCAATTAGCCAGCATTATTCAATTTAGTTCAATTTCATTTTCAGTGTTTCAGTGAAAAATATGTCTGCGCATAACTAACTGGAATTACTTCATACACAATACACTTTTGACAGCCCGAGAATGGTCCATGTCGTCTGAGGAAGACATCCTCCCAAAACCTGATCGCTCATACCATCTTGTATGTTTCCCCTGGGGTGTGTTAATCCTGAATCTTGACCAGTCAGCACAGCAAGACTCCATGCCAAACCCTTGGTAATGACATCCAGACTGGCATTAGTCAAAGTCCTAGTCTTAATTCACTTTAATCTTCACCATAGCAAAATGATTGTGTGTGTTTGTGAGGGTGTGTGTAGTGGATCAGCACAACACATGGAGGTGGCCCATGGCTTTGTGATGAAAATGGAGAACCCCCTCATGCGGCCCCCTGTGGAGTGTCTCTTCATTTAGGCATAATATCATACAATTAGACTCATGAAATACAATGAGTCTCCCAGAGTGGTTCAAATGGGCTGCTCTATAAGTTGGGCTGGTAATGAGAGTGGTTTGATTTACAGCTAGTAGTTTGACTTGTACTGTACATAACCGCAGCCTTCTATGTTGATTACACAATTATGTTATGCAATGCTTTTGTTGGTCCGATCTGAACAGTAAAGACTGAAATGGATTTCAACAAATTTGACATATGAATGTAGCTTGAAACAGATTTGTTAAAATAGTATTCATGTAATTTTTTTTTTACATTCACATTTGCTAAATAAGATTGGATTCCAATTGCATATGAACAAAAATCTGATTTGATTCTTCTAGAAGTATAAACACACAGTCATATCATTGGTGTGTTTGTTTGAGTGTCCAACCAGCTTAACACTGTCTCAACCATTAGTGTAGGTTTTGGACGGGGCTGTCAGTTTGCCTAACCAATGACAGCTTGGAATCCTGTTGGAAAACATTTTATTTCATTATTTAGGCCATTTTGCCATTCCTTTAGATATTATATAAATCACCATTAATTTAGCAACTCTTGCTTCATAAAAGCAAAGATGAGCTGAATTTAAAGCAGGCTGACCACAATCCCCCATTGACAATATGACAGTGATGGTGTCTACAACAGTCTGTGGCTGAAAGGGCCATTAACTCTCTGTGATAGCACACAGCATTAAGCCATGAGAGGGTAATTACCAGAAAATGGACAGATTTGAGAGAACATGTTGCATTCAGTGGACCTTTCACACCCAAAATATGCACAGCGAACTTGCTTCCATTCATCGCTGGATTCAGATTTCGTATCTATCACAAAAAAAGCATTTTGAAGCATTATATGAGTCCAAAAACAACATTTGTAACTGTAGCCACTGAGTTTCCTCTCAGTAATACGGAACCGTGTATGGATCGCTCCAGTTGGCAGACGGATACATGTGAATTGTCCTGTTGAGCTCTGGTGTAACGAAATGAGACTGAGAAGATCATCACACTTCCACCCCCACGCCTACAGACCCCTGCGGGTCAGTCCAGCTGGCCAGTGCTGGAATGACCTATGCAGTGAGAGAGAAGTCATGAACCTATGAGGTGTCCATCACCCTGATGGTTGTAGTCTAAGCACGGCCAGTCTGGCAACACCGCTCAATGCTGCAGTAATGGCGAGAAACACGCTCACGAAAACATATCACATTGATTTCACCATTAAGCGGTGTGACATATAAGAACTATTGATTTCAGTGGCTTTGGGAATTAGCTCAATACTGAGATGATTGAGTCGCTGAAAACACAGGAGCACTGCAGCCATGTGCCGATCAAAGTGGTCAAGCTGTTCATATTTGAAAGGTTATCTCCAGTGGAAAGCAGGAGGGGTGCCTGACAAATATTCTTTCAATCATTTGTAGTGTTTGCTTAGAGGTTGAGCAAAGTCTGAACCCTAAATATCAAACTTCAGCACATCCAAACCCCCATTTGTGCCAGAAACCACACCCTAACAACCAGCTCAAGACCCTAGCAACTACCCAGAACACCATAGCACTGGACCGGCAATCACAGTCTAACAACCAAGTAGCAACACCCTAGCAACCACCAGAACACCACAGTAACTGCAGGCCAACGTCCTGGTAACCACCACAGCCTCTTGGCAACCATCAGAACACCTCAGCAACACCCCAAAAACCACCCTGAACACCATAGACTGGCCTGGCAATTACCTAGAACACTCCAACCATGTAGCAACACCCTAGCAAACACCACAACATCTGTGTAGCAACGTACTGGCAACCAGCCTGAACATACTAACGACCACTTAGCAACCACAGGAACACCTTAATAATACCCTAGCAACAACCCTGAACACCATAGACTGGCATGACAATCACTGAGAACACTCTAAAAACCAAGTAGCAACAACCTAGTAACCACCAAAACACCATAGCAACTGCACAGCAATGTCATGGCAACCACCCCGAACACACTAACCACCACCTAGCAACCACCAGAGCACCTTAGCGACATCCTAGCAACCACCCTGAACACCATACACATGCATGGCAATCACTCAGAACACTAACAACCATGTAGCAACACTCTAACAACCACCAGAACACCACAGCAACTGCAGAGCAACATCATTGACAACCACCCTAAACATAAAAACAACCACTTAGCAACCACAGGTACACCTTAGCAATACAATAACAACCACCCTGATCATCTAGAATACCCAAACAACCATGTAGCAGCACACTAGCAGCCATCAGAACACCAGAACATCTGTATAGCAACATCCAGCCAACCACCCTGAACATACTAAATGCGATTTAGCAACACCTTAGCAATCACACTGAACACTATAGACTGGAATGGAAATCACAGCGAACACTCTAACAACCAAAAAAACACCATAGCAAATGCATAGCAATGTCATGGCAACCACCCTGAACACACTAACAACCAGATCGCAACCATCAGAACACCTTAGCAACACCGTAGCAACCACCCTGAACACCATTGTCCTGGCAATCACCAAGAATACTCTAACAACCATGTAGTAGCACCCCAGCAACCAACATAAACCCATAGCAACTGCATGGCAATGTCATGGCAACCACCCTAAACACACTAACAACCACCAAAACAGGAACTACATAGCAATATCTTGGCAACCATCCAAAACGCTCTAGCATCCTGGTGCCAAGTTTTGCACAAGCAAACAAAACTCACATACTATTCAGAAAATGTATAACCAATGAGGTCTTGTATGACCAATGAAAAACATCATTCAGATGTAAATTTCCAGGATAGTTCAGACTCCCACTATGGCTTGGGTATCATGTCTGCTACCCTACACTAGATGGCACACATTCTTGGGCACTTCCCTCTTCAGCTTGGCTGAAACAGTGCTTTAAAGATTGGCACTCCATCCAAATTGCCCAAGAGTCGCATTCATTCACTGAGCAGTAGTAGTTAAAATCATATTAGACACACTTGAATCGACCACTCTAGGACAGCTCATTTAATTTGTACATGATTTAAATCCGTTCCTCTCTACATTCATCCTGATGAATGTGTCAGCAGGGCTACCAAAACTAGCAACAGAAAAAACACTGGGGGGTGAAGTTGTAGCTTTTTCCAGTGTTTATTAGAGTATAATGAGCGGAATTGTTATTTATGTCTTAATTAAAGGCGTTTTCTCTGAGAAGGCAAGGGAAGTCGTATTTCCTTTAAAATCTGGATTAGAAAATAATCAAATCAAAAAAATAAAATGAGAGGAACTTATTTATCTAAAGCCACATAGTCACTCTCCAACAGACAGGGCTTTACCTCATTTCACACACCCCTAATCTCAATGCTTTGAAAGTTATGTTACATAGGTTTTATGTAACACTGTCTATTTGTGCCAGTGGAAGTAGAATGAGAAGCTCTGTAAAAATCGTCTTTGTCCATGTTCAGTCATGCAACCAGGCTGCAATCACCCGTAATCTTTAGTCATATTACATATTACTTACAGTGCTGACTGAAGAGCATTAAATAATTAAGCATTTCTCACCAGTGGTGCCCTTCCTGATGCAAATGTCTGCTCTTGGAACTAAAACAGGGATGTATAACACTATATCCTGAAACAAAAGACATCAGCCAGTGTGGAGGGAGGGG
>NW_015505424.1:619331-624465 GCF_001515645.1 Sinocyclocheilus grahami | reverse complement strand
GGGGGGGGGGGGGGGGGGGGGGGGGGGCTCCTCTCCAGTCCCTCCGCAGCATCTAATCGATTCCTCGTGGTTGTTAAGCACAGCTCTCGTTTATGGTAATTAAAGTCTCCCCACTACAGGGGTGAGGTTGACGGAAAGGTCCAAGACCATCAGACTTCCTGTTTTCCAAATCTGCCCAGGCCCATAGGACCCAGCTGCAACCGGGGCGAGGGAATGAGGAAATTAGGGATGCAAATTTCACCCCCCGTCGCAAGTACGTTACCAAGGGGGAAAGCTAATAAATCAAGGCTAGCTGGTTAAATGCGGATGGGGGGGACTGCAATACACCTGCCTCCCCCTATTTACACCCTCATCTACTTGGGCGCAAAGAGAAAGAGTTGAAAGCAGCCGCTACAAGTAATTCAGCCATTCTCTTCTCTCAGTCTATTCAGGAGTATACAAGTAGATTCACGACTGTCCATGGAAAAGCAGAGACACTGGGATAATTCTAATGGTACATGCTTTGAAAGAAAAAGTGGCATCAGGCCGACGAACAGAGAACCAACAGTAGCTTAGTTGGCGTGTTACAATAATATGTCGTGACGACAAAGGACTGGAAGAATGGAAACTTCTAAAGGAATGGGAGGACTCTACTGTATATTTAGCTCAAAAGAGAACACAATAAAACAAAGGCTGTAAAGTGCATTGCATTCTAATGGGAAACAATAAACCCACACAAAGAACTTGTCAAATGCTTGCATTGGTGTAGTCACACCTCATTTAAAATTAACTTCTTGTTTATTGAATTGTATTGTATTAAATCAGTTATCACATTTACAAACTCCCTTAAAAATCATTCAAAGCTGTCACTCATCATCTTAGTTCATCGCGAGCTCACATTTATAATCAACGAAGCTCTCTACACTGTGTGATGAATCTCTTATTTACACCCTGTCTACACTTTGCTTATGAAGGATTGGTGAGATATGTCTGTGATACATTACTCGACGCTGCAAAAACACGTAGAAAGCTTTGAAGCTTCCCTGAGCGCAATCACAAGTATGATGATGATCGGGTCAGTCGCACTGGTGCTCCTAAAATAAATTTCATAGTCGCACGCAGTAGTTTTCAGTCGCAAATGCGACTGAAATGGTCGCACTGTCGAGCCCTGTAATGGGGTTTAAAAATGACCCTCTATCACAGGACAAAAGATTAACAGTAATCCCATAATTACAGTTAGTGTTAATCTTTCGACAGATGCTTACTGCAAGAATCCAGAAGATTTGGTTATTAGAGTTAGCATGCATATAGATCACTGCCCAGTGAATAGCTAGATGTGGTTTAAATATGGTTTCCATAATGTGGACAACAGTCCGTTAAGAAGACAGATATACCATAGAGGAAGACCTCACACAAAGGATCAGTTAAATGAGATCACAGATTTTAATGAAAAGTAGTCATGCATGCTAACTCTAATAACCAAATATTCTGGATTCTTAGACCTCTAGAGTTTCCCAAAGAGGTGAGAGTCCAAGAGAGATCATGGGGAAAAGTTCCAGTAATTGAAACAGCTTCTGAAACGTTGTTGCAGAGAGTCTAACCTAATATTACAATATCTAAAACACTAGATTGTTAAGTGTTTTCATCTCTGAAATGCACTACCAACTTAAAGTACCCTCTGAACCCGAGGCTGCCAAAAGACTGACAATGTCTTCCTAATGAGTAACTGAATAGCCTGTCAATAGAGAAGCTAATAGGGTGAAGACAGATGCTTACTGGAACCATCTTCTGCCTTTCTGAGAATGCTGCGAGAGCAAGAAGCGAAATGGACAAAGTACATGGACGTCAGAGAGCACTGACATCTCTGAGAAAAATTTTTTTGGCAGAAATGGGCCACTCTTCTAAGAGGACTTGTCGGGAAAGAGTATGAAACAAAGCACATCATGGAGCTCTTGTTGGATCAGTAGGTCTTTACAAATGTTGGTCACTGCATCCATTAATGTTTTCATTTTCCATGTTTCATTACCAGAGCCAAGGAACAGATGATGTTTAATTGGTTAATTAAGGTATACTGGGTGACAGGGATCTAAATAAGGCCAAATGAATCCCAAAGGGATGTTAATATAGTTTAATGGTGTAGCATTGTGCCATAGAATCATTTGTTGTTACTTTGACAAGCTGGCTGATATTTTATTAACAATACACTGCTATACTCTTAAAATACTCTGAGTAATAATCAATTTCAGACTCATTTGTAGTTAAGGGGAAAAGGTGTAGTTTCCAGCTTCTCCACCACAATTTTGTTTCATTTCCAGTTTACCTTATGACTCTGCGTCTGTGTTTTTCAGTTCTACTCAAGTCAGGGTGCTTAGAGACAAAGTGGTGACCTCGGCAACATGAAAACAGGAAGACACGTACACACGCAAGCACGCCGCATCTGGTGAATGAAGGGACTCTTAAATAACAATAGAGTGTCCTGCAGATGCTTTGGCCAAATGGTAAAAGACACACCGTGGGAAATGAGAAGACGGACTGGAATATCCGCACAAAATTACAATAATATCCTTGGGGGAAAACTACAGAGGAAAGCAAGCTGTGATACTCTGGTCTTATCATGCTGGTGTTGTTTCCAGAAAGTATTATAAGACTTTCTTATCTTGCATCACTTGTGTTGCAATCTCATGACACTTTTCCAGAAGAAAACTGTTTGCAGAATCACGCAAAAGGCCAAACTGAATCAATGAAATAGACCTACTGCCATGACAAATCTGATTTGAAGTTCAGAGGTATTCAGCCAAGAAAGCAAAGGGAAGAATTTCTCACAACACAATGGCTGGGAACATTTTTAGGAACATTTAAATATAATAAAGTCAGACACAACTTCATCCACCCTTCTGGACACAAAGTTTGGGCTTCTTACAAATGTAACTTCTTTTTTATTGCTACCTTGGGAAAGATGACTTCCTCTTCATGAATGCATCTGTCGTGACAAAAGGAAATCCCCCGTCTAAACTTAATTTTAAGTCGGATAGCTCTCAGAGGACTGCAAGAATCTTTTTAAAACATGTATTGTTGTTGCTGTCTTATAACTTGCAGTCAAAAAAAATGTAATTAAATGGTCAAACTAAAAGGAATATTACAGGTTCAATACAAGTCAAAATTACCACATTTGTATCATTTGGGACACTGTTGATTGGAAAATACCATTTTAGACTCATCCCTGATTTTATATTAAAAAAAACAACTGGTTATTCTGAGGCACTTAGAAGTGAAAATGATGTGAATGGGACAAATCTGACTGTTTAAACAATAATTTTTACAGTTGTTTTAGGGTCATGGAAACGAAGTTGTGAAATTGTATGCTACTTTACACAGAAAAAGTCTGTACATGCTTTCTTCCATCATAAAGCACAGTTGTACTTAACTCAAAATCTTTAATGCATTTTTTTCTAAGTGCCATTACTTGACATCTCCTTGCTCAGTGGAAGAGGTGGAAGTGACCATAGAATCATGTTTTTCTATTTTCCCCCCAGGAAACGCTTATTCCACACCACTCACAACAAAGCAGAAGCAATTAAGTTTGGTGAGGAATCCCTACATGCTTAGGGGCAGGGAAGTGTGAACTGGGAGAGATGCCCAGACAACTGCAGGGTTAATAAGCTAACTGGCGCAGAGAAGCCTCCAACACTACAGCTGCATCTCTTGCAAGCCTCTCAGGAGTTGAGGAGGTCCACCCAGCTGTTGTTGTGCCCAATCACTGCATGTATGACCAGCAGACCGTTTGTCAATAAAGACAGAGTCGTAAAAAGAGGTTCATGTGGAACAATGTTTTCTTGCCAAAGATTGAGCACAAGTGTTGCTCAATGTCTTCTGAAGCTCAAGGAGGAAAGAGGTGGTGCAATGCCGTGTGACAAACAAAAACATCATAACTCTGAAATGACTTCAGGCCAGAGTGATCCCATAACACCATGGAGGGTCAAAGAGACCAGCTGTGGAACTGGAGCTGTGGAATCTCAACTGCTTCTTTCCGCTATAGGGTGAAATGTTTGCTTTTAACAAGGGCTCTCCAGTCTTCTTCTCAATGCAAATATTAAGAGATTTGGCAGGTCTGAAATCGGCTAAGGATAGTACACATTCATAGTTGTATTCAACAGAGAGGACACACAAAAAGCCATCTATTATCCTTAATGTTTTAAGAATTTCTCAAATACTCCTGCAGTTTGTAGGAAGACCATGATAAGACAAACCACTTTTTTAACACTTATTTGATGACTCAAATAGTTTTTTTATTTGCAAAAATCATACAAATTGAATGTTTGCTGTGCATTTTTTTTTTTTAAGAAAGAACCATTTTTCAAATAAGTTAAATAGTGCTGCTGTCCAGAAAAAGTTCAGGCCTGGGGTAAGATGAATCAACGAGTGAGGTAAGGTGAGCCAGTTTGAAAAAAATAAAAAATATATATATGTATATAAAAAAAAATTTTTTTTTTAAATTTAAAATAAAATAATAGAATAAAATAATTTTAGTGCTGTCAAACGATTAATCAACATAAAAGTTTTTGTTTACATAATATATGTACGTATGTGAACTGTCTTCATTTATTACATATATATATACAGTGGGTACGGAAAGTATTCAGACCCCCTTAAATTTTTCACTCTTTGTTATATTGCAGCCATTTGCTAAAATCATTTAAGTTAATTTTTTTCCTCATTAATGTACACACAGCACCCCATATTGACAGAAAAACACAGAATTGTTGACATTTTTGCAGATTTATTAAAAAAGAAAAACTTAAATATCACATGGTCCTAAGTATTCAGACCCTTTGCTGTGACACTCATATATTTAACTCAGGGGCTGTCCATTTCTTCTGATCATCCTTGAGATAGTTCTACACCTTCATTTGAGTCCAGCTGTGTTTGATTATACTGATTGGACTTGATTAGGAAAGCCACACACCTGTCTATATAAGACCTTACAGCTCACAGTGCATGTCAGAGCAAATGAGAATCATGAGGTCAAAGGAACTACCTGAAGAGCTCAGAGACAGAATTGTGGCAAGACACAGATCTGGCCAAGGTTACAAAAAAAAAATCTGCTGCACTTAAGGTTCCAAAGAGCACAGTGGCCTCCATAATCCGTAAATGGAAG
>NW_015505424.1:601939-616939 GCF_001515645.1 Sinocyclocheilus grahami | reverse complement strand
GGAGAATCAAGAGGCATTGGGATGTTTGACTTCATAATGGCTTGTGTAAAGATGTGGTGGCAGCTGTGTGGTGTGTCTTTATTACTGGTGACAAACAACACATCTGTGACAAAGGCCAACAAATCTCATTCTTTCAGTGTCTAAGTGTTTACTCTAGACCTCTGTATGTAATCATTCGTAATGAAGTTTCAACTGACTTGCTCTTGGCAAAATGCTGCAACAAAGCGGCTTTGCTCCAGACCCTAGTGAGCATCTAGTTTCATACATTGGCAGCTAATGTTTAAGTAATTCACTTTTAATGAAACCTGACAACTTGAGGCAATATTAGCACCGGGTACCATTGGCAATGTGACAAAATAGAACAGAGTTTATGATCGGATGCTCTAGTTTAGTAGAAAAGCCTATTATCAACAAGTACAGTGGCATTTGGCACATAAATATTTAACTCAATTTTCATTGCCTGTTTCTTATCAGTAATACAAGAATTTTAGTAACCACTAGTGACTGCTGGGGAAAAAGAGCTGATTTTCATGCAAACCCAAGATACGTCCTCACATAAAAATGAGAAAAGCTTGCACAATCATTCCCCCACGAGTGTTTTAAGCAGCCAACATCCAGGATATATGACAGGAAAACGGAATAGTGTTTATATGGGGTTTTCTAACGACTGAAAAAAGCTGTAACGGCAGAGGCCGTCTCAACCGCAAAACAATAAAGGCCTTCAAAAACACAACTGTGCCGCTACTGCGCATAAACCACCACTTGACTTGAAAAATAACTGGACATTTGAGGAAGACCCACAATGCAGCTCTCGCTTAACTGACATAAAACAGGCTAAATATGTGCATGCATCCAAGAGTTGACCATGTTACATGGAAATATATTGGAAAATATTGCTCTTTTGACAGTTATTTTACAACATGCTTAAATATAGGGCTGCTTTCAAGCTCATGTTTGTTGACGACTAAAACTTAATCTTCGCTAAACAGGCTGAAACTGCAATCATTAAGACAAAAAAAGTCATGGTCATGGTCTGGGTTGTGCGTGTTTCCATGTTAACAGAGATGGACGAACCAAAACTTGACCTTTATTTGCAGTTCCTCTTTCTATTCCTGTTTTCAACGTGTTCTGTTATAATGTGCCATTCAGTCATCAGACTCTCATTTTGGCGGACAGACATTAAAGCATAAACATAACTAATTCTAATCCGTAAACACGTTCAAAAAACAATAAATGCATAAAATTCAATACAATTTTTTTTTTTTTTTTGCATTATTCATTATGCAATCTATGATTTACTGGCTGTTCCAAATAGTGAGCTTCCTTGTGGTTCACTCGCTATATAAACAGCTGTCTTCTAAGGGAGCATCCTGAAATTAAACTTCATAAGCAACAGATTCTGAACATTGTACAGTTGCTGTTACCATGTGACTACCTTATACATTTACTATTGTAATTAGTTATAGAAATGAAAATATGTCTTCGTTATTATTTTATTTGATTAAATTACAGGTATGTGTATGTACACAGACAGTATATACTGAGCTTATTGCAATGCTGGTTGCAATGTTAGTATTGCCTTCTCCCTTAAGTATAAATGTAATGTTACATTATAATTTTACTAAAACAGTATCTTGAAGGTATAATTATGCTGCCTACCTTTTGGAAATTTTGTGTTGGACGTGTTACTACGATGCCTTAAACTGCTGCCTACACAGGCAGTTCCCTATAGGTTTGGGAACAGAGCACTAATGATGACCGGTCACTTCAAATAACATATACTTTATACATTCAAAATGCGAATGTATGTCTTGTGTGTTTCTGTGGTTTCCCTTGAGATCTGCTCTTACACAACCATTGAAATGAAATCATGCATGCTGTGAAGAGAAGGCCTGCAGCATGCTGGGATGTCAATCAGTTTGACTTTAACCCTTGCGACAATTTCCTGGCTTGTTGAGCTCAGGAAAATATTATATACACAGCAAAACCACTGCATTTTAGTGATGGTTCATGTTAAAAGGGGCTGCTTGAATTTATAAAACCATTTCCTGCACATTATCATTTCTCTAACTGCCCAGTGCACAATTCTACAGGCAATTTAATGTGGACATACACATTTATCATGCATAACCCAACAATATCAAATACAGGAAATGAGGAAATCCTGTGCCATGACTTACAAAATGCTTCCAGGTCATTATGCCTTATTCTAGAGGAAATGGATTATATTGACGGCAGTATTACAGTAAATTTGAGATCAATTTATTGTCTTATTGTATCATTATCACCACGTTCTGCCTTTTATTATTATTATTATTTTTTTTTGTAGATCAGTACAAGCACAATAACCTCACTCTGAATCCGGCTGTCAGCAGAAATTATGTCCAGTGTATCTACTGCACCACTAACCCAGACCAGCCAGCTCAAGCCAGACAGAGATGGAAATGATGATGATGAAGATAGCAGTAAAGTGCCTCTGGTAAGGAGGCTCTCAGCTCTGAGACACACCCTTCAACAGCAGAATAAGTCACTGAGCACCAGTTTTCTCTTCTTTATTTTCTAAGATCTCATTTTATGTCTGTTCCAGTAGTGTATACTAGGGGTTGCACCTACTAATCGACTAGTCGACTTCAATGCTCTGCCATGATGCTTTAAGCTTGACGTCGACTAGTCACTGGTCCTATAGAGGGCGCAACAGGATAAGAAATCTTTGAAGGACTTCCACCTTTACCTTCGGTTTCCAAACAGTTAAAATGACAAGTAAATGCATACCCCGAAAGTGCTCCACAAGATATTATTTTACTGGATGCTCGAAATTGAATGGGAGAATGCATGTTTTAAACAGCCTATTGTACAGGAAAATTAATCGCCGTTCTAATCGAATGCGCTGCTGCACTGTAACGCACTCACGAATCATTCAGCGTGGAAATGTATTGTCAACACTGTTCTGTGATTTCTCACCAAAATAGCTTAGAAACTGAAAAGTTCAAGCATATATTTCTTAATAACTAAATCCCACAGCTTCACTACTAGTAGAGAGACGCTGCCAGGTAGAATTAATTCACACACGCAATCGCTCTCTCACTAATGCATTCATATTAATGTAATCTTTACTGAGCTACTTTATCTGTATCTGATTTAGAACGAGCAGAAATCTGTGAGAAATATAACGACCCAAAGACAAAAGAACTGATAAAAATGAGCTGTTATAGGCGCAATAGCCATATGGGCAGTGCAGTGTCATATGCCATAGCTGTGCACAAGGTGTTCGAGTCTCAGCTCCAGACTTATTTGTTCATTAATGACGTCATCAGCGACTAGTCGACTTCGACTCGACTATCATCACATAAAAGTCGACTTTAAAAAATCAGAAGTCGTTCAACCTCTAGTGTATACACTGTGACTTAAAACTTAAAATACACGAAATTATCTTCTGTAATTTAACACATTTTCAAAAGAGAACAGATATTCAATGCAAAATAATGGAAGGTGGGACTTGGATTTTATTAATCATAAATAAATAAATATCAGCCGCTATTTTTCCATCCAAAGTTGCGAATTTAACTTAAGCGCAAAATTGGAATGTTGCATAAAAGATTTGCGAATAAAACTTCCATCCAGCGAGACGAAGAGAACAAAATAGTCACTTCTTGATAAACTGGCGCCAAATATCTCTACGAAAAGGGTAATTTGCTGCAGTAGGAAAAGCCACTGTGGGTATTTTTCATATATAATAAATTACTTTTTTGATGTGCATCGAGGAATTTATTTGGTAAAGGTGTTTCCATTGTAGTTTATGCACATATTTCTTATCAGATAAAAAAATAATCAGACTCAGCTGAGCACATACGTTTTTATGCACATTTTTAGAACTTATCCACATCTTGGCGTTTCCCATTCAGCATCTTTTTATGCGATATCCCAAAATGCGCATAAAAATAGGTGGATGGAAACACTTACTGCACTATTTTAACTAAACTACAAACATTACTGAATGTGCCACTTAAATCTTAATTATATTTAGGCTTAATTATTTAATCCTCAAATCCAAAAGCTGTGGTTTGATTTATTTAAAAGGAATTTGGGTGCATGTGATTGGATATTTGGTTTGATAAAGCTCTTATGAACACAAATAAGAAGCATCTGTCAAGTTCCTTAAGTATTTAGAAGACATGTTGGGGTTTACCATCTGATCTTAGTAGTGATTCTGTTAACCCTCTGCTGGTGGCTCTCAACTGTCACTGTCTGATACCAAAGGCATCTAAGCTCTTAAGAAGAATGTTTCCTTATTACCAAGTAGAGACCTAATTTGTATAATTATAAAGAGATGGCTTGACATGCCAGTTATACTGGTTCCCCCACCTTCTCTCTATCATCCCCTGTCCCATCTCCTGCTATATCTATCACTCAAATGGTAAAAATAGCAAAAGTAAAACAGAAAGAAAAAGCATTTTGTATTGGGTAGTACTTCATATTCATGGAACAATCACTCACAACAACCAGTGTCACACCAGTACTGATTGGAGGAATGGAGTCTTGTGTAATTGAGTTTGTACGGTGGGGTCAAAAGCAGAGGCAGGGGATAAGCAACCTTAATGCATTCAGTCACACATGCATAACAGTGTTTCAAACCCCGGAGGGAAGCTTTGAACCTTTGCCTGCACAGCTAACTCCGATGGGCACCGCAAGCTAAAGGAATCATCAGTAATGTACAGCGGTCAAAAGGTTGAAAAGAATATCAAATCCAGATCATCCATAGAACACAAGACATTTTTTTTTCAATTCTACCCACCCCCAACCCTCATCAGGTGCTGTGAGGCAAGGTCAACATAAGCTCCAGAGAAGGAAAGGAAATGAGTATAGCTAACAGCCTGAATTCCATTTTCTCATATCTCAACTCGATGGATTCACTTCACACCATATCTCTCTAACCACACTAACATTTAAAAAGCAATACACTGGACTGCTAGCTAGCTTGTTCTGTGGCAGATTGTTGAGAGACTGCTAACAGCTAATCATGATCAAATCAACACTTACTATGTTAAATATGCGCTAAAGTACAATGTGACTACCTAGCAAGGGAACATAGCTGACCAATCCCGTAGCGCAAAGGTAAATAGCTAATAAGTCACCACACTGTTAATGCATTCTTAAATAAAAACAAAACGCACTATGTTCATGTGTCGTTGCAGTCTCATTCTGAGTCACTGACCTTCTCAAAGAGTGTGACACCCCTATTATTCTCTTTTGAAGTCCCCCGGTAACAGAAAGAGGGAGAGGGAAGGAGAGAGAGGAAAAGAGAGGGGGACCATCTGTCAACTGCCCCAGAGATCAATGGCACCAGCGGCAAGGCTAAATATGTTGCCCACCATGACTTGAAAACATTTCAACCAAGCAAGATTTATTTTTAAGTTCCCACTTTGACATCAAGCGCCATTTATTTGACTGTTTCTAGCGTGATCTTGTTCACATTATCTACAATGATTCATGCTGAACTGAGGCTTATCATTGATGTAGAATTAGCAAAATATCTACAAAGATATAAGTAAATCATTTTAGTCATCCAAAACAGCTAAAGTTGCATATTCTGGAGATTAGGGCAGTGTGTCAACTCTGCTACAATGGTAAGGCAAATACCCCCCTTCCCCCCAATTGGTTTGGTCTCACCCAATACGTGCACAGATGCAAGACATGAGCTTGCAATGTAAACAAAAAGGGATGCGGCGATTGTTCAATAAAACCACGCAGAATAAAGCAACTGAAATAAAGCAACAATCATAATCATAAACATGCAGATGCAGCATCAAGCCAAGAATAGATGTATGAATAGAGAAAGTGTGCATAGTTATGTGAGCAGCACAGGAT
Source organism: Sinocyclocheilus grahami (assembly GCF_001515645.1). Taxonomy (NCBI): domain Eukaryota; kingdom Metazoa; phylum Chordata; class Actinopteri; order Cypriniformes; family Cyprinidae; genus Sinocyclocheilus; species Sinocyclocheilus grahami. The sequence goes on along the minus strand of NW_015505424.1, from coordinate 611,074 downwards.
GAAAAAGAAATACAAAGCAATGTGGTTGCTAAGCAAGAGCAGGGCTGGGTTGAGCTATGAAAGCGATGCTGGATCCGTAAGCCAGGCAGCATTGCTCATTATTCTGCATTGCAAACGGATTAGTGGATCTTGTTATTACTTACCCAACATCTGACTGAAGAGAAGCTGCTCCAGGTCCCCAAGTACCGTTACAACCAGTTCAGGATCCACCTTTAGAAAGGTCTTGTCCCCTTCCTCTGGTTCTGGTGCATCTTTGTCCCCTCTGCCCCCACCTGGGGTGGCTGCTCCTGAGGTACCACTTACAGTTTTCTTACCATTCGTTTTAGCCTTGCTGGACAAGATCTCATCATCTGACTTGCCGTCATCTGCCAGCTCTTGAGCCTTGCTGATGGGTTTGACCTCAGCATAAGGACCCTTAGGTATCCGACTGGCTTTGCCCAGTTTGGAAGGTGGGCTAAAGGGTTTTGGCTTTCCCTGAAACAGTGAATGCTCTGACTTTGAAAGGTTCTTGGAAAGTGGGATACCCTTGCCTGTACCCCCTCCGGCATCTTTGAGCTTGCCTGACTTGTTCTGACTTGCCCCTGGTTTTTCCATGTCATCCGACCACTTGGGCTGGTACAGGTGCATCTTCTTCTCGGCGTCCGTAAGCACACATAGATTGGTTAATGACTTCTGCTTGCGCAGGTTACTAGGTACTGGAAGATGACCCTCAGAGTTTCCAGCTCGGTAGACCTTTAGCTCAGCCCGAGGAGTAGCCTGTGGGAGTCCTGACTTGCCCCTTTTCGCAGCCATGCCCCCAACTCCGTTGGCTCCCGCCTGGCCCTGGGGGGTCTTGGCTTCGGACGTTTTGTCAGCTTCAGTCTCCAGATCTACTCCTTGTCCTCTTGGGCTACCCCCAAGCATTCCTCCTGCGTGAAACCATGCAAAAGCATCAGTGAGTCAAATGGTTTTACAATCGAGCAAAAGAAGAGACAAGGTGCAATGTCTGCAAACTCTGTTGCTTGCTGCCAAATCTTTATCACAGGGAAAACTATCTCTCCAATAACACATACAGAAAGACCAGTCGGTAGATCCTGTATTGAAGAGGCAATCCGTATGTCTGGTGTCTTTAGCATGTAAATCCAGCATCTGGCTTCTTGCAGTTAGGCTGCCTCAGTTGCAGCTGCTCTAGTGCTACCCAGTCACTCATTTTCTCTCTCTCTTTCTTTCTCTCTCCTCCCTTCAGCAGAGTGTGAGCTTTGCTGTGCAGCAGCAGAATGACAGAGATAACAGACACAGAAACGGTCCCACCCCTTGCTCCCCCGCGCTCATTTAACTACACACACTCCCTCCTCCTCCCCCTACTCTTCTGGCTCTCTCTCTTTTCCTCTTTCTCTCTCCAACACACCCACTCTAAAGATGCTATACTGCTCCCCTGCACAAGTGTTACAGTATGAGGGACCTGTGAAAAATTACAGTGTCTTTTTAAACAGTTGCCTGCCAGCATGCTTCCTCTACTGGCCCTCTTTGGTTCACTAAAGTGTTCTGTTATCATAAAACCAATAATGTTTTCACTGTAAGGATATGATCACCAGTAACATTATGCTGTCAGACTTGTATTCAATTTAAAAATTGTTACATGGCAGACTTAAATGACTTTAGGATACTCTCTAGAAGCTTTGGGGAAATTGTTTGCTGTTCATTGTCAAAATGAACCTTAAACTGTCTGTAATGGACTTGACTTGAAGCATCATGTTGTTTCAAATCTATTAGAATTAAGTTGCACAATGTGGCAAAAATCACCCATTTGCATAGCAACATTTGGTCAGACCTTTTGGTGTAAAAGGAAAAGTTTTTTTTTCGTATTCTTTATTAATATCTTACCAGGTGAACCACGTTTTCCAGGACTGCCACTGGTGGCCTGTCTTAAAAAAAAATCTACATGACACTCCAGGCTATGACAAATGTATAGACAATTAGGCCTTGGTTCTGATGTGCCACACTGAATTGCCCTCAAGAAGAAAAATTGAGCTTCGGAAGGAACAGCCTCCATTCTGTCAGAGGATGGACCTTATTTTTCGCCAGCTTTGGGAAGGGGATGTCACAACAATACGATGCATACAAGACCGCACACAGTTCCTTCCTCTGAAACCGAAAGGGGTCTAGGCATGTTTGAATCCATTTTGAGAGTGTTCTACTTAGTTCTGTCATTTCAACTCAACAAGGCCAAGCTCTACCAAACAGACTATCCAAGTGGAAATAACTGACCTCATACAAAGTATTAGCCCAAGGACACAGGGTTGATAAACCAGGATTAAAAGGAACAACTCAATTTAGTATTCTACATTATTAGTATATTTGAAGGCACTACTACTGCACTTATAAAATAAATTCCAACATGTCTCAACATTTATCTGTCATTGAATCAATAGGTTCAAGTACATGCTTTCAAGGTGGTGCATTACCTTATCCATTAATATGCTGGTGTTAATACTTCAGTATCTTCCCATCATGCACTTGATGCACTAATTCCTGAACTTAAAACCCTGTACTGAACAGAGTCGATAAGAAAAATTGCTGAACAACGTCTATGAAAGTTCCGGAAATATCTGCAGATTTTGGCAGAAATCCAAAGGGCAAACGGAAATATTCAAATGCAGCAAATAGCTTTAAATGAAAACACTGTTGGACTGTTATGAACAGTATTCAAAATATCTAATTTGCATACCACTGGTCAGTCAGTTATTTTTTTCCTGGATCTTACCGAAAGCATTTAAAAAATAAACTACCTTTCCACCATATTTTCTGAAGAAATTTAATGCTCTGGTTGGTTTTAGCATATCGCTATGCACTTCCCATGTTATGGGTAGTTGCTAAGGCTAAAGTTGCTAGGTGGTTGCTTACTCTAAAATCCCACCACAATGATACTATGGGCTCTCAATACGGCTTGTGTTAGAGATTTTTTAATCAAAAACTAGCAACACATGATTTAAAGTATCTTGTATGTCCATCTTACAAATAGTTACACAAAGTGTTTACACCAAATGTGTTAACCTCATTTTAACTTCACATTTCTAATATCTTATATAAGGAAGCAAACAGATCCAAACAAGCAGGCTAGTCCAAAGTTCCTCCCAGTAGACATTAATGTCACACCAGACAAAGTGGAAGGAATAACGCACAGAGCTAGATCTGTTCATGGGGGAGCCCTTGCTTATAAACAGCACTCTGTTTTAAACATGAGCTCAGGATAGCTCCACTCATGTCAAATTCACCACAGGTCGCCACCTCGTCCCTCGCTCGTGGAGCTTCAACACTGAGCCGTCTGTCCGGTGCTGATGACCCAGACACCATTGCAAAATTGCTGGACAAACTTCAGAGTTACCTGAAATTTAGCTGAGTCAAACATTCAAAGTGCAATTATATGTCCCATTTGTCAGTTTTTGTCAGTTTGTTTCTGAAGAGACTGCTGTACAATAGTGTCTTGTCTAATGTGTATCAAATGATTTTTAATCAAGTTGTGTCTAAAACGTACATAACACTTGGTTGAATAAATTTATCTGTTTACAGTTTCTCAGTTGTTAAACCTTTCTTAAAAAGGGAAAAACGGTTACTAATGGTTAAACTATACCACACCCGAGTATGACTCAGTCCGAGAACCAAGCTTTCCACACAAAGCCACACTAGAGGAAATAGGAGGAAATCCTCTTTACAAGCCAGAATAAAGCTGGACCATAGATTCATGGCCTCTGTTGCATTGCCTATCTACTCATGTGTTCTCATATGGCTGTGTGTCATTCAGGAGAATTCCTGTAATATCCTACACATACTACTCCCGCACATACTTATTTTCATGCTTATAAGAGATGACTATGATAGGAAATAGCACCATTTCTCTCTTCTCTCCCACTCAGCAGAGTAAAGTATTAACTGATCATGCCATGGGTCTTCTATCTGTTTTCAAATGAACTATGATGTTCTACTGGATTTAAAAGTACAAGATGACCTTAGAGGGAAACACTCCCGCAGACTGTCAGGCAATGTTCTGAGCCAGAAAACAGTTCCCTTTCCTGATATGAAAACTATTTGTCTTAAGATAGCTGTAGTAAAATCATATATGTGTATTGGGTATATTTGTAGCAATAGCCAAAAAAACATTGTATGGGTCAAAATTATAGATTTTTATTGTATGCCAAAAATCATTAGGATATTAAGTAAAGATCATGTTCCATGAAGTTATTTTGTAAATTTCCTACTGCAAATATATCAAAACTTAATTTTTGATTAGTAATATGCATTGCCAAGAAATTAATTTTGGACAACTATAAAGGCGATTTTCTCAATATTTAGATTTTTTTTTTGCACCTTCAGATTCCAGATTTTCAAATAGTTGTATCTCAGCCAAAGATACAACTATTTGAATATACAAACCATACATTAATGGAAAGCTTATTTATTCAACTTTCATATGATGTATACATATTAATTAAAAAAAATTTACCCTTATGACTGGTTTTGTGGTCCATGGTCACACACACACACATCATTACACAGTTAAAGAAGCCCTTATCTGTGTCCTTATGTGACTCTTATACAGTAGCATTAAATATACTGTAGATAAGTTAATGGCTAATCATATGTCACTGAAGCATCCTTTATCTTGCTTTAGCAAACAGAGGAAATTCCCATCTGTGCATGTGAGTGCCAATGTTTAATCTCTGTCTCTTGAAAGTGTTTGGTTAGCCCCATTTTGTAAGACTAGGAAGCATCACTGTAGCGTTATTATCTGATCAACCTGATTGACCCTTTTAACAGATTACCGCTGTGATCACTAGTGAATGATCTAAAAGGTTTGCAGAACTCCTGTTATCAGACTTGGTGTAATTTAAAAGCATTAATGACCCATAAGAGGCCTGGGTTGAAATGTCTTTGCTTCTGCAGGCCAGCGAAGTGATGTATGCGGCAAAAAGAGAAAAAGCTGGTCTATATGCGGGATAGAGAGACCCACCCAGAACACCCTAGCAATGTGCTAAAATCACTTAGAACATTTTAGCAATCACATAGCCAGTGATGTTACTGTCAACTAAAACTACTTTATTTAAAAAAAAAAGAATAATATAATATAAATTTATAATATAAATATTAGATGAAAAACGAAAAAAAAAAAAACATTATTATACAAATTCAAAATCTTGCATTGGCAACTATAGTTGTTTTTGTTGTTTATAAAGTTCTACATAAAACAGATATTAAGAGTACTTTTTTACAAGAAAATACTATTTCAGTCTTTCTACATAATTTAATGTTTAATTCAGTGTTACTTGTTTCTCTGTAATTATTTATTGCATTTATTAGCAATTTCTTACACTTATTATTTTAGTTTAATTTAGTGTTAATTTTGTTAACAAAAACTGCGATGAAAAATGTTTATTGATGAGCTTTCTTCCGATGACTAAAACAAGATAACAATAAGGTCAATATACAATAAAAGATTAGACTAAAATGTGTTTTAAAGGGGTCCTATTATGCTCTTTTACAAAGTCTTGATTTTGTTTTGGGGGTGTACTAGAACATGCTCTCATGCTTGGTGGTTCGAAAAACGCCTTATGTTTCACATAATTTACATTATTACAATACCTTTCTCCCCATCCTGGCACAAAAGGCTCAATTAGTTCCGGCTTTGATGAAGGTCCGCCTTCCAAAAAACAAAATGTGTTGTGATTGGTTAGCTGTCCCAGTGCGTTGTAATTGGCGAACAGCTTAGACGGTGTTTCAGTACTGCCACGCCCCCTTGCTCCGTCTTTCAGCAAAAGCTTTTGGGAATCCGGCACTTTTCACTCGTGATGTGGAAGCTGTCCTCAGTAAAATGCGCAGCACACGATAGCAAATTGGGGTTATAATGCTCAGGAACAGAGTTAAAAAGTAAATTGCAACCACTGTTTCCTGATATCATCCGCTTTCGGAAGCCCAAACAAAGACGTTTGGGCACGGAGGTGAAAAAAACAGCGCTTCAGGCGGTCGCACACCGGACGAGAAGCGCAGCGTCGCACCATGGCTTTAAAATTCAAATACATTATTTTCTATATGAGTGTAGGCACTCATATAGTGCTGGTCTAGAACAATTCACCGCTGGTCTAGAACAATTCTTACAAGTACAACACACGTTGTGTTGTACTTGTAAGAATTGTTCTAGACCAGCGGTTCTCAATTCCAGTACTCGCGTACCCCCGCTCTGCATGTTTTGCATGTCTCTCTTTGTTAACACACCTGATTCAGATCATCTTGTTAGAAGTGAGCTCCGTGCATGAACTGTGTTCCAACTGACATGCTCCCTACACAGTGCCCATTGCTCCCTACTCCCTGAACAGGAGAAATCCGTTGAAGTTTACTTCACTTCGAAATATTCATTTACAGATTTGCACTGCGCCGCTGCCTGCAGCGTCTTCACACACAAACGAAACTTACTAGAGAAGCGTGAAGTGGGACATAACATACCTCTGTAAATAAATACAATTTAAATTCACGTCTCGCACACTTAAATGCCCTTTAAATACCCTTAAAAACCATTCGCATTTCTGTAGGCGGGAATTCTTTGTAATGAAATTCTAATGAGCAGCTTTGTGATATCACAAAGCCCGGAAAACAAACGCTGTAGTCCAAACAAGCCGTTTGCTGTAGTTCTTGAAAATTAAAAAAAAACTAAATATCTCCCTTTGGAGTGGAATTTGAGATTTGTAACTTTTTTACAACTTTTTTATGCCCAAACATACACACTACTGTAGCATATGCGTAGAATCATGCATGATCTTTGCGTTTTATGGCTTAAGAGACCCTTTTAGCTTTTGACATTTGCATATAAATTACAGTCCTGGTCACAGACTTTACACTTATATGGGTGCTAAATGGCCAATGGTTCCCCCCACTATCAAGGAGATGCTAAACAGTTTCACCACTCTCGTCTCCCCATTGAATTTCAAACACATTCCAAAGAGACGTAACTGACTCCCGGGGCCAGGCACCAATGGGCCTGGCTGACCAGCAAACTACAACATGCTCACATAACACACACCCATACACACACACACACACATAAAGACATTTCTTTATTTAGACTATAATTAATCAGTTATAATTGTATCTGGTATATGCATGCGTTGTTTGTATGTTTCCTTATTGTATTAGCCTAGTTACAACTCCTTATTCCTCAAACAATGATCTACACTATGTGATCGTGAAATGTATCTTACTATTTGTAGCATATTCTGGGTAAAACTGCACCAATCTTCCAGACCAGCAATAAACATGCAAATGGGCCATAAACAGAGACAAAGAAAGTTTCTCCCGCTCAAAATTCATGCCTCTGATTGGCCATTCCACCCAAAAGGTGGGTGTGGATAAGAACTATCAAAAGTCATTAGCTCAGACTAATCTTGGCTCAGAAAAACCCTCTTCGTTTGAGACGACACTTTTCCAAGACTCAAGATTTTCCTCTTGAGTTCTGATTTTCCGGCAGTTTTTATCTTCAAGTAACTGCGATTCGCTGTGGACTTTTCCTATCCTCAGAAGACCCAGAAGTAAACTTCCAGCTCACTCCTTACGAACTCATCAAAGACCTCCGTTATCTACCACATCAGGACTCTTGTTCAGCAATCGAAGCCAATGCAAGTGACCGTTTACAATTATTTAGATGCGTGTTCAAGTTTCTGCCCCTTTTAAGGTGATTTTTGATTCTTTGATGATTTTCAAAGGTTGTGTTTAAGTGATGTGAAACACTGCCATTCTTTTACTTTCCTCTTTCTTTACCTTACTTTGCTTCATTCTGTATATACAGTGGGTACGGAAAGTATTCTATGTGTTTTGCTTAGTTAGTTATATGTTAGATATAGTTTCATTTATTAAATCCCTTATATTCACGATCGATTGCCTCTGTTGCTGCTCACAATTCGAAGTCAAAGAATGTTTTGAACCCTTGCTACATATGTTAAATTACTGCTAGCACTGCATAAATGAGCAAAGTTATCCTTCTTTTGCCAGGAAAATAATCTTTCTTTGAATTGATAAATGATTATTTTGTCTGCTCGGTGGACGGACAGATCAAGTAATGGTGATATTGATTCTGCTACAGTTAATTCAAAGATCTAATCTAAATATTTATTATTAATCATAAAGTCTCGGTCGTTCCCTGAAGGAGGGAACGGAGACGTCACGTCGTGACCGACGAATTGGGATATCGCTTCGATAGACCAATCTACTTCGAGTGTAAACTAAACGAGCCAATGCACATTGGCATGCAATTATTGCATCCAGCTGCCGCTGATCACAGCGTGAGTATAATAAGGCAGCAGGTGCAATGCATACCAGGTTTTCGCGGAGGAGCCTAGCCGGCGACCCGGCCGCTCAGCGGTGGTACAGCAACCGTGGCGACGGGACGTGACGTGACCTTCAGGGAACGAGGGTTACCATACGAAACCGAGATGTTCCCTTTCAGTCGGTCACTACGAGTCACGTCGTGACCATCCGTTTAGGCGTATATGGAGAAATGGAGGTGATTGTATCCCTCTTGGAAAGGCAGAAGTCTGCCGGGGAAACATGGGCTCTATGGCTATACCGTGGGCTATACACATACGAGCACCGCTTAGGTCTCAATATGGAACCCAGCCTTCCACAGTTCCCGCGGATTCATCGTAAAGACCCGGCGCCGGACGTTCCACCGTGTCCGCTGCCGAGGGTGACGGAGGATCTCAGCAGGGATTACTGTAGGACACTCTGGAGCAGTTTTAGCAAGCCGACACTAACCGGGGCCTCTCGGCGCCACTACCCATTTGAGGTGAGAACACAGGAGGATACCGGCTCCACACGGAGGCTATAGAATCTAGCGAACGTGTTGGGGGTCGCCCAGCCCGCGGCCATACAAATATCTGTCAGTGAGGCACCACGAGCCAACGCCCAGGAGGATGCAACATTTCTAGTTGAGTGAGCTTGCAGCCTGAATGGGCAGGGCACACCCTGTGCCTGATAAGCCAGGGTGATGGCATCCACAATCCAGTGGGCCATCCTCTGCTTAGAGACGGCATTCCCCTTCTGCCGGCCTCCGTAACAGACAAAGAGCTGGTCTGAGGTCCTGAAGCTTTGTGTCCGGTCTACGTAGCACCTTAA
>NW_015505424.1:594633-600415 GCF_001515645.1 Sinocyclocheilus grahami | reverse complement strand
AACAGGTCTACCTGAGTGGCTCCAAAACGTCTCCAAATCAGCTGGACCGTCTGGGGATGGAGTCGCCATTCTCCCGGGAGCATTGCTCGAGACAGCTCATTGGCTGTACGGTTGAGCAGGCCCGGAATGTGAACAGCACAAAGTGACCTCAGAACCTTCCGACTCCAAAGGAGGAGGTGGCGGGCGAGTTGCGACATGCGACGGGAGCGCAGACCACCCTGTCGGTTGATGTACGCAACGGTTGCTCTGTTGTCCATTCGGACCAGTACGTGCTTGCCTCGTAAGCGCCCTTTGAGACGGTTCAAGGCCAGGCACACTGCTAATAACTCTAGGCAATTGATGTGCCAATGCAGCTGCGGGCCTGTCCAAACCCCTGAGACTGCATGCCCGTTGTACGTGGCACCCCACCCGGTGGTGGAGGCATCCGTGTAGACCACAGCATGCCTGGAGATCTGCTCTAGGGGCACCTCTGCCCGGAGGAACGCAAGATCTGACCATGGGGTGAAGGTTTAACTTGGACCCGGTGCATGCCGCGCTTCCACGCCCACCTCGGGACTCGGCCATAAAGCCAGTGCTGGAGCGGTCTCATATGTAACAGGCCGAGCGGTGTAAGTGCCGCTGAGGCCGCCATATGCCCCAGGAGCCTCTGAAAAAGTATCAGTGGGACCGCTGTCCTGCCCTTGAATGTATGCAAGCAGGCTAGCACTGACCGCGCACGTTCCTCTGTGAGATGCGCTGCCTGTTCAACCGAATTCAACTCCATAACGAGAAAAGAGATCCTCTGCGTCGGAGAGAGTTTGATTTTTCCCAGTTGACCCGAAGGCCCAACAGGCTGAGGTGCCGAAGCACCAGGTCCCTGTGCTCGCACAACTGATCCTGAGACTGTTCTAGTATAAGCCAATCATATATATAGTTGAGAACGCGAACACCCTGTTCTCTGAGGGGAACAAGAGCTGCCTCCGTGACCTTCGTAAAGACACGGGGAGACAGGGACAGCCCGAAGGGCAGGACCTTGTACTGATATGCCCGTCCTTCGAACGCAAACCGCAGAAATGGTCTGTGGCGTGGAAGGATCGACACATGAAAGTACGCGTCCTTCAGGTCGATCGCTGCAAACCAATCTCGGGGATGGACGCACCCAAAGATGTGTTTCTGCGTCGACATCTTGAACAGTAGCCGATGAAGGGCCCGGTTCAAAACTCGCAAGTCCAAGATTGGCCGTAACTCACCGCCTTTCTTGAATACAATGAAGTAAGGGCTGTAAAACCCCGACCTCATATCGGCTGGAGGGACCGGCCCTATCGCATTCTTCGCCAGTAGGACTGCGATCTCTGCCCGTAGAACAGGGTCATCGGCCGCCTTCACTGTAGTGAAGCGGATACCGCTGAACTTGGGCGGGCGCCAGGCGAACTGAATCGCATAGCCGAGGCTGATGGTTCGCAGAAGCCAGCGAGACAGGCTGGGTAGCACTGACCAAGCGCCCAGAAACCGTACAAGCGGGACCAGCGGGACCACAGCCGTACCCGCAGTGGGGCAGCGAGGTGGAACACAGAGACCCAGCTCGGGCGGCTTGTGAGCGGGCCGGAGAGGGGTGTGAGTGTGGGGTGCAAGGCTCACCTGGTTCCACGGGTTGGCAGAGGGTGCGTGAGTAGGGCCTTTGTTGACGCTCTCGAACCGCCCGCTGCTGCCGTCTGGCGAAGGATGAGGATGAGTGAGGTCCGGAGTTAGTCCGTCCGCAACTCTCCCTGCCCTCCTGGGACCCAGAGATAAAGGAAACCCCTCTTTTGTCGAGAATTTGGGTACCGTCGGCCGTGAGGCCAACGGCGGGAAAAAATTGAACAAAAGATTCTCCGCCCGGCCCTCCTCCAGGGGAGGGAGTGGTGCGTTCACCATCTCCCGAAGAGCAGATCCTTCCATCCCTGGGTCGCCTGTCTCAGGGCCGCTTGCTTCTCTGCTTGCTGGCAGGTTTGCCGGGGCCTAGACAGGCGGGGCGGCCTGCCCACACCCGGCTCCACGACGCCGCTTTGCTGAAGGCTGCTGCGGATGTGGCGCGGGAGCGGGGGCGGACACGGCGACGAACAGGCTGGGGTGCTGCAGCCGGCGGACGGATGGAGGCAGCAGCTGCCCACCGGGGCAGGATGTGTCGGATCACCTCAGTCTGCTTCTGGGCAGCCAAGAACTCCTGGGCAAAGCTCTCGACTGCGTCGCCGAAGAGGCCGGTCTGGGATACAGGGGAATTGAGGAACCGAACCTTGTCGGTGTCCCTCATGTCTGCCAGGCACAGCCAGAGATGGCGCTCCTGGACCACAAGTGTGGACATCGCACGACCCAAAAAACTCGCGGTGACCTTCGTCGCTCGGAGCGCGAGGTCAGTGACGGTTCGGAGCTCTTTCAGAACTTCCGGATCATGACCATCCTCGTGCAGGTCCTTCAGTGCCTTAGCCTGGTGCACCTGCAGTAACGCCATAGTGTGTAAGGCGGAAGCAGCTTCCCCGCAAGCCGTATAGGCACTGCCGGTAAGACCAGATGAATGCCTACAGGCCCGGGAAGGAAGTACTGGGTCTCCCCGCCAGGAGGATGTGGACTTAGGACACAATTGCATCGCTACCGCCTGCTCCACCGGGGGGATCGCCGAATACCCCTTCGCTGCACCGCCGTCGAAGGTGGAGAGGGAGGAGGAGCCCGCCGGCCGGTTTCTGGCAGTAAAAGGTGCCGTCCACGACCTGGTGAGCTCGTCATGCACCTCCGGGAAGAAAGGCACCAGGGGGGGCGCTGAGAACCAGCGCGAGCCACCCCGAGAAACCAATCATCCAGCCTTGAGGGCTCAGGATGCGGTGGAGGTTTCCACTCGAGCCCGACCCTTTCGGCGGCCCAGGGAAAGCATAGCTGTCATCTCCGGATCGATTCAGGCTTTGCCACCATCCCGCATGGCGGCAGCGTGGCCGAATCCTCATTGGACAGCTCTCCCTCCGATGCTGAGATCGACATCTAGTCGGGGGGAGGTCCACTGGATACCGCTGGTACGCTCTTTAAAGAGGGCCCAGCAAATTCCATGGGTCGCTCCACTGGATCGGAGGAGCAAGAGGAGTGATGGTCCCCAGAGGGTTGGTTCCCTGCGGGGTTTGCCATCACTGTAACCCTCAACTCTTTTGTCGAGAATTTGGGTACCGTCGGCCGTGAGGCCAACGGCGGGAAAAAATTGAACAAAAGATTCTCCGCCCGGCCCTCCTCCAGGGGAGGGAGTGGTGCGTTCACCATCTCCCGAAGAGCAGATCCTTCCATCCCTGGGTCGCCTGTCTCAGGGCCGCTTGCTTCTCTGCTTGCTGGCAGGTTTGCCGGGGCCTAGACAGGCGGGGCGGCCTGCCCACACCCGGCTCCACGACGCCGCTTTGCTGAAGGCTGCTGCGGATGTGGCGCGGGAGCGGGGGCGGACACGGCGACGAACAGGCTGGGGTGCTGCAGCCGGCGGACGGATGGAGGCAGCAGCTGCCCACCGGGGCAGGATGTGTCGGATCACCTCAGTCTGCTTCTGGGCAGCCAAGAACTCCTGGGCAAAGCTCTCGACTGCGTCGCCGAAGAGGCCGGTCTGGGATACAGGGGAATTGAGGAACCGAACCTTGTCGGTGTCCCTCATGTCTGCCAGGCACAGCCAGAGATGGCGCTCCTGGACCACAAGTGTGGACATCGCACGACCCAAAAAACTCGCGGTGACCTTCGTCGCTCGGAGCGCGAGGTCAGTGACGGTTCGGAGCTCTTTCAGAACTTCCGGATCATGACCATCCTCGTGCAGGTCCTTCAGTGCCTTAGCCTGGTGCACCTGCAGTAACGCCATAGTGTGTAAGGCGGAAGCAGCTTCCCCGCAAGCCGTATAGGCACTGCCGGTAAGACCAGATGAATGCCTACAGGCCCGGGAAGGAAGTACTGGGTCTCCCCGCCAGGAGGATGTGGACTTAGGACACAATTGCATCGCTACCGCCTGCTCCACCGGGGGGATCGCCGAATACCCCTTCGCTGCACCGCCGTCGAAGGTGGAGAGGGAGGAGGAGCCCGCCGGCCGGTTTCTGGCAGTAAAAGGTGCCGTCCACGACCTGGTGAGCTCGTCATGCACCTCCGGGAAGAAAGGCACCAGGGGGGGCGCTGAGAACCAGCGCGAGCCACCCCGAGAAACCAATCATCCAGCCTTGAGGGCTCAGGATGCGGTGGAGGTTTCCACTCGAGCCCGACCCTTTCGGCGGCCCAGGGAAAGCATAGCTGTCATCTCCGGATCGATTCAGGCTTTGCCACCATCCCGCATGGCGGCAGCGTTCTTCCCGCAATGAGAACATGACTCATCCACGAAGGCCACCTCAGCATGCTTAATGCCCAGACACGTGAGGCAGCGATCGCGACCATCACCCGGTGCCAGATAACGACCGCACCCAGAAACGCACGGGTGAAACGGCATCCTTATAAGGACGATCCGTCGTCTTTATAAAGACGCACCCGTGTAGCTCTTTTAGAGAAATTTGCTCTTTTAGTGCTGAGGCGCAAAGGGGAGATGGCTGCTTTGCAACACGACAGGGGGTAGTGCAGCCTGAAGTGCGCAACCCATTCGACACTGGAACGACCACCGCTGAAGCACCGTCCCGCCAACACAGAAAGCTTCCGAGAGTTTGCTGAACTCGTATTTCTTGAAATAAAAAGAGCAGAACGATGTTGTCGCTCGGCTCCGAAGCGAAAAGCTGGTATGCATTGCACCTGCTGCCTTATTATACTCACGCTGTGATCAGCGGCAGCTGGATGCAATAATTGCATGCCAATATGCATTGGCTCATTTAGTTTACACTCGAAGTAGATTGGTCTATCGCAGCGATATCCCAATTCGTCGGTCACGATGTGACTCATAGTGACCGACTGAAAGGGAACCAGTTACAATTAGTCATAAATATTTCCCTTTTGAGGTGATTTACTACAGTTTTGGTGGAGAATGCGGGCACATTCAAACTTGGTTTGTGAGCAAACAGTATATATTTATTTGTGTTTTTATATTATGCGCGCTATATTATATATCTTTTGGATTGGATGGTTAAAAGCCACCTCCAGTACTGTATTTTAACAGTCTCTATTTGTCTAACATTTAGTCACTGTTAATTGTTAAAGTAAACTGCAGTTCATAATATTAAATTTGTTCTCTAAAGGCGAAGAAATCTCTTTACAGTACATTTTAATATTATCAAAATCGCCTGTTGGAACGAAGAAATCTTCCTGCATTGCGATAAAGATAGATTTGAGCGATGCTCCTCTTATCATCTTTTAAAGGCCTTATTTTGATTGTATCTTAGATTGAAGTCATTGCATATTCCAATTTCATTCAACTACGATCGCACTCCCTTAGGTTTAACCATCAGAGTAGCTATCCAATGTGTTGCCTAATGCAGATTTGATCATTAAGAACACTGCGAGCCAGTAGACTGATTGAAATGTAAATGGGAGCTTTTAAAACCTCGATCAAGTGAAATTTGCATAACAACAGCAAATAAACCCTGTTGTTCATAGTGTTTATTTGTGTACTGGCAGCGAAGAAATCCTGCCACACACATTATTGTGCAGTTAAGTTGCACAAATTGTAGAATCTGTTGGGATTTGACTCTCAGTGTTCTTGTGATAACTGCAGTAAATTCCGTTAAAATGAGAGTAGTCTCACACTAAACGCTATCAGTTTAAGCATGATTGGAGTTAAGGCATAGTACCTTAAACTAACACTAGAGGGCAGGCTGTTTAAGTATCTAACACTTCTTGAACT
>NW_015505424.1:521369-593887 GCF_001515645.1 Sinocyclocheilus grahami | reverse complement strand
AAACCAATGCAAGTAACCGCTTAAAATTATTTAGATGCGTGTTTAAGTTTCAGCCCCTTTTTAAGGTAATTTTTGATTCTTTGATGATTTTCAAAGGTTGTGGTTAAGTGATGTGAAATACTGCCATTCTTTTTCTTTCCTCTCTCTTTTCCTTACTTTGTTTCATTCTGTATGTGTTTTGCTTAGTTACTTATATGTTAGATATAGTTTCATTTATTAAATTCCTTATATTCACCACTGATTGTCTCTGTTTGCTGCTCACAATTCGAAGTCAATGAATGTTTGAACCCTTGCTACATTTGCTAAATTACTGCTAGCACTGTATAAAGAAGGAAAAATGATTCTTCCCTTGCCAGGAAAATAATCTTTCCTTGAATTGAAAAATGATTATATTGTCTGCTCAGTGGACGGACAGATCAAATAATTGTAATATGGATTCTGCTACAGTTAATTCAAAGATATAATCTAAATATTTATTATTAATCATAACCAGTTATAATTAGTCATAAATATTTCCCTTTTGAGCTGATTTACTACAGGTTTTGGTGGAGAAACGCAGGCGCATTCAAACTTGGTTTGTGAGCAAACAGTATATATTTATTTGTGTTTTTATATTATGCGCGCTATATTATATATCTTTTGGATTGGATGGTTAAAAGCCACCTCCAGTACTGTATTTTAACAGTCTCTATTTGTCTAACATTTAGTCACTGTTAATTGTTAAAGTAAACTGCAGTTCATAATATTAAATTTGTTCTCTAAAGGCGAAGAAATCTCTTTACAGTACATTTTAATATTATCAAAATCGCCTGTTGGAACGAAGAAATCTTCCTGCATTGCGATAAAGATAGATTTGAGCGATGCTCCTCTTATCATCTTTTAAAGGCCTTATTTTGATTGTATCTTAGATTGAAGTCATTGCATATTCCAATTTCATTCAACTACGATCGCAATCCCTTAGGTTTAACCATCAGAGTAGCTATCCAATGTGTTGCCTAATGCAGATTTGATCATTAAGAACACTGCGAGCCAGTAGACTGATTGAAATGTAAATGGGAGCTTTTAAAACCTCGATCAAGTGAAATTTGCATAACAACAGCAAATAAACCCTGTTGTTCATAGTGTTTATTTGTGTACTGGCAGCGAAGAAATCCTGCCACACACATTATTGTGCAGTTAAGTTGCACAAATTGTAGAATCTGTTGGGATTTGACTCTCAGTGTTCTTGTGATAACTGCAGTAAATTCCGTTAAAATGAGAGTAGTCTCACACTAAACGCTATCAGTTTAAGCATGATTGGAGTTAAGGCATAGTACCTTAAACTAACACTAGAGGGCAGGCTGTTTAAGTATCTAACACTTCTTGAACTACTTCTACCTTCCTGTTTTCACCTTGGGTGGGTGCACACACTTCCCCTTGTAGGCATTCTCTGCTAGGTCGACTTGGTACTCTTTTGTTTTATTTTAATTTCCCTTCTGCTTCGTTAGTCATTATCATTCTAGCCATTCTAGTTACCTGCAGTTTTATTTTTTATTTTATTTATTAATTGATTTGTATTTCTTGTTTTTGTATTAGTTTTCATATCCAGTATTATTTGTTTTACTATTCTCTTTTATTACTTTTATAATTTTGTTTTGTTTGTTTGTTTTTTCACCTTGGGTGGGCACACCCACTCCACCTTGTGGGCATTCTCTGCTAGGTCGACTTGGTACTCTTTTGTTTTATTTTAATTTCCCTTCTGCTTCGTTAGTCATTTTCTTTCTAGCTATTCTAGTTATAATTTTATTTATTCATTTATTTTTATTTCTTGTTTTTGTATTAGTTTTCATATCCAGTATTATTTGTTTTACTATTCTCTTTTATTACTTTTATAATTTTGTTTTGTTTGTTTGTTTTGTTCCCCTTTTTTATTTTAATTTTTAATCAGGGTTCTCTCCCCCTCTTCTCTCTCACTTTACCACTCATTTACCCGCATGGAACAGGAAGCAGCAGCGCTGAAGCTCCAGGCTGAGGAGGCTCAGAGAAACCTGGTGGTTGCTCAAAGTCAACTGGACCAGCTAACGTCGGAGACTCAGCACCAGCACAGGACGGCGGATGAAAAGGACCCAGAGCTGCAGGAGGCAGTAGAGAGACTCCAGAAAGCTTTAACTGATCTCCGTGTAGACACAACACGTCGAGAGCAGTGGGAGAAAGACACCAGAGAGGAACTAAGTGAAAAACTTCCGCGAGCCGAGGCTCTCCTGATGAGAGCAGAGACTGAACTCTAAGAGAGAGATGCTAGGGCCAAGGCCAGCGAAGGCCACCTGCAAAGTTCACGGGCTGAAGTCAGTGCCTTGGTCCAACAAAGAGACTATTTAAAAGACGAACTTGATACGGTTCACCGAGAGCTTAAATATGCATATAGACTGCAAAGTGACTCTGAAAGGGAAATGCACACCACAGAATTTCCCCTAACCAGCAGATTGATACCAGCTAGTCAAGGGTTTCCAGTTCGGAAGTGGGGTGAGAGCCCACTGCTCAAGACATCACCTGCCAGCATCCCTGAACCCCCAGCAGCACCAAGGGGGTGGGAGCCTTTTCAAAGGCTGTCTTCCAGTAACGGTGTGTCACCTAAAGAATTGGATAAGCTGGCTAGAAACATTCCCACTTTCACTCCTAACCCTACAGGAGGCAACGATGTGCACGCCTACTTAAAAGACATTGACTTTCACTTGCAAACTGTTGCCAGTGTTACCACGCAAGACAGACTCTATCTGCTCCGAATCACCGCCAGCCGTGAGGTGAGGAGCTTTCTAGACCGGCAGCCAGAAACGGTCGAAGTGGATTACCAGCAACTGCAGCAGGCTCTGATTAAGGAGTTCTCTGACCCAGAGTCAGAGCAAGGACTGATTACTGCCATGGACCTTAAACAGGGCAGACAGGAAACCACACAGGCTTACTACAACAGGCTCAGAAAGGCCTACTTTGGAGCATGGAACGAGCCAGGAATGGAAGAGGATTTCAACTTCAAAATTCTGTCCCTCCGGAACCTGCACCCAACAGTGAGCCACCACTTGGGGGTTCTGGCTTGCCCACGGACTATGTCCACCCAACAGCTGCAAGATTTGGCCCATAAGGCCTATGCTAAACAAAGGACTGCTTCTGAAAAGACAGGTAAAAACCCCACAATCTATCCTGTCACTAATCAGAGTTCTGAACTTGCTCTAGAGGGCACCGAGCCAAGCCACACTGACAAACCTGTCAACACAATGTCAAGATCCTTCCCAACCAGCAATGTAGTAATTACACCATAAATGCATATAATTAAAGTTTGCTGTGTTTCACAGTCAACACATATCGCTTATTGGCTAGGTTTAAAGGAAAAGAGCACTTTTAGATAAACAAGGCAATAATAGATGGCACTCGTGGAGGTAGAAAAACTAAGTTCTTTATGAACCGCAGGATCTGTAATAAAG
This sequence comes from Sinocyclocheilus grahami, assembly GCF_001515645.1. NCBI lineage: Eukaryota > Metazoa > Chordata > Actinopteri > Cypriniformes > Cyprinidae > Sinocyclocheilus > Sinocyclocheilus grahami. The sequence continues at coordinate 590,432 of NW_015505424.1, read as the reverse complement.
ATTTAAATGCAAAAGAAAAGGCAGTAGAGCTGAGTGTTTCTGTCAGTGGTAAGTTTTAATTTAGAATGTGATAACGTAAGAAAAGTAGTTTAAATGTTTTGCCACTTGCTTGAACAACTGTGTTGTGCTGTGTGTAAGCTATTGTGCAACAATTGCATGAGTGTAAAAACAAAAATGCGCTTCATGATCGAACATTTAGATTAGATCAATATATATTTTTGAAAAATCTCTAAAACATGCTCCCCTCCACCTCTTAAATTAAAAAATAAAAATCCCCTCTCACAAGAGTCACCTGTAAGAGGGACATTCCCCCCATATTCAACAATGAAATTCAGGCCCTGAATAAATGTCTAAAAATCCTGATTGGAGTATAACTATAAATAATTCCACATGACAAAAATAAGGCTTTAAAAAGATCGGTATCGGTGATCGTATCGGCAGATACTGCTTTCTGTGATCGGTCTCAAAAATCTTGATCAGAGCATGACATTATAAAATATATTGAAATAGAAGACAGTTACTTTAAACAGTGATAATATTTCACAATATTACTGTATTTTTGATCAAATAAATGCAGCCTTGTTGAGCATAAGAGACTTTTTTTCAACTGGCATCTTTCGAACAGTAGCATCATTAATCAATGGATTAAAGCAAATTCATCATTCATGTCTAAATAATGACCGGTTGATAAAAAATAGCAGTATATCACTAAAACAAACCATTCTTCTGCTGGGAATTTGTACACAGTTTCCATCAAAACTGAAAATTCTGTAATCCTCATCAAGATTAGGTCTGTCTAACAGTGCTGTCATCTGAAAACAGAGAGATTATAATCCTAAAGTACAGCAAAGACCCGTTTCAAACACACGTATGCACAAACTCTACACTCCTGATGTAGTCTATGCTCTAAGACCTCCAGATTATCAACAGCTGCATCTTTAACCAGACATTTAATCAATCAGCTTTTAACCACATAAATCACCACAATTAAATCAACATGTGTTCTAGGTTGCATGTTGCAGTCCACATGAAATTTGCATGCATAAACCATAGACTGTAAAAAAAGATGGATGACGCGTCTCCTATTCCTTCCACTATAGAAAAGTGAAGCCAAAGCATCTCAGTATGCAGCCTGGTCTCATGTTTATTTGTAGGTATTAATATGTAACATTTACAAGCACAAAACGTAAATTTTTGTACGTTTTTATTAATGCTAATATGTACAATTTATACGTATTTCAATGTTTAAAACGTACAAATCGCTACGCATTTTTAGCTAAAAAACGTACAAATATTTACGTAACTTTTATATCATCAAGATAGATATTCGTATCAATGCATTTTTATCATTTTATCAATAAGCGATTTAGATTTTTAGACCCCTTAACCTACCTCCAAACCTAAACCTACCCATTTTACAGCAAATATGCATTTTTATAATTTTATTAATACGCAATTTAGATTTTTAGACCCCTTAACCTACCCCCAAACCTTAACCTACCCATTTTATAGCGAATATAAAAGGATATAAAACGCAAATGACCAAAATATGCAGGAAAATAACAATTTTAGTAACAATATAGCATTAAAATATTTTGTATAGTCTCTAATCCCACTCCTATTTATAAACTTAAAAATTTTTGTACAGTATAAACTCGTGAAGGCGCGCGCGCCTTATTATTTTATTTTGACTCAAGTCCCATTCATTTACACGGAGAGGGCGGGGTTTATGACCTGCACTGCAGCCAGCCACCAGGGGGCGATCAAAGAGCCAGCAGCTTCACTTTTCAGGACGTGTGCGACAAACACTGTGAACATCAATTAATTCCTTTAGAAATAAAGCAAACATACCATACTGAAATTACACTCCAAAATAACGATTCTTCAATTGTACTTTACAGCAGATTAGGTTTAGCAAAGGTTCTTGAATCAATAATAACTGATATACTTGAGCAATTGCTAGGTGGTTTCTGGGTGTTCTGGGTGTTTGCTGGGATGTTCTGGGTAAAAGCATCACTTGCAAGCTACAAACATTGTCTTTGGAGCTTAAAAGGTTCTTCTTTTGCATCAGACTGTAAAACCCTTTTTGTAACCTTTATATTAAATAGTTTAAAGTGTAAAAGAACCCGTACAACTGAACTCTCCATCTGCAGTTGGGGAAGATCTAGCGGGCTATAATACTAGGCCAGAGCAGTGGGGTGAAGACTGTCTCTGTGACTGCTATATTCTCTCTCTCTGTAGGGAAGGAAAACTGCAGCCATCACTCTCTTACTGCACTACGCACCCACCTCCACAGGCAACAAGGCACTCAGAGAGGCCAGAAAGTAGATGGAAGGACAGATTTAATGCTTTTTGTCTTCAGTTTTCAGGGTTCAGGGAAAGATTTCATGCTCAATCTTTTCTAAAGTTCAGTTCGTCTTGTGGAAACACAGATGAATGTGGCCCAAATCTTCTCTCATGCATAGCACATATTAGTGTTTGAATAAGAAAACTGTCATTGAATCTGACACTTCCATACTCAGAATTAAATCAGATATGCATCACATTTTTTGCCCATGACATCTCATCTCATATCAGAATTCATGCAGTTTCAAGCAAACTTAATGTAACTGCACAATTATTTTACCCTTGGCCTGAATTATATTTTATATATAGTTATTTATAGTTTATAAAATATTGCATAGAGAGGCACAAAAATGCACGGATTTAAAATATAAACTGATATACATTAGGTCACAAATGTGACTTTTGCTTTGAACCAGTGTTAATTTTGCAAATTTTTATTTAGTCTTAGTCATAGGCTTTTGACTAAAATGCCATTTAGTTATATTTTAGTTATAGTCATATTTTAGTCATCTGAATTGTTTTAGTTTTAGTCGACTAAGTGTCATAAGATTTTAGTCGACTAGATCTACAGTAGATTTAGTCGGCTAAAATCTAATGGGTTTAGTTAGTGTAATGCATTTATTAAGCATTTCTCTAAAATTTCCAAACTCATATGCATAGCACATATTAGTGTTTGAATAAGAAAACTGTCATTGAATCTGACACTTCCATACTCAGAATTAAATCAGATATGCATCACATTTTTTGCCCATGACATCTCATCTCATATCAGAATTCATGCAGTTTCAAGCAAACTTAATGTAACTGCACAATTATTTTACCCTTGGCCTGAATTATATTTTATATATAGTTATTTATAGTTTATAAAATATTGCATAGAGAGGCACAAAAATGCACGGATTTAAAATATAAACTGATATACATTAGGTCACAAATGTGACTTTTGCTTTGAACCAGTGTTAATTTTGCAAATTTTTATTTAGTCTTAGTCATAGGCTTTTGACTAAAATGCCATTTAGTTATATTTTAGTTATAGTCATATTTTAGTCATCTGAATTGTTTTAGTTTTAGTCGACTAAGTGTCATAAGATTTTAGTCGACTAGATCTACAGTAGATTTAGTCGGCTAAAATCTAATGGGTTTAGTTAGTGTAATGCATTTATTAAGCATTTCTCTAAAATTTCCAAACTCATTATATAGGTTTGATATTAAGGTTTTATCATGCAATATAGACACAGTTTTGACAAAACATGCCTTTATATTAAAATTAATTAAAACCACTTCTCATAAAGAAACAAGAACATGGTTCGCCTTTCAGTGAAATACTAATGGTTATCATATTCATTCTTTATAACGACTTACCACATTCTTCATTCTTTCAAGCAGACATATTTATTTATATAAATACATTTAGATGAATCCTTATTAGGGTTACTAAAGTCATTCAGTCAAGAGCAGTGAGTGATTTTCTCTCTTTCTTTTGTTGCTTGATTAACATTAAAGACACAAATACAACAGTAACTAAATTAGGCTTCTGTCCCATTAAATACCGAATGCATATACTGATACACTTCCGATATTCTCCCAACTTGAGATGTAACCGAGTGTGTTTATGTGAATACTCGTCAAAACAGACAATTCGACATCATTGTGTGTATTTCTCCGTTCATGCGACGCGAAAGAGAACTGAATTCAGTTGTGCGCTTTGTGAGAGGCGCTTTTCTGCGTGCGCGCTTCGGGTGTGTGCGCTCAGAAAACCGGACAAATTGAGTTCTCTTTTGTCTGCTCTTCTCTTACTCCCAGATATTTAGATTGTTTTAACGTTTTATGGGATGTGTGGCAAGTGTATGCTAGCTAATATCCTGCCGGATAGATCAGTGTAGATCACTGCTACAGTTCAAATGTGCGCATCTAAACTCCTAACCACGCATGAGATCTGACTGGATCCTACCCTCCCTCGTTTTTATTCGTTGACGAAAATGTCAATTGATTTTCGTCATAGTTTTTGTCATACAAAACGAGTTTTTATTTCGCTATCATCTCGTTTTCGTCTGTGAAAAAATGTCAGCAGTTAACACTGCTTTAAACTGTCAAAAAAAGTAAATTTTTATATTTTTGAACGTAGATTATGATGTGCATACCGAGTTGGAAACGTGTACTAGTGTTTTTATGCATGTGGGTAATTTTATGAGCATCTCATATTGGACATATTTGAAAGGTTACAAAAAAGGTCATAATCGGGCACCTTAAGATTGTGAACATATCCTAAAAACATAACTGATCATTTAGAATAATATTAAAGCCTACGCAAAAGATAATAAAACGAGAGTGCCAACAACTCACCAGTATTGAGGTCATCACAGCAGACTTCTATTGAGTCAGAGGAACAGTCACTGAAGTCATCCAGAGGTATATCTTCCTGAATCTGCAGTCTTTACAAAACAAAATGAAGAAAAAAAAAGTTAATTAGTTAACTTAAAAAGTTAACTTTTCAAGAGCCTCATAACCAAAAACCCAATTGGAAACGTGTACCAAACATTCACTGATCGCCAGCCAAGAATTCTTAGTATTTTTCAATAACTGTTAACAATCTAGCAATAACAATATGAAAATAATTCTAAAATCTATTTTCTATCAGCAGCTTTGTCCCAGTAACGCCTGGTTTATATTCAGTTACGCTAACATGGCAGTCGCCCTGATGCCAGTGTATATCGTGCCCACCGGGTGTCCACTGTACTGAGTCATTAGAGCAGATAATTCAGAGAGTGTTCGCGCTGGCAGGAGAAGCTTTTTAAGCATCTACTCTGCCCCAGAATTCCCAGCAGGCATACAGAGGGCAGGAGTGACACTGTCTCTGAGAGCGGGACAGAAACTTAAACCGCATGACTGATTCGGCGCTGGAAAGATTACGAGTGGAAAAGGAGGCTAATCTATCAGCGTAAACGATGGACTGTCATATTTGTAAAAACTGGATGAAATGGGGAGAAAAAGAGTGAGAGAGACCAAAAAAAAAGAGAGATTGAGCTGGGCACAGACATATGTCAGGACAGACAGAGGAAAAACAAATTATAGCAACAGAACTGAATTGCTAGAAAAGTAACAAACCATGTAATACAATAAAAGTACAGCAGTTAAAACATGTTAAAACATTTTGGAACACACTTGAAACGCTGTCAAATATAGCCTAATAAACGTTTATTAGGCTAAATTGCTAGAAAGATACAGTGCATTTTCAATTCAGTTTCTGCAAGATTAGAATTTCTACCCTTCATCATAACAAAAAAAAAATTGTTTACTCAAACTTTTGCTTCAAACACTTTTTCTTTTGGACGTTTCACGCTTGAAAGTTGTAGCCCAGGATAATTTTTTAAAAACAGATCCCAATGTAATCCTGGGTTATCTTGAGTAAGCTTGATCTATCCTGACTTACTTTTTGTAAATCCTGGTTTAATGCTTTTATTTGCATATTTACATGATTAGCAATATTATATGCATCAAATTTAACAAATTTTATATATGTCTTGCCCTTATATATAATTGCCTTGCTACGTGTACTGCGTTAAGCCAACCAAGACTTGTCATTTTGCACTTACATATTGTTGCTCTTTTGTTAGTTTTATTTGTAAGTCGCTTTGGATAAAAGCGTCTGCTAAATGACTAAATGTAAATGTAATGTAAATGAATCTGACTCCAGTTAATGTAAGCAGGATTCTTAACCTGGGTTTAAAAGTGAACTCTCAGAAAAACTGTACTTTTTGAGATACAACAAGCGATTTTGTATCTAATTTACACCTAAAAGTTTTACAGTAGTACCTTAAAGGTACATATTACTCATTTAAGGTACTAATATCCATCTTTTAGAGGTAGATAAGGTCCCTTTAAGGTTACTTCCCCAGTTAAAACCTGTTGTATCCCTAAAAGTACCATTTCTGAACATTTTTTTTTCTGACAATGTGGCACTAATTCCCTTTTAAAAATAAGTGTGAAACTTTGTTTAACCCAGGATTAAAATCACCGTTAATATGTTAGCCAAGTGTTAACCATAGTGTGAAAAGTGTGTGGTACAACTGTATGAAACTTCCTTGCTGAAAAGACCAGCATAGCTAGTCGAGGTGCTGATGTCCCTATTAGACGGCTTAAATAGCAAGCCAAAAATGTCAAAAAGCTTCACCAGAAAAGCCATCATGGAGAGTCAGTTCTGTAGGCTATGCTATGCTGGTGAAAAGCATCAACTATGCTGATCCGCATTAAACTAAATCTGCACTAACCAAAATACACCAACTTGGCATCCATTTCCCAAAGCATTGACCCAACTAACTAATAACCAACTATGACCACAAGTTCTGTCATTACTAACAACGATTCAGCATTTCTTTTCACAAACAGACTCGCAAACTTGTGTGGTTGGAACAGTTCTCAACCTGTGGTTAAAAGGATAGTTTCTTGTTAATGTCTGTATCATACTATGGTAGTTAAGCAGCCAGTTAAATAGTTGTATGGGAAATACACCCCTGCTCTTTTCTGGTCCTGGTCTAAGCTGATCTCTTAATCATAGTAGTGCTACAATCCTTCAGTATATTTTCCATAACTTACCTGTATCTGAAAGGTGCCACAGCAGCCATATTGACCTTCGGTGACTGTTTGGCATTGAGCCTCTCAACACTAGAGGTTTCCTGTTTTGGGACTGCAGTAGTCTCGGGGGGTGGTTTTTGTGGGACCTCCGGGCTGAGGTCATCTGGGGTGCACATCTCCTCATCTGAAAAACTACTAGAGGCACTGTTCTGCAGGGACACTCTCTCTCGACGGACTCTGAGGAGACCCGTATCTACGTTAGTGGCTGCTGGACCAGGCCTCAAGTTTTTGTTAATAAATCTGAACAAAGGGATTCCCGTCTTGCTGTGACTGCTTCCAGAAGCAGCGCTCTCCTCATGGTATTTGAGTTCTTCTGAGATCAAACTGTTATCGTTGTCCATTCTTCCCATCTGAGAACGAAAGATTCCACTCTGGAAGTTCTTGTTGCCGTTGGACCGAAGATCAAGCAAACTCTTGGACCCATCCAGAGCACCCCTCAAAAGTGGGGACTCTTTCCGTCGAACTTGTGGACTGCTGTGGGCTGATCTAGAGTCTTGGGTCTGAGTTTGAGGATGGGTGGAAGAACGTTGACTAGGTGGACTGCCTCTTAGTAGCAGATGCTGGTTTCTGAGGGTGGTGTCCCTCAGCATATCTCTGGAGGAGACAGCTGTAGGGCTGCTGCTACAGGAGGTTTTGTTGCTAACGGGGATGTGTGTGGACGGTCTCGGAAGGCCACTGCTGGTGCTCTTGGGTTCAGGTTTCGGGGAGGGGTGTCTTGTCCTGTGCAGAGGAATGCCGGAGCCCGGCTGGGCTCGTGGAAGACTTTTCACATTCACTCCCCCACTCATGGTGGCACCAAATCAGATGCTGAAAAAAAGGGGAACAAACACCATTAGAACCTAAGAACCAGTGCTTGTTGCTAAATTGCATGCACACTCAAAAGAAAAGAAAATACAATGAAACATTACAAAATTACAGTAAAAACTATTTAAGATCTTTCAGTTTGATATTTGATTAAAAAAAAGCCTAGGAACCCCTAGCCAAAGAGTCTCAAAGAAAGAGAAATGAAGTCCCTATAGAAGCTCAGAGAGACTACTCTATCTAAACGGTACTCACGAATACATAGTAAATTCCCACCTGTTACATTTAAACACAAATGGCATGGGCTGTTTAACCAAATCTGGGAAAATCTCTTCAAGAGCTTCTCTAAACAAAATCCTGCCAAGGGGAAGGATTTAGCACGAGTGGTTAAGAGTCTTGTGAAAGAATACAGGAGAAAGGACAGTCGTTATTTGAAATACTTGCTTTAGAATCAAAACAGGTGATTATATCAATCTCATTTTGTTAAGCCAACGAAACTCTTCCCAAATACTGTAAAGCTCCATCTGGTCACCCAAATAAATCTACTAGCAATAGCAATGAAGAGATTCACTGTGGTCCAGTCAAAGACCTTTAAACTCCTGCCAGTTATTCTGGCAGCGATATATGCCATTCAGTGCCCAAATGTCCTAAAGGCTTTCATTCCAGCCCACAGACTGGCCAAGATGGCCAAAACCCTCACTGTTTACTAACAGTCCCATGGTAACTATTGACCTTCAAATGTATGGGCAAATCTCAATCCGTCAAAATCAGGGCCCTACAAACAACAGGCAGTAATGCTTTCTGGCAAATCTGAATCAGAGCAAGTGTTACGATTCAGAGTCGGTGGGACACCCCACGAGTGGTGGGATGCAAGTCATCTGTGGCCTGAATTCAAGCCACAAACCTCACAACAAATTTCACATTGAAGAGAGGACGTAATGCAATAGCCCTGATTTAAAAGGTTTACACATTTTCAATTGTTGAACATTACACTTGGGAATGTTGTTTTCCCTGAGAGATCTGACTGTGACAGAATTAAACAAGAAAATAACTTCACATACAGGGAGGCAGTAAAGATTTCTTATATTCTTCTCGCTTAATCTACTTTTATCCATGGCTATCTTCCTCTATCTTTTTAAATTTAGTTACGCATTATTTAGCCTCTAAATTAACCAATTGCATTTGTCTAATCAACAAGCACAAAAAGCATAAAAGTTAACTTTATTTAATTAGTTAACTGACTTCACAATGCATATCAGTGTCATAAGCAATTAAAATAAAAATGTTAATGAAAACTAAAACTATTATAAATTGTTTTTGTGAACTGAAATAAAGATGAAATAAAACATAAATATTAAATGAAAAACTTAAAGCATTTAAATGCAAATTAGAAATGTTGCCTTTGAAGCAATTGAAGTAATACATTTAAACTAAAACTGCAATAAAATGAATGAAAGATTAAGAGAATAGTAAAAAATAGAACTAATAAAAAGCACATTAAATTACTATAATGTAATTAGTTTAATGAATTAGTATAGTATAATTAGCATAATACATAGTATAATGAAGTATAGTTTAAAGTATAACAGTACATTATAAATAATTATAAAATATCACAGGTATATAGCGCAACAAAGTTATTTTAAAAGTTGTTTAATTGGGATTAAAAACCTAGTTCAAAACCCTATTAAAAGGTTTTATTATTATTATTATTACTGTCCTTCAAATTAAAATGTCTGTCATATTTTTGCTATAGCTGCTGCCTGGTTAACAAACGAACAATAAAACCAAAACTTTCGTCAACTATATGTTTACGGTACTGTGCTCTCAGAACAAGAGTATTTTTTTTTTTATGTCAGATTAGGTCAAGTTGTCACAATTTTGGCAAGTTGTCACAAAAGGTCTTTTTTTAGGGCTGTAACAGAGAAAATAAAGATTTTTTTTTTTATAGACAAGACTTCAAAGTATCCCTCTCTATGGTATACAGAAATGGAGTTTCATAAAATAAGCATTTAAAATACTCACTGGAAACTGAAAAGTGTGACAACTACCTGCAGCATCCACTATTTCTACAACTAGACTAACAGGAGCATAGAACATCCGATAAAACACAGCAAAATTCCATCACAGCCTTCTCCAAATTCTGCTCTAATGTAGTTAGGGTTGCTTTCACCCACAGTCCTGTCACAGCAGGGTAAGATCCAGCCACATGAAACAGAACAATAGGAAAGATTTCAGAAATACACTGACACATAAGAATAAGGCCATTGTTCAAACACTCTAATCCCATAAATACATACTGGGATAAGCAGAAAATTAGCTTTCAGTAAATTCAGTAAAAGACAGGGTCTAGTAGTCCATTTCATCATAGTATGTCTCTTAGACTGTATGAGGTTTCAATTACCATTTGATAAGCAATAGAACTCAAATACGTCTGATTTTTTAATTTAATTTTATGTATTAAAGTGCATAATTTAGTACAACTGTAGATCAATTGCTTAAAATGGCTTTAGGAGCCTAAAATCCACCCCAATAAACTTAAGCAGACTGAAACAAATACAAAAAGTTAACATTACTTCTAACAGGTCAGCATTATGACCAACATTAATTGAGTCTGACAAGACAAGCCAGTCTTAAAGACGCACATATTACAAAAACAAATCATAAGCAAAGTGACTTCTCAAAAATCACCAAAACAACTGAACAGAGAACAGATACAATATCACAAAATGTAATTTTTACCTGAGCATCCGCCCTGACCCTGTAGTTTGCCTACAGCAAACAAACCCATGAGCTTGTGCTGGCGTAAAGAGAGGTGAATAGAGAGAAAATGAGACAGTGTGTCTACCATGTGAGTTCTACAGTCACATGATGCTCAAAAATCAGACTAAGAAGTTTGTTTTTGTCGATTAAAGCATTAACAGATTGGCCTTTGAAAGCAGTTACTGGTTTCAATAGTGTTATATAAGTAAGGCTGAGTGTCCAGAAAACCCTTACAAATGTTTACTATGGTATTCGTAGTTATGGCAAAAATAGTTGCTACAATTATAATGACTTCTGCAAAATCATTATACATTTATGTAGGATGTTATACTCTCAGAATCCTTCTGTCATTTTGTTAAATATTTTTTTTCATAATAATGATGGTTAATACCAAGTGTTTAAACAATTCTAGCATGTATAATTTCAGGCTATCAAGCAATTAAAATGTAATCTAATAAATTACATGATGTGCATATTAAATGAATTTAATCATAAATTAATCACTCATCAGTTTGGGCTGAGAAAATACCCCCCATAATAATTTAAAGTAATCATTGTGTTAAATGAGAAAGGCAGTGAATAGACAATACAAAAAAATGGCATTAATGCATTAAAAAAATAAAAATAAAATTATACTCTAAATATGAAATTAAAACCAACAGTAGGTGGCGAAAAGTCACTCTGTGTATCTGAAATCTGAGTAGGAACTACATTTGAATTTGAACTTACTTTGCAACCATTAAAAACTGTGTTCTATATAGTATGAATATGGGTAATATGAATGAAATTCGCAGCGAATTCCAAATGGAAATGGGACACCATTAGTAGGGAGGTTCCAAATGAAAGTGAACAACTGAATCCCTTCATGAAGGGCCCCTCCAGAAGACCGTTAGTGAAGAGAACATGTGATGGTCACTTCAAGGAAGTGATTTCCATTTGTGATCATGTGATCTTGGGTCACGAGTCCTTGCGATGCATTTTGAAGCAAAGTTGAGGTTGGTTTTGACTTCACATACAAATGTAAGTAGAATAATTAAATTTGTCTTTATATTAATGTAATACAAAATATTTTTTGTCAGCGACAGAAATATGATTTAAGAAGTTAAGAGGTAGTGTAAGCAAGTTTAGTTTCAAAATGTTTAAAAGTAAATTAGACATAATAAGACACAACATTTGAATAAAATAATAACAGTAATACATTTATTTGCAACATGGAGTCCTGAATGCTACTTACGAATCCTGTCCATGGACTTCTGTCCTATCGCCACCTGAGGTCACTCGTCCATCATATTGACCTCTCACTACACAGACTATTACACGTCACCACGGACTACATTTCCCATCATCCATTGCACTGATTGCACACAGCTGTAACCAGTCACACACACACTATATTACACTCACTCAGATCGTTCTCAAACTGCCGAGTATTGTTTAGCGCATATCACTCTTCTAGCGATAGCTGCATTACAGAGCCATTCCTAGTTCCCGGTCCTAGTTACCAGTTCTAGTTCTAGTTCTAGTTTTAGTCTAGCCACCTCGTGTTGCCTTGTTATCTGTTTCCTGACCTTCTGCCTGTGTTTCTTGGATTAACCCTTTGGCTTGCTGTTTCGGACTGTGTTTGCACCTCGCCTGGACTATTGCTCGTGTTATTGGATTACCCCTCTTGTCAAGCCCACTGGATACTGTTTGCCGATCGAAGACCCACGCTAGCCCTAGGAATATTCTTTGTCTTGCCTGTGATATACCCGTTTTATCTGACCCTTGTCTGTTTATTGACCACGCCTTTGTAAATAAAGCCTTGCACATGGATCCACACATCTCACGTCTCGTTCGCCCCGTAACAGCTACATGGACATGCAGCATTGTCAATGTAACATTCGGTCAGAGAGTTCCAAATGCTTAAGACCAAAGTATACTTCATTTGTGTACACGTACGCTAGCGTTTACGTAAAGTTGAACACATAGCAATTCAACGTATACTCCATTTGATAGTGTGTGCGAATGCAGGCGGATGACACATGCGCTCTAGAAAGCTTTATCTTTGTCCAGCATGACCGATAAAAATGTCTTTGTACTCTTCTAAACTAAATTTGCATCTCTCTCATAAACCCCCTCACAAGTGCTCGTCAATACGGGCATCTGTTGTTGTTGTTCCATCTCTTTAGCTTTGTTTTCTACTATGAAACAATGACCCGGGCCAGTGCTGCCACCTTGTGGAACAACTGATTAGTGCAAATCCATGTGCAACCTGAGGGTACAAAGTACGCATCCCTGATAGCACACGTACATCACAGAGACGTCTATTTGATGTCTGCATTTACATCTGCAAGACATATTTTAGAGTGTTTGCTCATCTGCAATACGTCTACAGGACGTTTCCAATCAGATGTCATATAGACGTTTAGAAGATGTCTTTAAGATGTTTATGAATGTATGTAAAACTGACATCTTAAAGACGTCTATCAGATGTTTGTACACAGCAGATGCTTTCCAGATGAAGCTATCTTAACAGACATCTTGCAGACGTACGTGTGCTATCTGGGATGGTTACAAAAATTGGATGGTGTGTGTACAGTACGCGCATACTATTTTGGTGATGAAATTTGGGTCATGCACACTACACAGATCCTTGCGCACACGTAAAAACCGAAGTATACCTTGGCCTTTACACGAGACAGTAATGCTCTACACCCTTTAAGAACTCACTTCAAGGGCTCTGCCTTTCAAAGGGAGTAGATCATAGGGATACTCACTTCCTTTTCCACTTCCACCAATTGTGTTGCATCACTTCCATTCATAAATCCTCTTCTGTGGACTCTTTGGATAGTAAAGTATCCATCAGAATCACACTTCAGAATCTCACCAAAAGTAGTGGGTACTTTTCGCCTACTGTTGTTTGAATACTATGAATTTGGACAAGCTACTCTTTTGGCATACTGTTCTTTCACGTACTATATAGTAAGGAAGTAATTGATTTCTGATGCAGCGACTGTCTTAATGAATGAGTCGTTCAATCAACCAATTGATTCAAACAGCTGATTCATTCAGAAATGAATCAAGTGACTGTCTTTCTGAATGGCTACCTGAATCATTGGCTTACTTCATTCATTCAAACTGTGGATTCATTCAGTAACGAAACACCATCATGTGTTGCTTGGAAGTGCGCAACATTTCTACTGTGGCTTTGTTTGGAACTATTTTTGTTGACAAAATTAAGCAAAAACAGACTGTGTCTAAAACGTAACACAATATTAACTTCTTGTTTATATAACTGTTATACAAAAACAATATCACATTGCACTTGTGCAGATATTTGGGAAAAACGGCACTCTTGCTTGTGTGATATTGGTAAACTATATCATATGATGTAAATATGTCCATCAACGTTTACCATCCAACCTGCCAGAACTGGAGAGGCTCTGCAAGGAGGAATGGCAGAGGATCCCCACATCCAGGTGTGAAAAACTTGTTGCATCTTTCCCAAAAAGACTCATGGCTGTATTAGATCAAAAGGGTGCTTCTACTAAATACTGAGCAAAGGGTCTGAATACTTAGGACCATGTGATATTTCAGTTTTTCTTTTTTAATAAATCTGCAAAAATGTCAACAATTCTGAGTTTTTCTGTCAATATGGGGTGCTGTGTGTACATTAATGAGGAAAAAAAATAAACTTAAATGATTTTAGCAAATTGCTGCAATATAACAAAGAGTGAAAAATTTAAGGGGGTCTGAATACTTTCCGTACCCACTGTATCTTGAAATGTAGGAGCATATAACTGCATTCTCATAGGCTACATCACACAGTCAGTCGTCCTGCATCATGTTCGTTAGCACCTGCATACAATATAAGATGACAGGTGCACAGGGGCATTAAATGCACTATTAATTTTATCACATTATTATTTTCCATAATTACCGGGTAATCATAACAAAATAATATGTTAAGTTGACAGCCCTAGTATAATTGTGCTAAATTAAATGAAAAAACCCTCAAAACTGTGACGCAAAAGCCACATACTATTTACAATCATGTTCATAATTATATCAATATATGGTAAATAATATTCCATTTTTATACAATCAGTATATATTGTATACAATATATACATGCTGATGTGGCATATTTCCTCAAAACAAAGCTAGATGACAGGTGTATCATTGACTCGGCTTCACAGGCAGAAATGTGGGTCAACACAATCAAGCTTTTCAGGTTAGCAGAGACTGAAAACCAAGCCCAGATTAATGATGGTTGAAGGCTGTTCTAAGCAAAGTTTGTATCATATTATAACATTGTAAATATGATTAATTGACATCAATAACTGACATCTAGCAAGCCACTCCTCCTATATTTGGATTTACAAACCGAGCCGGTTGATTTGGTCATTCGTACTTATAAACACATTTTAGGTTTATAAGTTAGGTGAATCTACAAATTCACACTCACATTCACATAGAGCAGCAGCAAACGCGTAAGGTTGTCAGGTAACCAGATATATTGCACGCGAATTACGGCTGCGCTTCTATTTTGCCACACTAAACTTAGCAATAAACACGTTGAAAATGCACAATAAACATGTCTGTCAAAACGATCTCAAAGGAGGCTTGAGTGAATTACTCATCCACTGTTTTTAAAATAGACATTTGTTGGGCTTGATTCAAGTTAATGCACAATGGCAGGCGCACACTTTCTATTTAGTCTTACTGAATAGATGATAAACAGTTTATATTCTAAAGTCTATTTATAGGTTGTGTTCTGTGTAAATTAAATAACATTTGGATGTAAATGATCGGCATAAAAGTGGAACACTAAGCCACTTAAACGACTGCGTCCTGTTGATCACCTTTATCTGATTGTCCAGGTCCGAAGTCATCAAGCACGGCATTGTTATCTTCAACTGAGTTTTTCATTGTCTCCAGATTTCTCTGTTCGTGTACGTTGTTAAAAAAGTGGAAAATCATTTTATGCACCATAACAGGCAAGCATTATAAGTCTATTATCCACCAAAATGCAGAATCGTCACGCGACAATTCTTACGCAAATAAGATTAAGGGAGACATTAAGTTTGTTTTGATTTATTAATTTACTTACAATAATAATTTTAAATGTATTAACCTTTACATGCATTATTGACAACATTATATGCATATTTACTTCGCAGAAAAATCTTTATAAATAAATAAATATTTAGTCAAATCCTTAAATCGCTATGGCCCACAAGCTACGCCCATGAGTATTGTCCATCCAAAATGGAGTTCAACCCGGTACTGGCAAGGTGTACCTAATAAAGTGGCCAGTAAGTGTATTTACATATACTAATATTTTGGTGTACTGCTTTTCGCATACTACTGTAAATAGTAGAGAAGCAAGCATCTTTGGATGCAGCATGAGTGTGATACCAAAACTAAAGTTAGGATTCACCCACCCATCTTGCTATTTCCATGAATTACCGGTTCCATGAAAGGCCCTGTATCAGTTCCTCTTAAAGCAGCAGTTGAACTGTTAATACCTATTATCACAGAGAAGAGCTGCAGTTTAATTGCCACCAAGAAGCATAATTTATTTGGGCCTTCATACACCAAACTCTATATTAGTCAAACCCTCAGCAGTACTGCGCTGGAAAGGAAAATAAGATATTGCTACTTAGCCTGAATGACTTTCTTACTGTGACAAGCCACAATCAGTCCAAAATAGACAAAGTGATGGGATGGAGAACCTTTAATGCGCACAACATCTTTGTCTCATGACCTTGTAATAAATCTCTGTCTCTCAAGTCAATCCAGCGTCCCTGTGTCACGGAATGCCAGGAGAAAACAAGGTAAGATCCAAGTGCAATTTATTTAAAGTAACAAATGATCAAAATAGAACAAAAACGTGGCAAAATACACGGCACCTGGACTCCGTGAGCTCCCGGACTCTGGAGCGGGCTCCGTGAGCTCCCGGACTCTGGAGCGGGCTCCGTGAGCTCCCGGACTCTGGAGCGGGCTCCGTGAGCTCCCGGACTCTGGAGCGGGCTCCGTGAGCGCCCGGACTCCGTGAGCGCCCGGACTCCGTGAGCGCCCGGACTCCGTGAGCGCCCGGACTCCGTGAGCGCCCGGACTCCGTGAGCGCCCGGACTCCGTGAGCGCCCGGACTCCGTGAGCGTCCGGACTCCGTGAGCGCCCGGACTGGAGCGGGCTCTGGAGTGGGCTTTCCTGTCCTCCTTCTCACCCTCCCACTGGGGCAAAGGATTATCCAGGAGGTCATTATAATTCAGCCCCACCGCCAGCGTCCAAAAGGTCTGGGCAAAACCACCAACCTCCATTCATTGCTGCCTCCGAGCCATCAGAGTCTGGTATCGATCCATTCGCTCCTTCCCTGTGGTAGGAGGGACAATCCGAATGTCCATTTTACAAAAAAGGGAAAAAGAAAAACAAACTGCTGGATCTTGTAATGGCTGCTGTATTCTGTCACGGAATGCCAGGATAAAACAAGGTAAGATCCAAATGCAGTTTATTTAAAGTAACAAATGATCAAAGACGTTGCAAAAGGTAATCCAAAACATAGGGAACAGATAACACGATGTAAATTTAGACAACTCCGAATTCATAAGACAAATACAATACAGCAGCAACGACAGACAGAGTGAGCATGGTATATATAGATGAGATGATGAGTAATTAACTAACCGGTGATAATGATCAGAATGTTTAACAGGTGCTCATGATCAGAACAGAATAGACAGGCAAGGGACTATGGGAAATGGAGTTCAAAACATATAACATAGAAACAGGAAAGCGCCCTCAAGTGGCCAGTCCAAGGCACCACAACCAGACACTGTGACACCCTGAAGAAAAGGTTACAGACTTTGCAGCAACACTGTTGTGGGTCAGATCAGAGGCTAATGTGGTGTGACTGTCTGTATCTATCTGTCTGTTTTCATGTTATATAATATTTCAATTCAGAAAGAGGAAGAATGAGCCACAGAGTTCGTGAATGACCAGCAGACGGACACTGAGCCCATCCATATCCATCCATTTCTTTGTTTTTTAATAATCCTATAAATGTCAGGGGAGGTCTGGGGCTCTTCAGATGCCCTATTAATAATCATTAGGAGTCCAGCGCCAGCAGATGGGACCCCACTTTGGTGTGTAATGCAATGTAAATTTCCATTAAGAAGAAAGTCAATCAGATACATGCCTAAAGGTGTGACACATGACCATCAACCTACACATACTCAACAAAATTTCATTTAATCCACACTTTTAGTGTGACAATAACTATAGTATTTTGGCAGAAGCTGTAGGTACCATGCTACTGTATATATGATGGTAGCTAATATGCATGTTATATTTTATGTATGGTTGTAACTAATACGCATGTTGTATTTTTAATTTATTCATGATGGTAGCTAATATATATGTGTTTTATTTTTGTTTTATTTTATATATAATGGTAGCTAATATAAGTGTTTTATTTTTATTTTATATACAATGTTAGCTAATATGTATGATTTACTTTTATGTATCATGCTAACTATGCATGTCTTATTTTTGTTTTATTTCATCATGCTAGCTAATATGTATGTATGCCACAGAGACAATCAACATACACATACAACCAACACCGGGTGCTGCTTAGACTAGTCCTACAACTTACCTTACAAGTCATCTACCTATTTTTTTTTTCTTTAAGACTAACAAATTAATGTAGACTGGTCTAATTTGAATCCGAAATGTAAGACTGATTACTCTTTGAATAACTGCTAGTTGGTGAGAAGAGTTGTTAACACAGAGTCTTGAAATAGTAACTTTGTTTATGTAACCGGCCCCAGGAATAGAGACCTGGTTTATTAGCAAGCGAAAGATGCTCATAAAGGTGAAAAGCACAGGATGTTTCACATGGTGTTTATCTCAGGCTGTGCTGACATCACACCTGATGTCGACCTCCTTATCACGAGTCAGCACATGGACTGATTGGACTGTTGACATGGAGGCTGTCAGGCAAACAACATTCAAGGCTGACCTGCCTGCTAAACCTAAGAGCAGACCCTTATTTACTCTGAGAGACCACATGAGAAAGTTCATCTGCTATCTGCTCCATTCTGTCATGCCCTGCACTGATTACAAAAGGAGAGACGGACAGGTTTTCAGCTCAGTCTGAATCTGTGTAAAGTCTGCCACCTACTGCTTGGCATAAGAAGTGGCACAAAACAGAACGGTTTAATTTTCCCATAAATATCCAAACATGACACTCTTGTTTTATGTCCGTATGTTCCATAAAAGACTATGAGTGTGACCACCAAACAGTGAGTCTTCAGCACTTATCTGAAAGCACTGTGAGTCCACAAACCCTATTATCAAATGAAATTTGCATTTCAAGTGGGTCCTCGTTCCCTCTGGATGGCATAAAAACAAAACAGGATAAATAACATGGCCTTGTTGCAAATGAAAGTGCTAGTTAGGCAGCTATTTGTGGTAAATACACTGAAAAATTCACCATGGTGACAATTTCCACCAAAATACCAACTTAATCTAATTTAATTTAAATCATGTATTATGTTAACTAATATTTGTTTTGTTTTGTTTTATTTTATGTATTAAGGTAGATAATAAGTATGTTTTTTAGTTTTTTTATTTTAAGTATGGTAGCTAAAGCTTTATTTTTGTTGTATTTTATGTATGATTTTAGCTATTAAGTATGTTTTGTTTCATTTAATGCATGATGTTAGCTTATGTGTATGTTTACATTTTTTATTTTATGTATGACGGTAGCTTATATCTACGTTTTATTTTATTTTTGTTTCATGTATGATAGTAGCTAATAGGTATGTTTTATTTTATTTATGTTTTGCTAATGTTGTGTATTATGGTAGCTAAAATGTCTGCTTTATTTCATTTTTGTTTTATTTTATGTATTATGATAACTATTATGTCTGCTTTTTGTATGATGGTAGCTTATATACACGTTTGATTTTATTTTTGTTTGTTATGTATGATGTGAGCTTAAACAGTATGTCTGTTTTATTTTATTTCATGTATGATGGTAGCTACTATGTATGTTTTACATTTGTTTTATTTTATGCATTTGGAAATCTTAATTTACCCAAATAACATTTTCTAAAACAAATTAGCTGTGATTGTTGCTCAAGAGTCAGCTGCCACATTTAAGACTTTTAACTTTCATCGTGGCTAACAAATGTTCTGAATGTTCCTCCTACTTCCTTAAAACTGCATGTTGTTTGACCAGTTAGATGAAGTGTGAGTAACACGGTAGACAATGAGCCGGTTAATCACAAACCAGTGTGTTTTTACTTGTTGAGTGACAGTGTGACTCATGAAGGCAACCACAATGGACATCGGTCAGAGGTCCCTCTCCCTTACACTCAATTCACTTCAGTTCAGCACATCTGAAGAGACTCCGAATGAGCTCTGACTGTGTCAGTCTAGTGCTGACTATTGTGGGTAGGTGTGTGTGTGTAATGATAAAAGGTTAAAAAGGGTTGAGTCTTTCCCGCATGTCCGCATCAGCTGGTCTGAAGCTCTTCTGCCACATCAGAGCAGCATTTGACCCTGTCACTCATCAATTAACCTCACTCTGTATTTGATGTTGCCACAATGTCATATGCTTAATGCAAACAGCATGTGTGACAGAGCATATTAATTTAAAAAGGATGGATACAAATATTTATACTTCAAAAAAAGCAATGGCTTATAACAAACAGATGTTACAGCATCTCACTGTCAGGATATCAGTCTGCAATTGGAAAGTATTGTACTCAATCTGTAGCTTTTCCCTTTTGTGAAGAATATGTACATTTAATCTAATCATCACAACAATACTTGAGAAAGATATGTAATAAAATAGAATATGATATAATATAATATATGGCATTTTAAAAATACATAAACCACTTGATTTGATTCCATTTCTACCCCTTTTCTCTCCTTTTATTGTAAACTATTTCTATAATATAACAATAAAATAATCACATAACATTTTCATGGTTAACTCATTATTGTTAATTTTGTATAACAACATTGCTGTTGTTTTTTTAAACAACATTGGCTAATTAATCAGTTTTTATAATACAATATAAAACATAATATATAATATAATATAATATAACAGTTGTGTGTCCAATCAAAATCAACAATGTTTTTGGCACAAACTTATCCGTCACTTGGAAGAAATGTGCCAAATTAGACAAATACCAACAAGACATGCCCTCAACCTCGAAAAATCTGAACAAAACTACTCAAAAGAAGATACGAGCAGTTCTGGACTACATTAATACAGGTTTAGATGCAGATAAACATGGTTTGTGACGACCATACTATGTATTATTGCTTGCTGTGACCATGAAACCAGTGAAATTAAAAAATGCATTTATGAACCAAACCCTCAAACTATAAAGACAGGCCTGCTGAGTTATTCAAAAGAAGGCATCAGGATCTCAGCCTAATTAAGCCCCAAATAATTGTGTACTTCGCTACAAAGTCACTATAAAAAAGCGCATAATCAGTCATATTCTGATGTCATTTTTTTATAACTTCAGTATTTTAGCATATAGGATATAATGACACAGTCAAGTAGAGTACAGACTCTGCCAAACACATCCACCGGTTTCACAGCATCAGGCATCACTGCAAAGAAAAACCACCTGATGTGAATTTTTCAAACATTCACTCTGTCCTGAGAGAGTCGCCTTCTTCAAGGAACTGTCATCACCTTTACCACAGTGGCAATCATTCTCACACATTCAATAACTGCAATTCAAATAATATGTCACTGTAACATCTCTTACCTTACGGCTTCACTGTACAGTACGTTTCTTCGTACTGCCGTTGAGAAGTGCGGGCTACAGATCCGTGTGCGATCCTAAGAAACAATAGGATGTGTTTTTTCCTGGATTACACTTGCATCCTTTGGCGTGCTTTCCCAATGAAACACAAAGTCCACTTGGAGGAAACAGGAAGTTTTCTCGCAGGGCAGGGAAGCCCTCGGCCAATCAGCGGTTTTCAATTCTGTTAACCCGAGGAAGTCTTACTCATTCACAAAAGTTATCGAAAGCTGACCTAACTCTGAAGTCATATTTCTGATGTGGCACACAATGACAATGTCAAAACAATGTTCAAAAACCCAATATCATCCAGTTAAATGAAGCAGTTCAACTAAACGGATGCATTATGAAAGCATGGCTCTCTGGGAGTAAACACACACATACTCTCTGCAGTCCTCAAACTCACTGTCCCGTCGCACATGCTGGGTTACGAACAAGTGTCACACTGACTCATCGATCCTGCGTAGCCCTGACTCAGAATGACACACTCATAACTCCTCCAAACACAGCCGACTGATGAAAAACTACATCCACTTCTGGCACAAAGCGCTTCCTGTTTGGAATGCGAGCATCTCTGCTGCTTTTCTGCTACAAAGACTCAGCCTAAGGGTTGTATCTTGCCATCTCTCTCTCTTTCTCTCTCTCTCTCTCTCTCTCTCGATCACGACCCCCCCCTCCTGCCGCAGTCCGCCTGCAGTCCAGATCCCCCCCCCCCGCCTCCCTTATCGCTCCCTCTTTTGCTTTTTCTCTCTCTATCTGCCAGTAAATGGACCCGTTGTCTGGGCTCCTGCTCGGCGTGAAATATTAGCTCTCTCCTACAGCAGTAGCTATCTGGGCCATTAGGAGGATGAAGCAATCAGACATGAAGAACAAATTCGGTATGTGGATGAAAGACTCTGATAAAGACTCCTGATGCTGCAAATACGACTGTGTGTGTGTGTGTGTGAGAGGGCTATAAAATCAGTGGCAGAATGATAAGGCTGTAAATAATCCAGGCTTATTCTATCTGAAGTGTGGGTTTTGAGGTTAAACGCTACTGTTTGGCTTTGACATCACTTTTATGTTATAAATATTGCTATTTTGTTCACACTTTAGTTGACATTAAATACTTTTGGGAAACCGACATGCTACAGACCTCATGCAGGGTGGCGCCATATTTAATTTTTGAGGGGAATGAAAACGAGGCTGTGAGGGACAGAAGTACATGAGCTCAATGGATTGTACTGTTGTTTAACAACATGCCAGTTGTTCAGCTGATAAAACATCCTTACAAAAGACTTCTAGTAGACAAAAACTCCATAAAACATTACTGAGAGTTGTGAAGATTATGTGATATGTGTAAAATTCAATATGGCTTCTACTGAATAAAGGCCTACTCACACCAGGAATGATAACACTAGGCGCGTTTCCATTACCCTTCAAATTGCACAAATTGAAATTGCGAATTGAAAATACGCCTAATGGAAACGTGTCAATTTCGCAAAAACGCCCATATATCGCAAAAAAGTTTTTACGCTCGCAAGTACATGAGCTCAATGGATTGTACTGTTGTTTAACAACATGCCAGTTGTTCAGCTGATAAAACATCCTTACAAAAGACTTCTAGTAGACAAAAACTCCATAAAACATTACTGAGAGTTGTGAAGATTATGTGATATGTGTAAAATTCAATATGGCTTCTACTGAATAAAGGCCTACTCACACCAGGAATGATAACACTAGGCGCGTTTCCATTACCCTTCAAATTGCACAAATTGAAATTGCGAATTGAAAATACGCCTAATGGAAACGTGTCAATTTCGCAAAAACGCCCATATATCGCAAAAAAGTTTTTACGCTCGCATGAGGTGGTTTTTCAGGCAATGCGAAAAAGGAAAAATTCGCAAAAATGCAATGGAAACTTTTTTTTTTTTTTTTCCACATTTACAGGTCACATGGCGTATGTAAAAAGTCATATGATCATTCTTCAATGTACTATAACCTCCAAGAAACACTTCATACGTGGCCGCTTTCTAGTATAAGGGGCTTTCCCTACCATTAATGCTTAGACAATTTACACTGCACATGTCTGCGTTGCAGTCTGGCTCTGATACAGCCACCGAAGCTGACTGCGGCCACTCTAGTCAATGCTTGTGTTTATTCCAGCTGTGCCACGCACGTTTCTGAAGCGGCACTCTCTGTGCTTCTTCTGTAAAGATACACACATATGCCTCCTTTGAATAAATATACCCAAAATCCATTAAAATTCCACCAAAATCTGTTGCCATGACTTATCGCGAGAGGCAAAAGATTAAATTTTAGTTGCATAACATTGGTTAATGGAAACGGCGTCATTCCGCAATACATTTTTATCGACATTTATAAAATATCACCAAAGTTTTGCGCAAATCTGTAATGGAAACGCGCCTAATAACTATCAGCATCCACACCAAGGCACCATATTGCTTTGTTTATTATAAGCATGCACTGGAATTATGTGGCCGGGTACTTTAAATGCTCAAGCTATTTAAAGTGAGATGGATTCTGATTTGCTGTCTATGTTTTAAGAGTTCATCAGCTCGAAAAAAAATCATACTAAAAGTGATTCCTACGATGTCGTTAATCGTTATAGTTGTGGTGTGAACTCTGCTATTCTTTAACATTTAGAACGACTTTTAAAAACTAAATTTATTGCCTAGGGTGCGTAGCGTACAACTAACAGCCTCTTCATTTTGACATACTTAAAATATCCACTTCAATCACTGTAATTTTGCATCGGAATCAAGTAAAAAAGGTGCTAAAATAAGACCGGTCTTTTTTTAAGTGGGGAATAACAGTAATTTAGGCCTGTTTGATAGGGACTGGGTGTAAATCCCAGGCAATGCTAACTAGCTGTTAGCGACAGAGGGGATGTTTTAATGAGGACCATAGGAGGGCTTTGTAAAGACACAGCTGTTCTTGTAAATGGGCATCTTCTCCGTTTCTTTGAGATGTGCGCTGAATAGGATGCAGGAAACACTAATTAAATCAGTGGGTGATGAAGGTTTACAGAGAAATGGGCTGTCATTTCTAGCTGAGACATGGATACTTTATCAACATGCTAACTTGCAGGCTAAAAGTTTGAAAAATACATAATCACAACAATGCTTAACACTTTGGTAATTGTCCTGCTCAGATTAGAGAGTTTAGCAGAGCGCATTGT
The DNA here is from genome assembly GCF_001515645.1 of Sinocyclocheilus grahami. NCBI lineage: Eukaryota > Metazoa > Chordata > Actinopteri > Cypriniformes > Cyprinidae > Sinocyclocheilus > Sinocyclocheilus grahami. The sequence goes on along the minus strand of NW_015505424.1, from coordinate 565,886 downwards.
AAAACAAGAAAAAAAAGAAAGAAAAAAATGTGCTGTTGTTAAGAAAACTATTTCTACAAGATTTGCTAATTACAGGAAGGAATGGTACATCCAAAAATATTTTTTCTGCTATCAATCTCAACTGTGTTCATATACATTCATAAATGGTCCATCAACATTTTTGCACCACTTTTGATGTCAATGACGATTGCTCACTGAACCAATAATATCTGATCACATATTTTTTTGTGAATATCATAGTTTCAATTTCATTCTGTTCCTCACACAGAACTTCTGTATAGCTCACAATGGATACGGGACACTTTTATAGTATTTTGTCCATCTCAGGTTCATTGGACAAATGAAAAACATTTTTGAAAAATGATATTAAGTTGTTTCTTGCATGTTTTGCAACACGTTCAAAGTGAAACATCTAGTGAGAGACACTAAAAGTGCATTTGGTTTTGTCTAAAACAAATAAACGTGAATCTGGCAACGTTTTACGTATGTATGTATTGTGGCAGTTTGGAAATTAAATGTCTGGTGAGTGGCGCTAAAAGGTAAAGGCTCTATTGCACTTGAAAATACTGAACCCTACTCTAAACCTAAACAAATGTGTTAACAAAAGCAAATATGAGATATAAATTAATTTGCTGAAGTCTTTGAGATCTTTCATCATGACTCATTTCAAGGGATTTGTACCCAAGCAAGCACTTCACATCACAAGTGCAGTCCCAGGTGCACAACAGAGCAAGTTTACTACAACAGAAAAGCCATTCATATGGAGCTGGTTATGCGATGCAAACATCAAAGTGTATTTGTTTACAAATCATGCACTGTGATAAAAGTGTTTTGAGATCATAATACAGCGCTGGGCAAGGAACCATGTGAAAATAAGTACTTTGCAAATAATAATCTAACCCTGTAATCATAATTTGTGTGAAAAGGATTAAAAGTTGTATTTTACTGCCACTAGTGTTCATGTCAGCTGGAAACTGTAATGAATTACATTAATTGGTACATTTGTGGAGTTAAGCCAAAATGTAAGTAGGCACACTGAGCCTGCACAAAAATAACTTCTATTGCTTAACATACAGTAAGCAAGAAAAACATAGGGGTTTCAAAAAACATAAAGGTGATTAAAACATTTTAGGTGAACTATTTGTTTAAAGAAACCTCAAAACAGTCCACAAAATGCTGTGATTAACTACTCATTAAGAGTACTCGAGTATTCTAGGCAGGCATGTCATAAAAAGCATTCATTTGCAATATGGGTAGGCAACATGGGTATGGCAACATGATGCTATCTGTGGTTATGAACCATGTATAGTCTAAACAATATTGTGTTCACCTGAAAATGTATTAACAACCCCTGAAGAGGGGTTAATAATTTTAATAATTATCAGAAACAAGAAAATGGATAAAAGCACAATGGAGTGACAATTAGCCATGATTAATTTTAGATTAAAATATGTTGATGAACTCAAATATATTTAGCTGTGCACAAACACCTACAGGAAAATAATGCACAATAGTAGTTTATAGGTCTGTCAAAAAATAATTAGAATTTCGAATATTCGTCGAATTTAAAATAAAAATCCACATTCGAATTTTAGGTGTGCGTTAAGGAGGCAGCCTTATCAGCGGCGCACGAGATGCGATGACGATGTAAGTGTCGTTGCATTATAATGTTTTTGTTAGCCTATCCAGTTGAAGCCACTAGAACGCGGCACTGCTGCGTTGTTAATTACAAATATTGCGGGAAAAGAGAACATCTGTCACGAATCCTGTCCATGAACTTCCATCCACTTGCCACCAGAGGTCGCCCTCCCATTATATTGACTCTCACACCACACAGACGATTACACATCACCCTGGACTACATTTCCCATGCTCCATTGCACTAATCACAAGCTCACCTGAAACTTATCACACACAGCTGCTACCAATTACACCCACTATAAGAATCAGTCTCAAACAACCATTCACGGCCGAGTATTGTTTAGCACATATCACTCACCTAGCTATAGCTACTCTACGGAGCCATTTCTAGTTTTCAAAGTTTAGTCTTAGTCTTGCCTTGCCTGTTTTCTCGTGTTCTGATTCCTGCCTGTGTTTCTCGGATTGCCCTTTTGTCTCGCCGTTCGGACTCTGTTTGCTCCTGCCTGGACTATTGCTCGTGTTATTGGATTTCCCCTCTTGTCAAGCCCTCTGGGTAACGTTTGCAGCCGACTGACTCACGCCCGTTTTGGATTACTCTTCGTCTTGCCCTCTCATACCTGTTTGCCATTGTTTGACCCTGCCTGTGTTCTGACCATTTTTATAAATAAAAGCTTCACATGGATCCTCACGCCTCACGTCTCGTCGGCTCCGTTTCAACATCAATGCGGAGAAGATCTTTTTTACGTCAAAACTGAAACCAAGCCGTTCACAAAGAACACATATTTCGCACATTTTCTAGAGGGACATCTATCAGCATTGTACTCGCATCTCGCACAAGAGAGCTGCATGTTTAGAAAGCCATGTAAAATTAATGCAAGTTTTACTTTGAAAAAACATATCGCGAGACTTTATGGTGGGGTTTTTTTTCCCCATCCCACTGCAACTCGTGTTTTTAAATGAAAAATGTAATCTGTGTGATTGGCTTTCGGCCCTTTGTATTAAACTATGAATACATACATGATGCAGTTTTATTTATAGTTGTTTAAGCAACTTAATTAATTATAATTGGTTTATAAACATTACGCACTTTTTTCACAGATAGTCATGTTATCTTATATGCTTTGAATAAAGTGCATTGGTCAATGCGCCCTCTTGTGGCCTCAGGAGAGAAGCCAAAAGTTTTTCTTCATCCTAATTGAAATTATGCATTTTAAATTTGAATATAATTCAAATTTTGATAATATTTAAGTACAAAATTCAAATTTAGTTTTTCATCCATTTTGACAGCCCTAGTAGTTTATGACTTCTTTGTTGGAGAGGGTGATTCACTTGTCAATGCTGAGTCAGACAGACATGAGTAATATTATTTTGCAGCAAAACGTATCACTCAATAAATAAGTGATATACTGACAGATTCCTTTGTTTTGAACAGATTGTGAAGGTCACTGACTGAATCCTTAGGGATTTAACAATAGATGCTGTGCTCACTCTTGGATGCAGGATCATTTTACAGACAATATCACCCGAGACCAATTTATCCCAGAGAGTGCTTGGGTGACTCAGCAGCTGAGTAACTGTTCCCAAAGTTCCCAAAAATGGGTCAAACTGACCGAATGGCTGTTTGAGGAAGACCAAACTGTTTGCTCATCAGAATATAAAATGCATCAACACACAATGCGATGCCTTTAGACACACAACAGGGGAGCTGCCGCCGCATGCTGTACATCTAAATGAACAAACATATACAGATACACACTTGTGGTCTGCATGGGGCACAGAAAAGCCAGCAAACAACATCTATCTTGCTGTCAGCTGTCTGACTGTAATTTACTGTGCCATTCCTGAGAGTCAGAGAGAGAATAAAGCTAAAAGGTGAGTATACATTAGATATATAGAGAACTGTAACATGATATGCTCAAACAGCATTTAAATAGAGCAGAAATTATGAAATGACACAATATACTGTAGACCTTTTTTTCTGGTCTCTCTGTTGCCCCCTACAGGACAATAGTGGAACTGTAATTCATAGTTTGACTGAGAAGATGGTAAAATAGATTTTAAACTGATATCAGACAAAGAAAATCAAGAAATATCATCTCAGTCTCACAAATTAATAAAATACAAATATGTTGGGATATTCTAAACTTGTGAAGGGTCAGAAGAGCATCAAACTAAAATGGCATCTGCCCCTCGCCCCCTCCATTAATTCATTTAAAATGGCAAACTTACCGTAATAATGAAGTCAACAGCTCAAGTATTATGCGCAGTATTTAAACACAGAAATGGTGAAAGTTCAGTCTTAAGAACATTTCTCCTTGTGGGACAAGCGTCCTCTCACATTGCAATCAACTGAAACTCATCCATGATACTAACAATAGTGTGTAAATACAGCACTGTTGGATCCACTACTTCGTGACATTTAAGGTGTTTTCATCTTTAAAGTATTTTCATGCATACTGTGAAAAGTTAAAATGTGCGGTTCTAGCTGTGCTGACTCTTAATGCCATCTAAACAACACGGTTGCAAGTCTGAATTTGCTTTTATAAAGCATGACAAAATAATATTGAGTAGCCTAACTTACATTTTAAACAAAATATGGCCAATTATGTATGTTGGCTCCGCAAACGAAAACTGTTCCAAACAAAGCCACTGCTGGCTGACTGTTGTTCGCACCTGAATGAGTCTGTGTTTTTGAACGAATCAGTTGGGTCAATGATTCAAAAGACTCACTCATAAAGACAACTGTCACTTGATTTGTCGAATCAGAGTTTTTGAACCAATCTGTTGGGTTAATGATTCAAATGAATCAATTGAGTGAATGACTCAAATAACTCACGAAGACAGTCGCTTGTCGCCACCTACTGGCGTAACAATGTAATCTGCAGAAAGAATCACTGAATCTGTCAGAAATGCGCACAGACGCGCAAACAGTGAAACAGTCCAGCTGTTGGACTGTTATATGAGCACTCTTGACCAATCAAAGTGGAGAACCAGAAGCATAATGTATAATGTGATGTTAAATCACCCAAAAATGAAACTTCTGTCATCATTTATTCACCCTCATGTCATTAAAACCTGTAAGACTTTCATCTGCAGAACACAAAATAAGATAATTTGAAGAATGTTGGTAACCAAGCAGTTTGGTTACCATTGACTTACATAGTATGGTTAAAAACACTGAGAAGAATTCTTAATTTATGTACCACAGAAAAAAAAGTCATGGAAGTTTGAGTCCATTTTTGGTCATTTTAAGGTGAACTATCACTTAAAATCTTCATGTCCAGTAAATCATGGTAGTACGCTTTATAAGTATCATCTTCTACATGGAAATCTACAAACCATCCTTGTTGATCTATGCACTTATACAACCATTACAATCATCAACAGATAAAAAGAGAGCATGCTACGAAGGAAATACAGTAGCAGACTGATTTCAAATCAAGCTAAAACAGCTGAAAAGAAATATAGGATAAAATGATTGTTCAAGCATGCTATCAAACCACAAATTTGTCCGACTCTATGCAGATTTGCGAATAAAATAAATGATCATAAAAAAAGAATAATCAGTGAGGAGCTACTCACAGCATGAAGGCTGTCCATTCACTGCAGAGCTGTGTATGTTTCCACTCTCCTCTGAAGTGTGTGAGTGTGTGTGGAAGCAGAAGCTCTTCAAATGAAGGACGTGCATACACTAACACATGTGCACACACTGAAATATCTGTTGCGTAGCACCAGAAGGCTCTTAGGCACAAAGACGAGGCCTATAGAGTGGCTTCTCCACAGATTACATACATTCCCATATGACAGTGCAATGAGAGGGACAGAGTGTGTGTGTGTGTGTGCATGTTTATGTGGTTTATGAGGACACAAATTTATATAATAACATGGGTATGACAGGTATTACAACGAGAAGGTGATTTATGAGGACATTTTCAGTGTCCCCGTAATTCAAAAGGCTTATAAATAATTCAGAATGAGTTTTTTTGAAAATCTAAAAATGCAGAAAGTTTCCTGTGAGGGCTAGGTTTAGGGGTAGGGTTGGTGTTGGGCAATAGAATATACGGTTTGTACAGTATAAAAACCATTACGCCTATGGAGAGTCCCCATAAACCATAAAAACAAACATGTGTGTGTGTGTGTGTGTGTATTGGGGGTGAAGTCAGCCGAAGCCAAACTACTTGTGGCCCCAGGCACGCTTTATGCCAGCACTATTAGGGGAAGCCCGGCAGACGCCGCCACAATGGTGAGCCTGTGCCAGTGTCACCCCAGCCTTTATAAGCGTTTTACAGCCCGCTAATGATGCAGCGACCACGGCCATCTGTGTGCAGGGGGCCTTTTCTGAGTGCACACAAATGAGTAGATAACACGAGAGAGACAGACAGATTAAGGAGGCAGTACAAAGCGAAGTTGGTATGAGATGATTATACGGTTCTTTGTTGAGCGCTTTTAATTGTTTTGGCAGCCTTATGCAAATTACATGCAAAACAGCGAGGATTGACTGAAGGAAATGAATTGGGATTTTTGTTATAAGGGGATTTCACACAAACGGTGAAGCATATTTGAAAGTGCAACATTCCTTACGATGCAAATCTTGATAATGATAATCTACGCACAATAATCATCGACAGGAATTAAAAATTTAAATTCTATCATCATTTACTCACCCTCAAGTTGTTCCAAACCTGTATGAATTTCTTTCTTCTGATGAACACACACACACAAAAAAATATATATTTTGAAGAATGTTGGTAACCAAACTGCTGGTTGCTGGTAGTCACTGACTTCCATAGTTTTTATTTTATTTATTTATTTATTTATTTTTCTATATTATGGAAGTCAATGGAGACCAGAAACTGTGTGGTCTTCAAAATATCTTCTTTTGTGCTCAGCAGAAGAAGAAAAAAATTATGTAGGTTTAAAACACCATTAGGGTAAATAAATGACAGAATTTACATTTTTGGGTGAACTATCCCTTTAAGAATAATTGTAACGCTCGGGATTAATACACTTGTGCTCTGTTCATATGCAATGGTGAACAAGACGCCAGGTTGAGGGGAAAGCAGGTCACAGCTGTGGCAATACACATCATGTCCTCGGTGTAAACTTGCAGACTAATAAATCTGCAACAAACACACTTTCACTAATTAAAGCCATACATTAGATATCATACATATCATATCATGTATATGGTTAAGCTAGTATTTAACAAGAGTTTAACTCACTCTGGTGAGGTTTTTTTAGGGTTGTTCATGGATTCAAACAGTTAGATTCAGTTATTTGGTCAGAACGACACAAACACATTGCAAGAACAATGACTTTGTTGTGCAAACCTGCTGTTTAGACAGATACAGTAGTAGCACGTACATGTTGACAGTTTAGTTTTCACTAGATTGCCATTCAATGTATCTCCTCCATGTGAATTTAAACACTTGTTATTGCACATTTGTAATAATGAAGTTGCATTTAGTACATTTCAAATATATTACCTTTATATGTACTATCGAATAACACACTACAGTTGAAATTTTAAACAAATACTATATAGTATGCTTTAGTATGTTAGTCATCACATCAAAACAAGTATACGTCTTTAAAACATGACTTAAAAGATTTAGTTTAAAGTAGTCAACAATTTGACATTATTACAAAAAGCATGTTTTAAAAGTGTACTTAAGTGTGTTAAGAGACAGTCGTGAAAGTTAACTCTTTAAGTACACTTAAGTGGCCTTTAATTCAATTAATATCATATTTTCTGCAAGTACAGTTTTTTTATATATATATATATATACTTTCAAGTTTTGAAGTATACTACAAGTGCTCATTCATTAGGTCTACAGCTGCACACTTCTTTTTCACACAGGCATCTTAGACTTTCTGAAGTTTGTTTGATGGAAGAAAGAAAGTCATGTAGATTTGACACGTAGAGCCAGAGAATATATGAAATTTGCCTCAGTGGGAGTGAAATGATATTTCATGCAGGCTTACACATGCATGAGTTGGCAACTGTTCAAATCACAAATTGTTGCAAGTTACCTTGATATAACTTCTAAGTTATTGAAATCATACAGAGGCATAACGCTAAACAGCTTCTGTGTCCGTTTCTCAAAATCATTCATTTGATGCCACAAGATAGCGCCAGTGAGTCCTACATAAACATGACTGAGTGGAATCAAGACTTCATCTTTCCACAGTATAGTTTATTGTACAGTATAACTAATATTAATGTAATATATGCAATCTAATGTGACTTTTATTCAATCTCCAGGTCATAGTCATCAGATTTTGCAAACGAATGACCTCTCTATGGCTACATAATCCATTTTTCTGTAGATCTCCAATACAAATACACCATGAGGACAGCAAATGATGAAATCAGGACCCAGATAGCATTCACCGTCGTCCATAGCAGACAGTAGATATGACATGAAAACATATGGGCTAAATTTTCACTATGTATGTTTACAACTGGAGGGAATTATGGAAATGTTTTTGTGGTTAACATTTGGAAAAACAGACGTCTCTTGCTAAAATCGAGCAAATAATCATTATATTTACCAATACGTTATTGATTTGCTGGTACTAACACTGATTTGAACGACAATTATGTTCAAAATACCCATAAAATAGCTGCCTTTACTAGGTGTCTGCTGGATGTTTTTAATATATGGCTGTTCTGAAGTTCCTTTTTGTTGTGGCTTAGAACATTTCAATCAAATTAACTTTCAGTTACTATCTGAAACTGTACTTAGCTTTCACTGGAGCTAATATCCCCTTCAAAAGCAGTACCAATGTCCCGCTCACTACAGTAGATCATTCTAACACTGTAATTACCCTGCTACAGGAAGAGATGCTTGCAGTGCCTGATGGGATATTTAATCATCCTGAAGAGGAAGAGTAGTACATTGCCCACATGCTCGTGGCATTTCCAGACCCACCCAAGCAATATAAAATATGAAGGTCAGAGCTGCGTCATTGGTTTTTAGCAGCTGGACTCCATCTGTTGATGTAAATGAACCATAAAATAGCGGACTCTATGTTGTCAGCAAGGTCACTGAGCAAAAATCTTGATGGCACAAGTTCACTATTAAACGCAAACTATATATATAAACTATAGATACTATTAAACAGTTTATTCACACTATCTCAAAAGGTTGGGCTCGGTAAGATTGTTTAATGTTCTTGAAATAAATCTCTTCTGCTCAACAAGGCTGCATTTATTTGATCAAAAATACAGTAAATACAGTGCAGTAATATTGTGAAATAATATCACAATTTAAAAGAACTATTTTCTGTTTTAATATGTTGTCTATATTTAATATATTGTAATAATATATTGTAAAATGCAATTTATTGCTATGATGGAAAAGTTGCATTTTCAGCAGCATTGCTCCAGTCTTCAGTGTCACATGATCCTTCAGAAATCATTCTGATATGCTGACTTGCTGCTCAAGAAACATTTCTGATTATTAAAGGGGTCATATGATGCGATTTCAAGTTTCCCTTTGTCTTTGGAGTGTTACAAGCTGTTCGTAAATAGATAAGATCCCTAAAGTTGCAAAAACTAAAGTCTCAAACCCAAAGAGATATTCTTTATAAAAGTTAAGACTCGTCCACGCCCCCCTAAAATGGCTTGTTCTAACACGCCCCCACATGTCTATCTCACTATGTGGGAAGATTTGCATAACGCTGCCCAAATGTTCACACAAAGAAAGAAGGCGTAACTTTGATTCTCGCTGTAGTATTGTTGCTGCCGCCACCATGTTGTGAAGACGCTGTGTGTTTCATTGCGAAAGCAAAAATACTTTGTTTGGTCTTCCAAAAAAAAGAACACAACTAGAAATCAGTGGTTACGTTGTTATTTACAACACTGTTCCACTGATGTGTGCAGTGCATTTTACGGAGGACTGTTTCCTGATCCTGGTAGAGTAGCCTAATTCGTCTGTGCACAAAGGCTGTTTCTGTAAAGTGGGGCAATTCCAACTTTGCAAGGACAGTCTGGCGCTTCTGACTCACAGCCTGTAAGTATGAGTGAGTGAGTGACGTGACATGTGGCATGACATGTGACGTGACATGAATTAGTGCTCTGCTATGCTTTGTAGTGGAATAACTGGACTCTTTCTGTCCAAAAATCATTCAGTCTTTGGAACGTTTTGACCAAGATTTTCAGAAACAAATCCTTTGAACTGAGTGTCATCTATCACTTCGTCTGGGGAAACAATAATTTGCTGCAAAATGTCTTTCCTAAACAACATTTCTTATATAATTCAATTTAGGTTTTAAATTGGTTACAAATAGTAGGTCACGTCCAACCCTTAGTCTTACTTTACAGTTAACAATAAAGGTCCCAGAAAGGTGATTTTCATAGTGATATCATAGGTGAACTATATTGGGTTCTACACCTTTAAAATAAAAATAAAAGCTTTAAAATAGCTTTTTTTAAAGAACATTTTAATGATTTAAAGACCTTTCTACTATATAGCACCTTTTTTGGAAATGTAAAAGTTCCAAGGATGTTAAAAGAACCATTGATGCGAAAATTTGGAATATAGCTCACAAGATGCCTTTTTGGAGCTTGACAGCTCTTGGTCTCCATCCACTTTGACTGAATGGAAAAGAGCAGTGTGAACATTCTTCAAAATTACTTATTTTGTGTTCCACAGGAGAAAGACAGTCTTGGAACAGGTTCTATTGATCGAAGTATATAACTTTGGGGGGAACTATTCGTTTTAAAGGGGTCTTATGATGAGATTTCAAGTTTTCCTTTCTCTTTGGAGTGTTACAAGCTGTTCGTGAATAGATCCCTAAAGTTGCAAAGACTAAAGTCTCAAACCCATATTTAAAGGATTTGCCACTGACGATTCAAACGTGAGTTTTGGGCAGTGTAGAGTAGCACTTGTTGTTTGTCATTTTTCCAATCACAAATGCAAACATGGTTTTATGTTTACGCGGCGCGTTATGCAACGCAACGTGTAAAAAGACAGTATAAGTCATTATAATCCGTAATTATGTCCCCACTGGATGCAACAAATGCCTCGTTTATAATGGGTTTTATTGTTTTTGTCTCGTCGCTCCGGCCGGAACACGGCATTACAGTATGGTAGGGGCGTAACATTTCCGTCACACGCTTGAGGAATTTGGACAATCACAACACACTGGATAGCTGGCCAATCAGAGCACACCTCGCTTTTCAGACCAATGAGCTTTGTAAAAATCGACGCGTTTCAGAAAGGCAGGGCATAGAGGAGAAACAATAATGTACAGTATGTGGAAAATAATGTGTTTTTTTTTACCTTAAACCGCATAAACACATTTCATTACACCAAATACACAAAATAATGTTCTTTTTAGCAACATCATATGACCCCTTTAAGTTTTGGTGACATGAATCATTTACATTTACATTTATTCATTTGACAGACGCTTTTATCCAAAGCGACTTACAGTTGAGGAACACAACAAGCGATGTATCATAAGATGGCAATAAACACGAGAGGTGCCTGTTATAAAAGGTTTCAGTCATCATTCAAAATAGTAAAAAGCTAGTACAGGAGGATAATTAGAGAACAGAAAAAGTGAAGGCATAGAATTTGTTTTTAATAATAATTTAAACTAGTACAATGTTGCCAATCTGGTGACTGTTCAGCATCTGACTCTTGTGTGTCTTCTGATTGCAGGCCTCAGGAACACCAGCCAACCAATAACCCCAACGCATCCAAGTTTGCTCAAAAGTTTGGCGGCTCTGATAATTGTCCTCGGTGTAGCAAGGCCGTCTACGCAGCTGAAAAAGTCATAGGGGCAGGAAATGTAAGACAAAAGCAGAAACGACAGGAGGAAATGCTGTCATGACACACCAAAATTAACTAAGCCTGGTCTTCATTGAGCGACTGGTTTTCTTCTCTGCAGGCATGGCACAGGGGTTGTTTCCGATGTGCAAAGTGCGGCAAGGGGCTGGAATCTACAACTTTAGCCGACAAGGATGGTGAAATCTACTGCAAAGGCAGAGTATCCAATGTTATCCTGTCTCTTTTTAGTGATTCATGCCAAGCAACCACCTAGAAAACACTCAGAACATGTTAGCAACAATACAGCAGCTTGAGCTGGGTTGACACTATTGATTAATTGATTTGAATCAATCTTCATTTTCATGAACAGATTTCCTAAATCCCAAGATCATTTTGTGAGTCTATGCTGTCAATGTTTCTGCTTATGCGTTAACAAAACTTCACTAAACATCACTTGTAGTCTGATTCCCATCCAATAATCGCAATAAGTTACTCAATAATTACAAAGTCTGTGCTTTATAATTCTGTCATTTTTATCACAAACGGTTAAATCTTGTAATGGTTTTGATGGTTATAATTGGTATTGTTGTATTGGCTTATATTGGTTTTAATGGAAACTGAAATTGTCCCTGTGGTTCTCTACTTGTAATTTGTTGCCTTCTATTGGTAGCATGTTAGAACCGCTAAATCCTAATGGAATATGGCCCAAAACACTCTACTGGACAGGATTACTAGGTCTGTGTAACAAAACCAGCCCAAAGGTCAATCAAAAATAGCCCCCAAAAAGCCCAACAACCCTATCCAAATATCAAAACTCAACATATGCCACTCCCATACCTAAAATACATATTTGACAATCACTTTTATGCGTTATACACAATTTCACTTTGAAAACCAGTATCATTAATCATAAACAGTCTGTTTTCATAACCCCTCCCCCTCCCAAAACTCATAATCTAGCTGTTTTATCATTAGAATGTAATTAGAATGTAAAATATGTCAATACACGCATTACAGTCAATTACAATTTATGCAATATGTCAAATCTTTACACCGCTGGAAAAAAATCAACCCACGGAAGCAGGTTACAAGTAGCCCAATTCTGTGAGAAAACCGTGAACTTGGCAACCCTGCTACTGGAGGTCGTTAGGTAATGTTTTAATGGTTAACAGTTGATGGTTTGTAATGTTTCCACAACAAATACCATTACAAACCATTAGAACGTCTATGATGGTTTCTATTTTTGTTAGACCACAGGAAAGCCATCCAATAACCATAACTCAACAACTAACTCTATAGAGGAGCATTTTTTAGCATCATTACTCCAGTCTTCAGTGTCACATGATCCTTCAGAAATCATTCTGATATTCTAAGAAACATTTCTCATCAGTGTTTAAAATAGTTGTGCTGCTTTTATTTCTGTAGAAATTGTGCTACTTTTTCAGTAGTCTTTGATTAGCATCCTAAATAGATGAATTCATTTCTTTTTTTTAAATATCTTCCTGACCTCAAACTTTTGAACCATAGTGTATATTGTATGACTTATCTAAATGACATATTAACTATTGTTTCATATACGCCATTTATATATACCATTTATGAGGCATTGTTTTGATTAAAATTTTCTGTATTAACTTGACCAAACATTCACCAAACAATCAAGTGGTCATATGAATTATTCATATAAAACTCTCATTGTCGACTGATTCGACATGCGTCAATGTTCTCTGCTTGTGTTGCATGTGAAAGGTTATTTGTAAAGTGAGTAGCACGTAACCACATTCCTTTCGCATTATCTCAATGACGTGTGCTAAGTTCATAACCTAATCATTTTACAATTTTAGAAATGTACTATGAGTCTCTCTCTTATTGAGTTTCATTGTGACTGAAAGATGAACTATCTGACACTTACAGTCAGGTCGCTTCCTCTTGGGAAGTACCCGATAATCCTTTAAAAAGTCATAAACATTTCATTGGTTAAAAACATCGAGCTCTGCTGATTGTGTACAGAACATCACCCTGACTACTGCTGTATTTCTAGATACAATGCACATTATAAGTTATAGTGAAAATCAAAAAGACGCTTTGAGATGTCCATGCATGACATCACATTTGAATAGTTATGCTTATTATATTTGTCAACCAAAAAAGAAGGAGTTTTATGTTGCATTATTTTACATTGTTCCTGGATATGCCAGTTTCAATGAACATCATGTGGCCTGTTTTGTCACATCTACTACTTTTTTTTTATTATATTTGTTTTTATTTCATTCAGGATCCATATATATTAAAGGAATAGTGCACTCAAAAATGAAAATTTACTGAAATTGTACTCAAGCCATCCATTCTATCTCTTCCTCAGAACAGATTTGGAGAAATGTAGCATTGCATCACTTGCTCACCAGTGGATGCTCTGCAGTGAATGGGTGCCGTCAGAATGAGAGTCCAAACAGCTGATAAAAACATCACAATAATCCACACCACTCCAGTCTATCAGTTAATATCTTGTGAAGTGAAAAGCTGCGTGTTTGTAGCAAACAAGTCCGTCACTAAAGTGTTTTACCTTTAAACCATTGCTTCTGATCTGTGCATATTTCTCTTCCAATTCAGACGAGATGGTTTTCCACTACAGAAAGCAACAGAGGGCTTGTATTTTAGCCAAAAGCAACTGTTTGAGGTTATAAACATCCTAATGATGGATTTATTTCTTACAAACACACAGCTTTTCACTTCACAAGACACTAACTGATGGACTGGAGTGGAGTGGATTACTTGTGGATTATTGTGATGTTTTTATCAGCTGTTTGGACTCTCATTCTGACGGCACCCATTCACTGCAGAGGATCCACTGGTGAGCAAGTGATGCAATGCTGCATTTCTCCAAATCTGTTCCCATGAAGAAACAAACTCATCTACATCTTGGATGTCCTGAGGATGAGTACATTTTCAGCAAATGTTCATTTCTGAGTGAACTATTCCAAGCAGATTTAAGTTAAATAGGTTTTTCTTTTTCTTTTTTATTAGCTTCTGATACAGTTACGCATCACTGCAGTACACCGGCTTGGTTAAACTTTTCACCTGAAACAGAAAAGTGAAATTAATGACTGAGATATGATCAATCTGTCAAACATTACAAACAGAATTCACAGTGCTGTGTGGGAGTAACATTGTTCATGTTACAAGCTGTCTGCGTGTAATGACTGTTGAACTGAGGGAAGGAAAAGAGCCCCTGCCAAATCTAGCATTAACATGAACCACCTACACACATTCCATCTGTGAAAGAAAGACAGGCAAATATTTTGAAATGATACAGGCATTAACATAGGTTTCATTCATAGCGTTAAAATCTTGCTGTAGCGTGCATTATTTGTAGCAAGTGGATGAATGTTCATCACAAATCTTTAATAATACAAGGTACATCTTTCCAGTGATTGTCAGACCAGTGACATTGGTTCCAATACGTGCAGATGACCTAAATGTTTTAATTAAATGTGTGGCATGTGTGAAACAACACAGCATGGACCCTTCGAATTAGGTTTCAAATGCTAAGAAGAGGTAAAGATTGTCCTCTAGTGGACAGAATGCAAAATAGAATAATGTCTCAGCTATGAAAAGAGCACCTATTTCCCACGACCAACAGTGACTTTCGAAGATGTTCATCATTCCATTTTAGTTGTATCAGTGAAGAAGACAACACTATCGGATGAGTTTCGCTTCCTGAGACACAAGATAAAGAGCTTTCAGTCCACCAATGTTTTGAACCGAATCACAAGACTCATCAGTTTTTCTCAGTAAATTCATGATTTGATCATATTTGAACAACTAAACACCAAATACTGAATAAAGCGACAACATGTCATATATATATATTTTTTCTTTTCTTTTTAGTGTTATCTTAACTATGCACTTGCTGTTGTGCACAGTATGCATGATACGTAGCCTATATGATTATTTTATAGACCTTATGCGCCAGAGAAGCACGCAGCCATCTTTAGAATTTTATCTTTGAACTTCAGGTTTGGGTGTAGCTCTATAGCATCGCTGTTGAAGAGTAATTATAGCTGGTGAAGTGGATTTACTTTGCATATTGTAGTGGAAACTAAAGTTATAACGAGCATTGTAATGTTGCAGGCAGATGTCAAAACGACACTCTAAAAAAATGCTGGATTGTTTCAACCAAACGTCGGGTCAAATATGGAATAACCCAACTTTTGGATTCAAAATTTTATTAAAAAATGTAACCCAACAGCTGGGTTAGTCCATATTTGACCCAAAGTTTGGTTGAAACAACCCAGCATTTTTTAAAGTGAAATATCAGTAAACCAGAAGTTTTTTTCAAACAAGCAGTTCATTCATAGATTTGTACGACCTTACGTTCACGCTGTGGAAATACAAGTGGAAGACAGAAGACAACAAGAGCAGTGCTGAAAAGGTGCGGAGCTACATAAGGTCTCTATCTACTTGAGCATAGGCAAAATATTGAAATTATTTGGGAAGGGAATTTTTGTTTAATTGAGGTATCGCATGGCACAGAGCAAAATATCAATAATATTAATATAAATATCAATAGGACAAATGTAAGACTGTGTCCATTCAAAGATTTGGTGAGTTTTTTTTTTTTTTTTGGTAGTGTGCACTGAAATTAATGCGAGATTTTGGCCTCAGTTATTAAACAGAAAAAGGCTTGAGCAAGAATAAATATTCACCCTCACCTACCATTGTTTACTATTTTTATTTATTTTCTACAATTTTCTATGGAATAGCCTATTGTGTAACGTCTATCAGAACCCTTTTTTTAATGTTTTGAAACTATAGTAGAGCTTTAGGATTTTTTTAAAGAAAGATTTGATTATTTTCCTTGTCCTACAGAGACAAATCAAAATTGGTATCATCCAAATATGTGTTATAGAAGATCAGGGGCCGGGTGCATACACTGTTTAGACTAGTCTTAAAAATGTAGTCACCTAATGTTTTTTTTCTTCAAGACTGGTCATAACTTTTTTTAATTCAGTTATGAAAAGGCTGATTGTTCTTATTTGTATTGGAAAAGTAAGACTGATTCTTGGCAACTGCTAGTTGGTCAAACTAGTTCTTAAGACACAGTCTTAACATGGTGGCTAAGTTTATGCAACTGGCCCCTAAGTTTTAATTTTGTCTTATAAAAAAAAATCCCTTTAGGATCCTTTGGTTCTAAATTAGTATAACAGGAATTCTGAAAAAAAAAGAAAATAAATAAAACTTTTGACAGAGGGATTAATAACAACAGTCAGACGTTAAGTATCCCGTCAAAGTGATTCAATAGAATAAAAGAAAGGCCCTTCAGAAGTAAAGATGCCATGGCATGATTGGACGTCCAGCAGCATTTCAGTGAGCACTTAGGACGAATCCCCATGACGTCACGAGCGGGTGGGGTGGGGGGAGCCTTCAGAAACACGAGAAGAGTCTCTTTCAGAGGAGCAAGTACCAACATGCCCAGACTACGCGACTTCCAAGTAGAGTGCAACAGTATTTAAAAGTCGGAAATTGATCTTTAGCCACAGAGGAGTCTGGCGGCAATGCGGCGACGATGCGTTAGAATCAAGAACGGATCCCTTTAGTGGAATTATTTTCAGCAGAAACCTCTAAAGTTGAGCGAAACCACATAAATGAAGGCGTTTTATACTGAATGGGCGCACAGCGCTTATGCGCGTTTGCGCGTAATGTTCGGTCGGTAACGCTGCGCGAAAACAGCAGCGAACGCTTCGTCGATTCTCGTTTTTGTTCCACTCCCACCTTTATTCAGAATGAACCAGTGTAAAGTCATGAAGGACGGCTATCTGGAGAAGAGGAGTAATGGAGTGCTGCAGCTGTGGAAGAAGAAGCGGTGCGTTCTGTCAGAGGACGGGCTCCGTCTGTACGACTGTAAAGGCGAGAGCGGTAAAGAGATGCTCTTCGAGCAGATGACCACGCTGGACTGCGTGGAGTATAAACGGGGTCTGGTGTACTTCACCATCGTGATGAACGGGGGGAAGGAGATTGACTTCAGGTGCCAGCAGGAGGGCACGGCGTGGAACGCGGAGATCGCGCTCGCGCTGGTGCGCTTCAAAAACCGCGTCGCCGTGCAGACCGGCAGGAACAGACATCTGTCACATCTGGGCAGCTGCGGGGAGGGAGACGTCGAGCTCTGAGGGTAAAGACGACTGATTTTGATGCTGACCGGCGTTTATTCTGGAAGGGCTGCTTGTGTGTTCCTAGCATGGAGAAGCGTTCTCAGGAATCAATTATCCATCTGCTATTCATTTACTGGGTTGAGCTCTATGAAAGACCGCTCTGTCCGGTCTGACACACGGAAAATCATGACTAAATATCCCTTTATAGTTTTGAGAGACTTTACTAAAGGTTTTGTATGAAATAGCTGCCCGACTCAACACCCCCCCCCCCCCCCCCCCCCAAAAAAAAGAGAGAAGAACTTTCAATTCGGAATTTCGATGATAATTTGGAATCAGTTCTAAAAGATCATATTGGGAATTTGCTTAAAATTCAAATTGTCAATATTCCCAAATTCCCAAAACAAAAGCTGGATATTTTAAAGCACATAGCTCCCAATAGGACAATTATATCCATAGGAAACATACTCCTTTGGAATTTAAAGAACATTTTAAAACACCCTAAGTGATTGTCCTGTTATTAACAAGCCATTCATTAATAAATAGTTATAAAATCCTGTTGGATCTTTCATGTTATTCAATAGAATGTTTTAAAACTTATTTGATCCCATTAGAATACTTTACAAATGGTTCCAGATTTTATTAGAAAAATGTTAAACGCATTCTTTAAGGATTTTTATTTATAAAGGCATTCATGCTGAATGAAACGTGGAAATCAGACCAGATATTATATTTTCTTTGCTAATAACAGTAATTTGCAATCATGCATTACAAATACACACAATTTGGATTGTGAGATTTTAGTTTTATGCCATTTCCATTTGTGCATGGAAACATATTAAAGGGGTCATATGATGTTGCTAAAAATAACATTATTTTGTGTATTTGGTGTAATGAAATGTGTTCATGTGGTTTAATGTTCAACATTATTTTCCACATACTGTACATTATTGTTTCTCCTCTATGCCCCGCCTTTCTGAAATGCATCGATTTTTACAAAGCTCATTGGTCTGGCAGCTATCCAGTGCGTTGTGATTGGCCGAATACCTCAAGCGTGTGACTGAAATGTTACGCCCCTCACCATACTGTGATGATGCCCTGTCAGGCCGGAGCGACGAGACAAAAACATGAAAACCCATTATAAACGAGGCATTTGTTGCATCCAGTGGGGACAAAATTACGGTCTTTTTACATGTTGCTTTGCATCGTGCCACGTAAACATAAAACCATGTTTGCATTTGTGATCAGAGAAACGACAAACAACAAGCTCTACTCTACACTGCTCAAAACTCGCGTTTGAATCGTCAGTGGCAAATTCTTTGAATATGAAAACATACTGGGGGAAGACGTGGCCTAATGGTTAGAGAGTCGGACTCGTAACCCAAAGGTTGCGGGTTCGAGTCTCGTACCGGCAGGGATTGTAGGTGGGGGGAGTGAATGTACAGCACTCTCTCCCACCTTGAGCAAGGCACCGAACCCCAACTGCTTCTCAGTGACAAATCCTTTGAATATGAAAACGTACTTACAGGCCGTAAGTCAGAACAGCCGGCATTGTAGTCTACTCTCCCAGGATCAGGAAACAGTCCTACGTAAAATGCGCTGGACACGTCTGAATATTTGGGTTGAACTGTTCTGCAACAGTGTTGTAAATACAACTTAACCACTGATTTCTAGTCGTGTCCTCTTTTGGAAGACCAAACAAAGTAGTTTCGCTTTCACAACGAAACACACAGCGCCTTCACGACATGGCGGCGGCGGTGGCAGCAACAACAATAAAATTACGCCTTCTTTCTTAGCGTGAACATTTGGGCGGTGTTATGCAAATCTTCCCACACAGTGACGTAGATATGTGGGGGTGTGTTTAAATGAGGCATTTTAGGAGGGCGTGGACAAGTCTTAACTTTTATAAAGAATATCTCTTTGGGTTTGAGACTTTAGTCTTTGCAACTTTAGGGATCTTATCTATTCACAACCAGCTTGTAACACTCCAAAGAGAAAGGAAAACTTGAAATCGCATCAAATGACCCCTTTAATAAAAAAAACCTCCAGTGTGCTGAAAAAACTGATTTCACTGGATGAGTCTCACAAGTCTTTAAACTAATGCAGTGTGACTGTTGTATCCCCCAGATTTCTCAACCCAGACGCAGGACTGGATCCAAAAGAGGAGAAACCATGGACTAGAAAGTGAAGGCAGGAGCCCAATGTTAAGAAAACACCTGATGAAAAACGCAGACTACTTTAAAACTCATTTATTTCTTTTCTTTTGTGCTTCCACCATTTATCAAAGTGACACCTCTTGGCATGCTCGCAGATACAGTGAATGGATTTGTACATGTGGGTGTCACGCCATGGATGTTTTGTACACAGTGTCGTTTTTCCATGTACTTTTATTGCAGAAGTCAACAGCAATAGAGACCCAATGGATTGCTCTTCACTATAAATCAATGCTAATTACACTCCTCACAACGCCAGAGTGGATTTTGGCATGGACTTTATACTTTTAAGAGACATATTTACCTCGTGCTAAATGGAGGACTCGCTCTCAGTATTATAAGTGAAAGCATGATGCTGCTTTAGGAGACATTAACCATAGATGAAGTATGATTTACAGCTGCACTGTTTAACATTTCATAAGTATTTGAACCAAATCTGGATTCATTCACTTGTAAAGGATTTTAAACCACACAGAAAGCACGGCAGGCTGCTGTTCCTTGGAATGTATCCCGACTGGACGGAAAACTTGATGGATGTGTTTTTATTTTGTTTTCCTCGGGGCAATGCTGTTATTACTACAATTTTCTCCATTTTCTGCCTACATAACCAGAGCGGTTGCCAACGTTTTATAATAATCGTCTGCATTGTGATGGGTAAAAAAGATTATAGAGGAAATGTGTTCTGCACAAGTCTCATTATACCATTAGGTACACATTGTCTAAATAAAAAGAATGATTTTGTGGCTTTGAAAGACATATCGGTGTGAATTAGTTTGTCGAGGCCCGAGGCAGCAGTGGGATTTTGAATGCTAATTAGAAGCAGTGTTTTAGCTCTCAGTCGCTTTCTCGACTCTCAACCTGAAGTGTCTCTGCAGCACATGCCCGGACAATGGCCTCACTGACTAATAATGTCCCGCCTTGCATGCTTTCCCCAGTTGTCAGTCTCACCGTGAGGCCATCAAAGAAGTTGTCAAACAGGGCTTTTTTTCGTCAAGATGAATGTGTTTTGCTGTTGTGCATAGTAATCTGTGGAAGTGCATGCATTAACAAACTAAGGCGTGAAGGGAAGTGTAGTATTAATCTGAAGCATGCCACAACCGGTTTGTTATCATAATAAATGCCTAAATGAAATCACAGACTGTGAAAAATCCATTCAAAGTCACTGAAAATCTGATGAAATCTTCACATATGCTTCTGCGAAGTCACAACCCAATAATGACTTGCAGATCAGATCCAGTTGGTGGAAAATTATGGTAAATGCAAAGAATTATGCATTGATAAATCACTGCACTTGAAGTAGATAATACCCATCAGTCATTGCACATCAGTATAAGGTTTGACTAAAGTGAAAAGAGTCAAGGGGCCGTCACAATGTTATGATGGTGGCCGTGGACCACATAACAGTTAAAAATACAATAATACCATGTTTTATATTAAACATGGCAACAGACATTTATTAACAAATTTAGAGTTTTTGAGAACGACAAATTCTATTACATTAATATTTAATTAGATGTTTAAATATTAATATTAATTTGTTCAAATATATGTCTATTTTTACGTATATGAATAATATATGCATCAGAGAATCCTGAAAAAAAGTCACTGTTCCCACAAAAAAATATGTAGCAGCACATCTGTTTTCAACGTTAATAATAAGAAATGCTCGTTGACAATAAGCATATTAGAATGATTTCGTGTTTTTTTTTTCATGTGAAAATATGTTTAAATGTGTTCAAATACACAACAGGTTTTAAATTGTAATACATTTTCACAATATTACAGCTTTTACTGTATTTTTGATCAAAAAAATGCAGGGTAGGTGAACCTATATATATATATATATATATATATGTATATAATCTGATAATGACTAATAATGGAACAATTTTCACTGTTATTTAGGCTACATCAGGATTTGCATTTTCATGGGTTTCATGTTTTTTTTTGTTATAAGAGACAAAGACAAAAGCAACATTGTGCATCAAAACCACTCCTTTCCTGGATAAAAAAACAAACAAAAAAATTATTTTAAAGTCAACAAATTTTCAAGAGCTGAATGTAACATTTTTGACAAGCCAAAATGTCAGTCTTTGAATAATATGTATTTTTGAGCCACAAATGAAACTTCATTCCATAAAATAAGTATAATGAACTAAGCAAAATGCATTTTTTTTATAGTTTTTATAATACCCAAACATCAAACACAGTTCACCCCTCATGCATGTTAAAATGTCCATCAGAAACTTAGGCTTGCTGTTGATCGCAATATTAGAACTAAAAACACTGACAAACACACACTCGTAGGCATCAATCGCTGTAACTGTATTTGCATGACTCTGCGTTTCATGATGTTGCAATCCGTTCCAAATTAACTATGCACTTGAGTGAAGTGAACTTCTACTGATGTCCCCTGCTGAGTGAGTAGGCAGCATTGAAGACTGTGTAGGCACCTATCGACTGTCATATTCCACGCTCTCCAGTGTAGCTCTGGTCTCATCTCCTATCCCGATCTCATGAAAGTGCGTATAAATAGTACGCCAAATAAAACTCGTGGTATTGAGACTTTGGCGTGTATATGCTACGCGATGGGTAGGATTAGGGTTGTGGGGTTGATGCGTATCATATGTATGCGAAAACTGCGTATCATATGCACGCCGACAAATTCCGTATCATATGTACGTGAAAACTGCGTATCATATGCACGCCGACAAATTCCGTATCATATGTACGTGAAAACTGCGTATCATATGCACGCCGACAAATTCCGTATCATATGTACGTGAAAACTGCGTATCATATGCACGCCGACAAATTCCGTATCATATGTACGTGAAAACTGCGTATCATATGCACGCCGACAAATTCCGTATCATATGTACGTGAAAACTGCGTATCATATGCACGCCGACAAATTCCGTATCATATGTACGTGAAAACTGCGTATCATATGCACGCCGACAAATTCCGTATCATATGTACGTGAAAACTGCGTATCATATGCACGCCGACAAATTCCGTATCATATGTACGTGAAAACTGCGTATCATATGCACGCCGACAAATTCCGTATCATATGTACGTGAAAACTGCGTATCATATGCACGCCGACAAATTCCGTATCATATGTACGTGAAAACTGCGTATCATATGCACGCCGACAAATTCCGTATCATATGTACGTGAAAACTGCGTATCATATGCACGCCGACAAATTCCGTATCATATGTACGTGAAAACTGCGTATCATATGCACGCCGACAAATTCCGTATCATATGTACGTGAAAACTGCGTATCATATGCACGCCGACAAATTCCGTATCATATGTACGTGAAAACTGCGTATCATATGCACGCCGACAAATTCCGTATCATATGTACGTGAAAACTGCGTATCATATGCACGCCGACAAATTCCGTATCATATGTACGTGAAAACTGCGTATCATATGCACGCCGACAAATTCCGTATCATATGTACGTGAAAACTGCGTATCATATGCACGCCGACAAATTCCGTATCATATGTACGTGAAAACTGCGTATCATATGCACGCCGACAAATTCCGTATCATATGTACGTGAAAACTGCGTATCATATGCACGCCAACAAATTCCGTATCATATGTACGCAAAAACTGTGTATCATATGCACGCTTAAAAAAAAACTAAATTAATTAATCAAATCAAATAATCCAAATATTTTGAGATTAAAAAATCAATAAATAAATTAAAAAAAAATCATTATCATGACCAAATGTTAAAGCTGATTGATTTATTAAATTAATTTATTGGTGGATATAAAAATCGGTTTGAAGTAATAGTTAAAAATTACAATTCTGTCATCACTCATCCTCATGTTTTGCAAAATCAGTATGACTTTCTTGTGGAACAAGAAGATAATTTGAGAGCTGTCTTTGTGTTTTTTGTCCATACACTCTCAGAAAAAAAGGTACAAAAGGGGTACCTTTTCAAAAGCTACTAATATACCATTTAGATATTAGGTACTAATATTAACCTCTTGAGACCCGGCAAAACATTTTAGAATTTTTTCATGTCATTACACTGTTTAGAGCATTAATAAAAATGTAAAAAAATGTTTGAAGTAGTAGAGAATAAGTTTGGCTCTCGGGAAGTAGCTGAGACAGAAAACACAATATAAAAACAAAAAGGCAATAAAACTAATAAAAAAAAACTAAATTAATTAATCAAATCAAATAATCCAAATATTTTGAGATTAAAAAATCAATAAATAAATTAAAAAAAAATCATTATCATGACCAAATGTTAAAGCTGATTGATTTATTAAATTAATTTATTGGTGGATATAAAAATCGGTTTGAAGTAATAGTTCACTCAAAAATTACAATTCTGTCATCACTCATCCTCATGTTTTGCAAAATCAGTATGACTTTCTTGTGGAACAAGAAGATAATTTGAGAGCTGTCTTTGTGTTTTTTGTCCATACACTCTCAGAAAAAAGGTACAAAAGGGGTACCTTTTCAAAAGCTACTAATATACCATTTAGATTTTAGGTACTAATATTAACCTCTTGAGACCCGGCAAAACATTTTAGTATTTTTTCATGTCATTACACTGTTTAGAGCATTAATAAAAATGTAAAAAAATATATATTTCATTCATAAGTTATGCTACGTCCTTGAGGACATCGGGACTCTTTTTTTTTATTTGATAAAAAAGACATGCATGAACATGCATAGGCAAAAACAATAGTTTTTTTTACATTTTAGAATACATTTTTAGTTTTCAGGGATTTTATTATTTTTTTTACCAAACTTTGCATAAAGATAATTTTCAGCTATGTTATAACAAAATGATTTGATATACCATTTGTCTTCATGCAAAATGTGTGTAAAATGGCCATAAACAGGTTTTCTCATTATATATAATGTATCTATAAACCTAATTTGCACATTAATGTGTTTTTGGGGCAACATGTAATGAAAAAAGAAGTGTAATAATGGGAGTAATAATTGACAAGATTTTCATAATAATATATAATATTTCATAGGAATATTGAAATATAATTTCTTTCCCTATTCAATTGTTGCGTCTCCCAAAATGCGTAATAAACATGCCTTTAGTCCCGGTGTCCTCATATGAGGACATGTATGAAATGAACGTCCTGTTTCGTATAACAGAAAGTCATATTTTGATTTGAAACCCCATAACATTTTCCTGAGATGTTGATTTATGACACGCAGTTTAAAAATTAGTCAGATTTAAATGATAATTACAAAATATTGTCATATTTCCATAAGAGTGTCACTAAATTAATATCAGACCTTTTTGAAGACCAAGGAGAGGGAGTGGTCACGGTGAAACATCCAAACATTTAGTATCTCTGAAAAGCCCTGAATGTGCTCTGTACAGGACATCCAGACTTACAACTGTGGCATGTATAGTCTCAGAGAAATGCACTAAAATATGATGTCCTCATATGAGGATGCAGGGTCTCAGGAGGTTAAGGTAGAATATATACCTAAGGTATACATATTTATCTTTTGGGGTAAAATAGGTACCGCCTCAGTGACAGCTTTTGTACCTTTTATTTTTATTCTGAGAGTGTTCAATAAAAGGCAGTCTTTACCAACATTGCTCAAATGATCTTCTTTTGTGTTTCACAGAAGAAATTAAGGAGCAGAAATCTTCACGCTAATGTGCTGTTGATTTTTCTCTTGACTGTGGTTGTCCTGTCTCTCTCTAGACACATTCCAGAAGGTTGTATGCGTCATTGACAGAGGCATGTGAAGAGCAGAGAGACGTGTGTGTGAACCGTGTTAAAATAGCAGATGAGTGTGAGCCTGATGAATTCACCAGGACCCTTTAACCTGCTGCTCATGTGTTTAATAAAACAGAAAACAGACACTTTCCTGAATGATCTCTGCCAATAAAGTGTGAATTCTCCTGAAAGCTAAAGCCGCACTTGAGTTCCAGCATGAAATATTAGACTATTAAAACTCATTACTAAGACTGTGAACTTATGTGTTATATGTATAAATGGAAAGTTAGACCTAATTAGTGCATTGGTACATTTTTGTTCAGCATGTTAGTATATTTTAATTATTCATTAATTTATTAATAATGTACATATTTATTTACATGTGTTCACCGTGTCTTAAATATTTATACAAATTAAAATATTTAATAGGTATATATTTAAGAATATATTTTTTGTTATATTTAGTAAGTTTATTTTTTTTTATTATACTATGTTTTGTCAGGGTTTCCCAAAAGATTGTGGGTGCAGGGGGGTTTGTGAGGTGATGAAAAGCTGATCATTAATTAAATAATTAAAACAGAAAATCAAAATAATAAGCACACACACACACACACACATGTTGTGTTTCCATGTTTTATGGGGACATTCCATAGGCGTAATGTTTTTTATACTGTACAAACTGTATGTGTTATTGCCCTACACCAACCCTACCCCTAAACCTACCCCTTACAGGAAACTTTGTGCATTTTTACTTTCTCAGAAAAACTCATTCTGTATGATTTATCAGCTTGTTTCCTCATGGGGACTGCAAAAATGTCCCCACAAGGTTAACATTTACTAGTTTTACTATCCTTGTGGGGACATTTGGTCCCCATAACGTGATAAATACCAGGTACACACACACACACACACACACACACACACTTAAATATTTTATTTGTTTACTTGAATGTCATGTGACCATCACCCAACATCAGAGAACTGTGAACATGAAAATGTGTTGTTAATTTATTAAGATATGAGCTTAAAATCTCAGGGGTACTTCAAATAAACATTTCAGATCGACAGAGTTCCCTGACAAAAAAGTTTGAGAGTCCCTGAGTTACATAATAAAATGTAAAAAGTTACATTTGATTAGATGAAAGTGCATAAAGATCTCCAGCAGAGGGCAGACTGACTCAAACATCATGTGGACTGATGTTTACGAAGAAGAATTTCTGCAGCTCAAATGGCTATGTAATGTAAACGTTATAATAATATAATATAATATGTCAAATGTAATATATATATATATATATATATATATATATATATATATATATATATATATATATATATATATATATATATATATATATATATATATATATATATATATGTATATATATATACTGTATATATTCCTCATATCTGAAGAAACACTTAGAGAGAAGCATCTGTTGACATGATCCTGATAGATAAAGCCCTGCTCCTGGTTCTCTGGTGCACAGGAGGACTGAATGAATGTCTGATTCTCTGCAGAGTGCGGCTGTTGTTTGATGCCAGTTTGACTTTGGTCTAAATATATTTTCATAACATTGACCCTATATGATGGCAACACGCTGGTTTTTTAATATAAGGTCAGGTCAGGTCTTACAGGCCACTGTATCAAGTGGATTCATAAATCTAACACTGAAATCTGATGATCCTGCTTGACTACTACAGACAAAAACATTGATTCTTCATGCACTGTTTCGTTTTGAGATTTTGGGTTATTCAGCTTTTCATAACTCAGACTAATGGAAAGAAAACATCCTAAATAGACTTTTAAAGGTCCCGTGACATGCTGCTTTTTGGATGCTTTTATATAGGCCTAAGTGGTCCCTAGTACTGTATCTGAAGTCTCTTTCCCGAAATTCAGCCTTGGTGCAGAATTTCAGCCACTGCGAGCCAGTCCCACAATGAGCTTTCCTTAGGACGTGCCATTTCTGTGTCTAGAGCTTTAAATGCTAATGAGGAGGAGAGAGGCGGGGCAAGGTGCTTCGCTCGTTTGCAAGCCACGATGTCTCTCGAGGAAAAAAAAATATTGCGCTCGCCTCGCACGGTAGTAGCTCATTTTCTCATGGGCGGGCCAAATTCTCTGGGCGGGCAAAGCAGAGAAAGGGGAGGTAACCTTTCCCCGTAACACGACATAAAGGGAAGCTTCCAGATTGGGCCATCTGAGCTTTTATTTTCTCAAAGGTGAAGCAGGATACCCAGGGCTCGGTTTACACCTATCGCCATTTCTAGCCCCTGGGGGACCATATTAATGTTAAAAAACCTCATAAAGTGAAATTTTCATGCCATGGGACCTTTAAGTGTTTATTTTATTACACTTTATCTATTTGCGTCTGTAGACTTCAATTACAGTACATATCTTTAAAGCCATTTTATCAACAAAAAAAAATGTCTTCTGCAAAGTCAGAAATCTCTGCTTCAGCAGCACTTACATACACTTATATACTTTACAGTTTTATTCATATCTATATTCTGAGGGTATTCACAGAGGGGTTTGTTCATATGTCATTTGTCTAATTTTATACATACAATTTTATTCCTAAAAAAAAAACATGGTGACGGTATTTTCAGATTTATGGAGTGATAAAACAGATATCTAAAATCAACTTTCTGAAAATATTTAATTCCAATATGTCAATTAATAAATTAAGCAAAAATGTTGAACCTGGCTTTACAATGTTCAGATTGTTGTGGTTAACAACACAAAAAATGTGTTGTTAACCACACAGCCATATTTGAATTTGAATGAAGTAAATAAAATAAGGTATCAAAATCTTGAAAAAAATAAGCACTATTCTCTGCGGGGCGTGTCCGCTGTCAGCGCTGAAGCCACGCCCACTCGCGGAAAAGCCTCTCTGTCAAATACCGCTACAACCTGAATGGATCAGACATGATTTCAGCCCCGCCCAAAAAATCATGAATACAAAAATGGTGAACAACTATTTAATGGCCTAACTCCACGATTCAGTGCTACAGTTCACATATAGTCGTTGTAACGTGTTTCAGCAATACATTTCTAACATTTATAATGTGTTTAGAAACAATTCCCTCAATTGCCTTTCCAAGGACTTTAATGTTTGCAATTCTTAATGTAATTATCAACTGGGGAAAGTATGATTTCTAATGAAAATTGTTACCCTATTCACCCGTGGTGTCTTGCCTTTATCAGGCATACTGTATCTTTAATTCTGCTCCAAAAATACATATTCACTATCACCACAATCATTGCAGATGAGACCATCATGCAGTGTTAGTGTTTTTCTAGGCCAGCATGACAGGATCAGGGGTTGAGTGAGATGTTTCAGCACTGCAGGGGGATCCGTGAGGAGAGGAATGTGGCCCTGCTGCTCGACAGGTGCTGGATTCAAAACACACACATGCAGGCAGACAAATCACAACACACACACACACACACACAGGTTTGTTTTTGTGAAAAGTGGGGACTCCACACACACACACACACACACACAATACACCCCGAGGGGAAAACACTCTTTCTTATGTGAACTTTGATGTAAGACATTAGCATTTATTAGAAATGCAGCATTACATCACCTGCTCACCAATGGATGCTCTGCAGTGAATGGGTGCCATCAGAATGAGAGTCCAAACAGCTGATAAAAACATCACAATAACCCTCAAGTAATCCATAAGACTCCAGTCCATAATAACACTTCCTCCTGTGAAAAAGTCAATCTCCTGTTGTCTGCTCTCACATCAACATCCACCAATATATTTGTTTAGAACTGTTTTGGGCTGTTTTGGCTTGTAAACGTTTCTTGATGTGTACATATTTCTCTCCTGATTCAGACGAAAGGAACTGTAGGAAGCATTATAGTGGATAGTAACGTCTTAATAATGGATTTATTTACGACAAGCACACAACTTATCATGTCACAAGACATTAACTGATGGACTGGAGTGGTGTGGATTACTTGTGGATTATTGTGATGTTTTTATCAGCTGTTTGGACTCTCATTCTGACGGCACCCATTCACTGCAGAGCATCCATTGCTGAGCAAGTGATGCAATGCTACATTTCTCCAAACCTGTTCTGATGAAGAAACAAATTCATCTAAATCTTGGATGGTCTGAGGGTGAGAAAATGTTTCGCAAATTTTAATTTTGGGGTGAACTATTCCTTTAATCCTGACATTTTATTGTTGCCAGATGTTAGTGGACCATGTTAATGGTTGATCTACACCTGAGTTTATTCCAACAGGACACCTGTGTGGAAAAAATCACTGCCAGTAAAATGCCTCAGAAAAGCGCTGTTAGTCCTGAGAAAATCTCTAGCAACATATGTTTTGATATTTTATAAGTAATACAATGACATTCTGAACTAAGAGTGGCTTAAGTGTCCAAATACTTTTTGGAGCCACTGCATATTGACATTTCACAGCATAGCAGACGAATCAGCTCTGAGCAGATAAACTGGCACAGCAGACAGATAGTAAAGAGCCGTGGAGCCATGAGATGAACTGAACGTGTAAGGAGAGAGTGAAAGATTTGCGCTCTAATAATATCCTCCACTGACAGATTAGAGATACAGAGACGCTGTGGGTTAAATAAGAGGACACATCTCTATTCTGTTATCAATAATCAGCTTGAGGACAACACAATACAAACCCACATTGTAAGGTAAGATACTTCTACTGATGGGACATCTGCTGATCACAAGAGACATTGAAAAAATATATATTTCATGATAAACTAAATGCAAGCGGTCTTCCGTTAATTTTGAGGTACTCTTGTTTTTTTGTTTATTTAGTACATTTCTATATTTAACATCCAGACACTGTTTTATTGTCTTATTAATGGCTTTTTGAAATAGTGAAAGTCTCATTTTATCAGCGTTCTTCATCCTGACATTCTCATAACTTTCATAATTAATAAAGTCTCTCGTAATGGTCAGGTAATTATATGGGTTATTATGATGCATTAGAGAAATATAATTTAATATAATTTAATAATTCAGTTGGTGTAACTCTTCAAGAGGAGGACTACTGTTTATTGTGAATAATTTCTGCAGATAAATGTAATAATATAATCTAATCTGATATAATATAATATAATAAATTTACCCTACATAGGACAGTTGTTCTGTGTTGATATTTGTGAGTAATTGACCGTTTTCTTGCAACCTTAAGCATTTATTTTTTTCCAAAATGTACCCTTCACCAAATGCTTTACCTCTTTAGATAACTTTCTTTTTGTGGAACCGGACGGGTCCAAATTCTTGCTCTTGTATTAATCCACCTTAGAAAGTAGTAGGATCACTCATGACTTTGTTTGAGGGGTGTTTCGGTCACTGACTAGAGATATGCAGAAAATGTGAGTGGGTCAGAGGAGGTTAGGATGTGGCCGTGATGTATTCCTAAATTCAGTCAGTGGAAATTCAGTGGGAGTTCAATTTGATTTGATGTATCAAATGCATCTAGAAATCACTGAATAAAATGATTTTGCTCTCTTTTAGTTGCCAAGATGCCTGAACAAGGGTAAGTGTGGATCTTTAATACCAACAATAAACTCTGGTAATAAGTTGTCAGTATATACTAATGTACATTGTATGCTGTATTTTCAGGCAAGAGGTAAGTTATGCATTATTTTTTTCTAACAAATCAACTAAAACTTTGATTATTTGATCATCTGTACTACCTGTACTGTGGTATAACTTTCACATTTCTGGCCCAGAGGAAGTCCAAGATCTCAGCCTCAAGAAAGCTTATGCTAAAGGTTGGTTTGCAACACGTATAAATTCAACATTCACATTAAAATGTATCATTGTTTCCCTCTCAACAAGCAGCAATATTTGAGATTTAAGATTTTAATACTTGGAGGTTAGAGGTTTGTTAAAATCACTAATTCATAAGAAGAATAGTCTTTTTTTTAGTCAATAACACATCACTAGATGTCTTAACCAAGATAATGTTGGGACTGTCCCAATTCCACAATTCTAGTCTTAAAAGTAAGTGTGTACCAGGACTGAAAAATGCCAAAGCTCAGTGCCCTTAATGAACACTAAATCCAGAATATCTCAAATTATGGCTTCAGAGCAGTATTTGAGGCTAAGCGTATACCATCATTCATCATATTAATTAATATATTACATATAATCTGGTAGTAAAACACTTGCAACTGATTTGTATCACTTAATTGGAAGCACCACAATTAATAAGCAATGTCTTGTGTTACATAGGGATACTAAACAGAGATTAAGAAATTTATTTTAAAGTGCAAAGTATTGAAAACCAAAATGTGGCTCTGTAAAAACTTTACTTGCATTTTTATACAACACTGTAAGTGTGTCCCATCAGGTAATTAAACATTCTACACACTTGTGGTCCCACTTGAACACTTGGGCTAAATACCCAAAATATGCCACAGAAGTAGACAAGTTGTCAAACGCAAAGACCACGGATTGGGTATTGGGACAGTCACAGGCCCATTGACATGTATATGTGTGTGGTTTCAGAGTTTGATGGTGGCCAAGGCCAAAGAGGAGCTGGATCAGGAGATGTTGGATAAAGAGGAGGAGAAGCAGAGGTATCTGCTGGAGAAAATTCCTCCTCTGCAGACACAGGGCATGTCATTCACTGAGCTTCAGGTAACCATGCTAAATGAAGTCCCCCTCCAAACTTACAGTTTTGCTAATTTGGTGCCACACAAAAATCATCACGACTTGAAATCTAATGGTACAATCACTGCTGCTTGTGCTACTGCAACCATTGCTCATTTCATAAGGCTGATGCAAATGTCTTGCCCAATGCCTTTCTTAATTTGACTAATTGCAATGTAAATAGCCAACCATGGGCATTATTATGAGATGTATGTTTGAGTGAAACGATAAGTAGGAAAATTGCCATTTGATATTTGGTTTCTTATAACAAAAGACCTTTCTGGTTGAGCTTTTATGTTGTTAGTCGGCACCCTGTGTAATATAACACGCATTCACATAAAGAAAAGGATTCCTGAAATTCAGTTAACATTTCTGTCTCTTTTAGGAACTCTGTCAAGAGCTTCATGCTAAGATTGATGTGGTGGATGAGGAGCGCTATGATATTGAAGCCAAGGTCTTACTGAATAAGCGTGAGGTATGAAAACCACATAAGCCATAGTTTAATAACCAGCTGGACAATGTCACAAGTCACTGTCTCCATCTGCTCTATTTGTAGGCTTCTAATATTAGTGTGCAATTCTTTGTGATTGTGATTTCATGAAAAGGTGGCAGATGTTTTTTTTTACATAGGTATGGGCTATGAGCTGCCTTGCTGTCTACTCCCTACATAGGCCTAGTCAATTGCCTTCTAAGGGAAGATACGAACTGAAATGGAATCTAATTAGATACAATGTAAATAGACTACAACTGTGTCATACAAAATGTGCTACTCATGGGAATCAACTCCCAATTGATTCCAGTACAGTTTGGCATTAGCATGTTGCTAAGCTAACAACATGGGACTCTAATCAGCATAAAAATGACATCAAAGTACACACAAACATTTGCTAAAATAATACATTAATTAGTATTAAATGTATTTAGACATACTGTTCACTTTTGAAAGAATTTTGTTCATAATTGACATTTCTCTTGCTTCACTTGCTATCTTGCATGGATTTTTACATTGCAGTGCATTATGGGATTGCCATCTCCACAACAAATACGTGAGCTGTGTTTGAAATCACACACTGTCTGAGTACTACAGTGCTGCAGTACAGTATGAATGTGTGTAGTATGAATTTAATCCAGACATACTACATCATGCTGTCACTAGCTGTTTCCATCCAAAGCTGCAAATTTAAATTATGCGCAAAATTGGAATATCACATAAAACATTTGCATCACCGTTTCCATCCAGCGAGATGAAGAGAACAAAATTGTCACTTCTTGATAAACTGGTGCCAAATATCATAAAATAAAATAAAAAAGTATTCTCAGTATGAGAAGCCACTGCGGGTCTTAATCATATAATAGCAATTTATTCGGTAAATGTGTTTCCATCGTGGTTTATGCATGTTTTATTATCGGATAAAAAATTTATCCGACTCAGTTGAGTGCATACGTTTGTTATGCATATATTTTAGACTCCATGCGTATCTTGGCATTTCCATTCAGCATTTGCACCAAAATGCACATCAAATCTTTTTTTGTCTACTGTTTTATGAATAAGAATTCAGAAAATACTATTCAATTCAAAAAAGGTAGCAATGCTACCTTTGAACCTGTGAAGGTATAATTATGCTATCTATGTAGTGAGCTCACTAGCTTTTGGAACAAAGCCTTAGTGTGCATATATGTATATAGATATCTAAGCAACTAAACAAATGACCGTCCATCCTCTAGGTCAAAGACCTGAACATTAAAGTTCTGGACCTGAGGGGGAAGTTCAAGCGGCCCACCCTGAGGAGGGTGAGGGTTTCAGCAGACGCCATCCTCCGATCTCTCCTAGGCTCAAAGCACAAAGTCTCAATGGACCTACGAGCCAACCTCAAATCTGTAAAGAAAGAGGATACTGAGAAGGTATGACGTCATCTGAACATGTGAAGTTATTTGACCAAGCCATTCAAGCCATGTCAAATGGGTATGTCGATACGAATGAAACCTTATAAAACAAAACTATACACAAGTAGAAACATCATGGAACGTTCCATGTAAGATAATGGGAGGAAACTGTTAATCCTTCAAGGTTACGCCAGTGAAAACATTACTAACCTTCTAACCTTCTATCTGGACTGGCACTTGGACAAGTTGTGGATCGAGCAATAGGCAATGAAAAGAAACAATGTACCCTGACTATTCAGAGCTTAACAGAGCTCAGACAGAAGGTTGACATCACCAGAAGCAGCTGTTTGAAAGGCAGAGGCTCATGGGATATGAAGCGGAGGAGTAAAAGGCAATGATTTTAGAGTGCAAACAGTGACAATGTTCATTCTTTTCAGCGTTTGTCTTGAATATAATGCAGGTTGGGTGTTGTATGACAGACACGAGAGTGGACAACAGAAGTATGGTACACAAAAAGAAAAGCTTTTGTGTGGATGTGTAGTTGACTTCAGTGGAAATAACCTTTTTTTAATTGTATTTATTTGATCAGAGAGATGAAACGCAACACAAGAGACAAACTCTTCAATAGTGTAGCGAAACCAGCAAATTAAATGGCTGTTCAATTGAATGTCTTTGAACTGCACCAGTCGCATGCCATCGATTACCCAGCAGTGGACAGTATTTTTACATTTTAACTTTTACTTGTCTCCATTCTGAAGCATAATATTGAACCTTTTACTTCATAAAAAAAACATATTATTCCCCGTTATTTCAAACTTTAGAGTTCAGCTCCTGCTTCAACACATCATAAAGATGTCTGATTTGTGAACGAGCTGATTCGTTTCAATGGACATATTGAATCAGTTTGCAAATCGCACTGAATGATTCATTCGCGAATGGCCTAAACCAGTTATCGGAGCTGTTCACATGCCAACAAACAACTTATTGATTCAATGATCTGGTCAGACAAGTATCCAGATAAAGTCGGCATGAAATCAAAAGCAAAACTTGCGTTCATCTGCATTCATTTGAGTGCCACGCCCACATCTCAACATCCAATCAACTACTACCATAGAACCAAGTCCCAGCCCTACATTTTTTCTTTTTCGATAATCCATTAGATTCAAATTTCCATCACAATACGTTCACATCTGTCGCTACTTCTGTTTCATTGCGACTTTCTTTGCAACTAACAATCCACTGAATTGTTCATGTCTGACTCAAAATGTGCCAAGATCAGCGAGATCCTCAGAACTTCAGAAACTTGCAAGCAAGCGACTCATTTCTTACTAATTTCGAATATTACTATTAAAAACTTTCAATCATTTAATCAGAATACATGGCTACTTTTGAATGACCAGAAATATGCTTTTTAGAACTATACAGTGTATTTACAACATCTACCAGCAGGGGCTAGTCATCTTGCTAACCAGCTTAACTCTATCGATTTATATGCTGTTTAATGAGCGTGTTATTTTACACATGCATCTGCTTACATATGCGATTGCTAGTTTCTGCTTCTTCTTCACTGTTTTGATCCAGAGATTCAGTACTTCTTCAGAGGATGTGTAATAGCGCCCCCTACCGTCTCGTAAATGACGGAAAATTCCATCAATGGCGGGGAAGTCTTTAAAAAAATATCCCATTTTCCTTTGAAATCTTTCATTCAAGTGGAATCACCCAAAAGGCTAAACCCAAATTAATTACAGTGATATTCAATGGAATTTCTATAATTTGCCGATCATAAAATCATGTTTAAAAACAGCTAGTTAGTAGTAACCCTTCTGTTTCTTTCTGCAGAAGAGGCCAGTTGAGGACAGCGACTGGAGGAAGAACGTGGAGGCCATGTCTGGTATGGAGGGAAGAAAGAAGATGTTTGATGCTGCAAAAGGCCCCACCCAGTGAAACCTTGTCTAGTAAAGTTAACACACAAGATTATGCAACTTATTGTTCGGCAACTAAAAAGGATTAGGTTTAGAGCTACATACTAAATATACTATTAAATACCAGATATACTGTTATTTCAGATGTCGCTGATATTGTAATTCATTGCAACTGCTCAGCATTGGTGCAAATGGCCAATAAGTAAATAATTACTAGCTTAGTTTATATTTTATTATGTCAATATTCAGTTATTAGGAAGAGTCAATGGAAGGTGTACCAGTGCATTATTAGGATAAACAATAAAAGAGAAATATTTGTTGATGTACAAGGCTCATTATATAAGTTTAATCTTTCCAAAAGATTCCCATGCTCAGTTTGGCATGTTTCTCTGGTAGTCTGGCTGCGAATTATTGTTTACGAAAGCTTATAATCCTGACTTGCAGTGCTGAAATTAAACACATAAAATAAAAAGCACAAAAAGCTCATCCAAACTGTATGTAGGTATGTACTTGCAAAAAAAGTGTATACTAACTCAGCCAGGATAGTGTGATAATGTCGTTTTGCATGCTATATAACAGTAAAGTAGCTGAAGAATTTAAACAGATGTGCAGTGTTTCTTTGTTTAGTCTAATTTGATGCAAATGCTTAAAATGCTATTGAATAGGATCCTGCAGGAGATAGGGAGCTCGTTCAGGAAGTGAAGCGTTAACTATGAAGGCTGTCATTTGAAGACAGTGGACTCCAACCCTTATTTGCATAGTGGATATCTCTGTCTTCCCTGTGTTGGCATTGGGTGGGGTGTTCAGGCCACTTATGCATGCTGTACTTATTTAATGTTTAACAGTCAAAGTTTATTGTGACGCTCCTTACTTGGAATGCTTTTTCTCTCTACTTGCATGAGTGAATATAGAGGCAATTGTAAACTAAACAATATAGCGGAAGCATGTCACCAGATTTGTCATTCCAGTGCAGCTGCCAATTATTTCCTTTAAGACCAAACCCTGTGGTATACTGGATAGTCTACTATGGCTTTCATATCGCTCTGGCCAAAGTACAGCAGGTCTAGCTGTCTCTTATAGGTGTGGCACAGGGAATAAAGCAAACACCTCCAGCCTTTGAGCTTCAATGGATTCTGAACTGTAGAGCAAATGCCACTGTGAACAATGACATAAAGTGATGCCCTATATGCTTGACTTCATGTAAAATGCTGTATTCACGTAAGAGAAGGTTTCAAAATGTAACATTGTTTTGAAACCGAGTACATTTAAGTAATACTATGAAACAATGCAACCAAACTAAATTCAAGAATGAGTTGACAGCATGAAAAAAATAAAATGTTCCTATTACAAACTGTATTACAAGGATGTCATTGATTTATAGTAGGAATGGTCTTTATTTTGTTGAGTCACTCATGTGACAAACTTGATGATGAAAAACAAAGTATATGTAATGTTATAGGTAAAATTTTGTGTTTTTGTATTTTTTAATATATTTTTTAAGTATTCTAAAATACTTAAGGCAAGTAATGTAATGTAACAAATATATTTTAGTTATTATTTTGATGAAATATTCGGCTTCTAGCTTTCTGACATTTCATAACTAAAACCATTATGTTTATATTGATAAGTATATATAATGTAAAATGTCAATATATTTTAGTTATTATATATTTTTGGCCATTTATACCATTGCTTCTAGCTTTTTAACATTTTATTTAACTAAAACAATATAAGTTTTGAGTTTTCTCTGGGGATACAAGTCATATTTTAGTTATTTAGTTAAAATACTCTAAAAAATATATAAGGAAAATAATATTTCAATATATTTTAGTTATAACATATATTTTTGGCCATTTATTATATTGCTTCTAGCTTTTTGACATTTCACATAACTAAAACAACATATGTTTTGAGGTTTCTTTCTCAAGCAGGCTAGCTATAGTTTGTTTACTTATTCTACATCTTATTCAAATACATGTTGTATCCAGACTGAAGATGGTCACGTGATGCGGCTCTGGGGAAGGTGGGGGGTAAAGGTGGCTCACAGACACAGACACAGCGAAGAGCGCGACACTTCACACTCTCACTCCAACCGACTTCAACACAACAACACAAAAATAATGTCTATTGGCCGGAAAAACTGGTCTGCTTTGTCAACGTAAGTAGATACATTTAGCGTTTATTCTGTTTGGTCTGAACGGTTTTTGCGGTTTCTGACAGGTTGCAGAAGCTGAGGTGTCAGTGTTTATACTGATGTTATGAATGCTTGTGCTATGGACATTTGCACTTAGAAGTATCAGAACTATAAGTGGAATGCAGTTATTTTTAGGGTTTCTACTTTTTATTTCTTCGCTCTAAATTTTGTAAATAAAAATAATAATAATAATTTAAAAAAATCAAACCTTAAGATTTTGAAATAAGCAAAAAAGCCAAAAGGGCACTTACGTTTCAGAAATATAGCACCCAGGGCAACACTTCCAATATAATATTCAAAATTTACTATCGTCATCAAGTGCATTTTGGATGACAACTTTATGACTGAAATAAAAACTGAAAGACTGGACATGCAGTTGGAGTTTGTGCTGCAGGTTGTGATTATTTTGACAGTCTATGCACTCAAATGGAAAGTAATGTCATGCTTTCAGACTGAAGGCATTGAGTATCCTTTAACCAAAACAGAGCTTGACAAACCAGTTATTGCACAATGAAACACTGTTTTCAACCTGAAACACAATAGTCCACCTCTGGGATATATCATCGAGACCTTTGATCGTAATGCATCTTCTCATACTTTCAAAAAGACTGACAGAATGGATTTCAGTAGTCAGCAGCTCAGCACGTCCCTGCCGTTTCTGCCATGTGAATAGAGCTTTAAATCAGTTCAATGAAAAGTTTGAATGAAATGCTTTTATAACGTTTCACTGAAATCGAAAGTGGTTGGAGGCAAACGTTCCAATGTTTTTAAAGCTTTCAGGCAATATGGGCAAAACCTATATGTTGGGGATGCAGTAGTATAAGATGATCTAGCTTAGTTTCTACCTATCGTTTAGCATCAGTGTTCACAGAAAAGTGGAATGCTGAAAACCGTACGTTTATATGTGTTTTAAATGTGTGATGTGTTTGATCTTCAGGCTGGCTCGACAGTGGACTGTGGAGGATGAGGAAGAGGTGGAGAGAGAGAAGAGGAGGAAGACAAGGGAGTCTACGGCAGACACGGATGAAAGTCCCATTGAAGAGAACAAACCACAAACCAGTAGGTGCGAGATCAAAAAAGGACATAATTACAGAGAAAACCCAACTTTAGACAACATTAATAGTGTATTTACGCTCTCTCTTTCTACTTCAAATTGCTTAAGAGCTGTAATTGGCTTGAGACTCGAGTGATATATATCAAATTTAGGCAAATTTTGTGTTAAATATTTGCATGAAGCAATTGACCTTACAGAACATAAGGATGAGCGCTTCAGAGAGATTTAGATAAAGGTTTATGGTATCATAAAAGCGAATATGAATAGGATCTACATGTAATGTTGTAATTTGGTCTCATAATACCATGTGTGGACACTGCCCATGTTTATCAGGAAAAGCAGTTTGCCCCAAAATAAGAGTCTTGTCTGATTAACAAGTTTAGTTTACAAGTATAGTTTCATCTGATGTTCCAAAATGTCTCCCAGTGGCAGAAATGGGTGATGAATCTATCAAAGTACAAAAACAATGGAATTCTGACCCCCATGGAGGGGAACAGAAAAAAAGATAATCTCAGTTTAGTAGTACTGTCATCTCTGTGTAAAAAAAACAGTCTGCATAGTACCTTGTGAAATCATTTGTATTGAATGTGCACTTGTAGTGTACTTCAAATCTTAAAAGTATATCATCATTACAAATGTATAATTACAAATATATTTAAATGATTCAATAGAAATGGCATTAAAGTATGTTTTATTTTACCATCAGTGCTTGTCAGTACATTCAGCAGTACATTTAAACCATATTTCAAAGAAAACAGACTTATGAAATTACATATAAAGATGTACTAAAGTGGTTCAAAAACAGCACTCTGAAGTTGCATTTAATATACTGTTCATTTAAACTATAATACATTTTCATTTAATTTCAATTAACATGCAAGTGTTAATAAAACAATGCATTCAGTTTACACTTATATTCTTTTAAAGTGTATTATTTCTCTAATAAGTGGTCTTTTTAAAAATATGAAAGGGAAGTTGTGGCCTAATGGTTAGAGAGTTGGACTCGTAACCCAAAGATTGCGGGTTCGAGTCTCGTACCGGCAGGGATTGTAGGTGGGGCTGCCATACCATGACTAAGGTGCCCTTGAGCAAGGCACTGGACCCCCAACTGCTGCCCACTGCTCCGGGTGTGTGTTCACTGCTGTGTGTGTGTGTGTGGACTTTGGATGGGATAAATGCAGAGCACTAATTCCGAGTATGGGTCACGTCACTTTAATATGCTGAAGGTTTTAACCCCTTAAAGTCTTAAACCCCGTATGAATGCATGAAAATGAATTTTCAAAAGCCAACATGGCGTCAAAACTCTAAACAACGTCTCACTAATATAATGTTTCCAGTGTTACCGAGCCTGCTGATGCTGGCGACTCCGGTGGCGGTCTGGCCCAGCTGCAGCTGGATTTTGTGGAGATGTTGCGAGTCCGTGACGAACGGCGGAGGATGAGGCACGTTGAAACCCTGAGGAAGAATAAGGAGGAAGATGATGATGGCAGAGAGGGTAGCCCGGATAAGGTGCCCCATGTGGAGCTGCTGGGGGAACAGCAGGACGAGGAGCTCTTCAAGAGCGTGCAGCGCTGCGTGGAGACCTTCATGTCACCAGAACCTCCCGCCAACTCCAGAGACTCAGAGACACAGGAGAAGGTAGGAAGACATGGGTTCTCAATGTACGGGGAAGTTGTGGCCTAATGGTTAGAGAGTCGGACTCATAACCCAAAGGTTGTGGGTTCGAGTCTCGTACCGGCAGGGATTGTAGGTGGGGGGAGTGAATGTACAGCACTCTCTCACACCTTCAATACCACGACTGAGGTGCCCTTGAGCAAGGCACTGAACCCCCAACTGCTCCCCGGGCGCTGCAGCATAAATGGCTGCCCACTGCTCTGGGTGTGTGTTCACGGTGTGTGTGTGTTCACGGTGTGTGTGTGTTCACTGCTGTGTGTGTGTGCGCGCACTTTGGATGGGTTAAATACAGAGCACTAATTCTGAGTATGGGTCACCATACTTGGCCACATGTCACTTCACTACAGTGGTTCTTCTGTGTGATGTGATGCTTTTAGAGGATGTTTGCAGTGAAAGTGTTCTGAGGTCAGTTTGGGATTACTGAAACAGTAGATGTGTTCCACAACCTAGTGAGCTGACAACTTTGAGAGCACTGTCATTGTAAATGCAGACTGATATATTGTCATCAGCCGAAAGCTGTGGCCAATTGGCCAATGAACACTAGAGAAGTGGTTCTCAACTGTTTTGACTTCAGTTTCCGCAGTGTCCACAACAATATTTCCCAACCCTGTTTCTGGAAGCACCCCATCACTAAAAGTTTTCAGAATCATCCTAATCAAAAGACATCTGAATCAACTCATCAGCTCATTAGTAGAGACTTCAGTACATGAAATAATGGATGGGTCAGATACGAGAGACATCCGTACTATGTACTGCTAGGGTGACACCAGGATATTCGAAAGCCAGACAATCCTAGTTTCTGTAAATTAAATTTAAGAACGCCAGAAATTGAAAGCGGCATGTTCTTTAAGGTTCTCACTTGATATAACCAATATATTGACATGCGTATTCCAGTTGATTATGATTTCCAATTGATTAGGATTTTTACAGTACTTTTATAGTACCCAATAAGATATTTTAGATCTTGGCATAACTAGAAAAATGTATTTTGATTATAAAATTTCCCATGGAGTTTTAGGATTTTATTAATTGACATGACTTTTCCAGGTCTAGAAATCACATTTAATCACATTAGTCATTTATTCAAGTTTTCCATGACTGTGGGAACCCTGGTGGTTCTTACAAGAAAAAATAAATAAAAATGTTGATGAGGTTAATTAACATAAGACATATATTGACTTGTAGTTATTTTAACATTTGTCTTATTTCAATTAATTTAAGTTCCCCTTATATCAGTTCCAAAATCTACCAACTGCTTCATCAGCGGACAATAAACAATTATATATATTTTTTCCTTTAAGTAGTTAGTAGTAGTTATTATTTATTTTTATTGCCATGTCAGCATCTAAGGCTATCTTCATGGCAAAAACTGAGTTGCAATAATACAAGAGTTACATAAACACAAAATAAAAACTAAGCAAACAGATTAAAAAAACAGCAGTTAAAAAATATGCAAGATTTTTTAAATTAACATGATAAAAATTCTAAAATCTTTTCTGGAAAAAATCTTACTAAACAAGTCCCTAAGTGAGCGTACTTCATAAAAAAGAATGCAGAACATGCATAGAGTTGCACATGCATAGAGTTGGATCTTCACCTTTAAGCAAAAAGGCATGGGTCAATATCGACCCACTTGATCAAATCTTGTTTTAAGGGAGAGGAAAAATTTCAGGATGGATTTCTTTTTTCT
Organism: Sinocyclocheilus grahami; assembly: GCF_001515645.1. Taxonomy (NCBI): domain Eukaryota; kingdom Metazoa; phylum Chordata; class Actinopteri; order Cypriniformes; family Cyprinidae; genus Sinocyclocheilus; species Sinocyclocheilus grahami. Next base: position 523,287 of record NW_015505424.1, on the reverse strand, counting down.
TTGAATAGATATTCAAGAGAAATTATTATATTTAATAAAGTACAGAGTCTAAGGTAAACTATGTCACCCACTATCTCCATTTGCTGTAATTGTTATGATTATTAGTGCATCACTGTAGGTTTGACATATTAACATCAGACTCTACTGGAATCAACGTACAGTGTCATAAAGCATTTTAAATCCAGCATTTATGGTTGTACTATTGGGCTTGGTATGGTTTGGCGTTTGTTGTAGAACAAATACTTTGCCATTAAGAGCAATTATGAATAACTTCTTCTATATAAACCACTTTAAACCTTTGTATGTTTTGGCATGACATACTCTTTGCAAAGGTTGTAACCTGAACTGGGATCTTGTTTTTTTGATAGGGTTAAGCATCAGTTCTCACAGCAGGGGAACAATAATGTTGCAAATGACATTGTAGCATTACCCATTAGGTGCTATATATAGTAGGACAGTGAGAGTGAAACAGTCTTGTTGTATCAAGTTCACGGTATCAGCGTCTCATTGTGTTTGTCATTCACAGACATGTTCTCGAAGTGAAAATGAACTTGCTGGATGAACTTGTTTTGCAGTGGTTTAATCATAAAATCTCCTCTCTGTTATCTCTGTTGTTTTGTAAGGTGTTAGTTCTGCGCAGTGTAAATCTGACAGGTTTCATCATGTGGCTAGGGGTCGGAGGTCATCTGCTTGCTCTAAGCTGTCTCTCTCTTGTTACCAATCGTAGAGTGTGTAATTAATCATCTACAGGATTAAGAGAAAGAGCTGCGGGAGGCCCAGTCTTTCTTACACACACCTACAGGGCCTCCACATGAGAGAACATTAAGTAATTTGACCCACTTCTGAAGTGTGCTGTCACTTCTGTGAAAGCTTTAAAAACAAAGATGAATTCTCAGCCAGTGCAGCCTGTAACCAAATGCACAGCAATGCTGAAGAACTATTAAAAGACCGAAATAAATGTTTGTTCGAAACAATGTTACCAGCATCTACCAAAACAGCCATTTACAGTATGTCAGCCAATAATTCTAAATATGTTATGTGATCTCAAATCAAATGTGCCTGAATTGAAACTCAGATTACGAAATTCTGACCCACATCTTGCATCACAGTAAAAAAGTTATGGTGTACACTACAGTTCAAAGGTTTGAATTTGTATTAATACTTTTATTGAGCAAGGACACAATACACTGGTCAAAAAGGACAGTAAAGACATAATATAGTAATAGAATACATATAATGCTGATTAGGATTTCTATTTCAAATAAATGGTGTTCTTTTGAACTTTCCATTCATCAAAGAATCGTTAAAAATATCACTGTTGCAGCAAATTAAAATCAGCATTAGAATGATTTCTGAAGGATCATGTGACACTGAAGACTGGAGTAATGATGCTGAAAATCCAGGAATAAATAACATTTGAGCATATTAAAATAGAAAACAGTTATTTGTTTGCAGAGGCGGACAAAGTACACAACTCCATTACTTGAGAGAAAGTACAGATACTGCTGGTCAAATATTACTCCATTACAAGTAAACTGATTTTTACTTAAGTAAAAGTACAGAAGTACTTGCTTCTAAAAGTACTTAAGTACCAAAAGTACATTTCCTTTTTTATGTCAATGCACTGTTTTATTATTGTTGTATGTAATACTTGCAATACCTCTGAAGCAACTTACAATACATTACACCTACTGAATAGACTGACTAGCTTGTAGTATCTTTGGAATAAAGAGCTTTTAGAATGTTAAAAACCTATGGGGGAAAAACAAAACAAACATAAATAAATCATTATTTAACACCCCTACCCACCCCCACAAAAGCAGGATGGTAGTGATCTCACACAGCTCTGCACACATCTATGTGTAGCCATTCATCCACATTTGAACAGAGTGGACAGTGAAATTGCTGTAAATACAGA
>NW_015505424.1:503572-520794 GCF_001515645.1 Sinocyclocheilus grahami | reverse complement strand
AGAAATGTAGTGGAGTGAGTGAAAAGATATTTGTCTTTCAAATGTAGTTAAGTTAATAAAGTCCTAAGTTTCCAGAAAAAATAATACTCAAGTAAAGTACAGATACTCAAAAAGTGTACTTAAGTACAATACGCAAGTAAATTTACTTAGTTACTGTCCGCCTCTGGTTGTTTGTAGAATTTTTGATCAAATAAATGCAGCCTTGGTGAGCATGAGAGACTTTTCAAAAACATAAAAAAAATCTCACTGACCCTAAACTTATCAGAATAAAGTTATTATTTTTGTTGGAAAATCATTGTAGAAGTTTAATATTTAATATATTATTTTGTGATAATATTCAATATTGTGATAATATATTGTGTTTGTGTTAATGCCTATTTTTGCATAATCCAATTAATAAAAAAAACTGTTCTTGCTGAAAGTTACTTACATTGATTATTTTCTCTTTTTATTTTCTCGATTATTTTTGTCCATGACAAGTGCCACAAGGCTCAATTCTTGCACCGCTCTTGTTTAGCCTGTATATGCTCCCACTAAGTCAAATAATGAGAAAGAACCAAATTGCCTATCACAGCTATGCTGATGATACCCAGATTTACTTAGCCTTATCGCCAAATCAGGGCTCTACGGTTATTTTTCTAACTTAAAAAATGTAGGAGCACAGTCAAAAATTTAGGAGCACCTTCTAATCAATAATCCAAAATTTGATCAAAAATGTGCCTTCCCATTACGAGGTGATATTTGACTCCTTAAAGTGATTTACAGTGGAATTTTGTTTTTACCTTTGTAATGGCATTTTTCGAACTTTATTAAAAGTATGTCATCTTTTATGTCAATTTTTTAGAAAATGATATTTTATAAGCCTTTTAAAAATTCTCATTAAAACCACATAATAAGAACAAGTAGAATAAGATGAATAAGTTACTAATCAAATGAAATCAGTATTAAAATCAATTTGTACAGAGGTGGCACAGAAGAACACAAAAGTGGCTTGTAGGTGTATTTTCAGACATTTAATGAGGATCAGAGGTGGCATGAGTGCAATTAAATCTATAAATTCACGTTAAGATTAATGTTTTTTTTTTAAATTCTGAATATAGAAATATTAAATTATTTAAAGAAATGAAAAGATACTAAAACTGCCAGCAAGTGGCGACAAGTCACTGATTTTATCACTGAATCATTCATTCAATTGATTCATTCGAACAGCTGATTCATTCAGGAATGAAGCAATGGACAGTATTTATGAATGGGTAATCATGAATCACTGACTCACAAGATTTGTTTAAAAACGCAGTTCATTCATAAACGAGACACCGCTGTGTTTGAATGGAGATGCGCAGCGGCTGAGCTGTGACTTTGTTTCAAACTATTTTTGACGACGAAATAGAGCAAAATCAGACAATAGTGTTATAGTCAGACAATGTAAGTCACTTAATATTAACTTCTTGTCTACTGAACTGTTGTATTAAATCAGTATCACATTTACAAAATCCCTTAAAAATCATTAAAAGCTGTCACTCATCTTAGCTCATCGTGATCTCACATTTATAATCAACGAAGCTCGCTACACTGCACAATTAATCTTTTATTTACACCGTCTACACTTTGCTTATGAAAGGATTAAATGAGATATGTCTGTGATACATGCGACTGAAATGGTCGCACTGTAGAGCCCTGCAAATGACTACAGCCCCATTGACTCCCTCTGCCAATGCATTGATGAAATTAACAGTTGGATGTGCGAGAACTTTCTTCAGTTAAACAAGGAAAAACTGAAATCATTGCATTTGGAAACAAAGATGAAGTTCTCAAGGTGAATGCATACCTTGACTCTAGGGGTCTAACAACTAAAAATCAAGTCAGGAATCTTGGTGTGATTCTGGAGACAGATCTTAGTTTCAGTAGTCATGTCAAAGCAGTAACTAAATCAGCATACTATCAACTCAAAAACATTGCAAGAATTAGAGGTTTTGTTTCCAGTCAAGACTTGTAGAAACTTGTTCATGCCTTTATCACCAGCAGGGTGGACTATTGTAATGGTCTCCTCACCGGCCTTCTCAAGAAGACCATTAGACAGCTGCAGCTCATCCAGAACGCTGCTGCCAGAATTCTGACTAGAACCAGAAAATCTGAGCATATTACACCAGTCCTCAGGTCCTTACACTGGCTTCCAGTTACATTTAGGATTGATTTTAAAGTACTTTTACTCGTTTATAAACCACTCAATGGCCTAGGACCTAAATACATAGCAGATATGCTCACTGAATATAAACCTAACAGACCACTCAGATCATTAGGATCGAGTCAGTTAGAAATACCAAGGGTTCACACAAAACAAGTTTTAAATTCCTTGTTTTATTGTTGTGATTATTTTTTTTATAATTTTTTCATTTCTTTTATGTAAAGCACTTTGAATTACCATTGTGTATGAAATGTGCTATATAAATAAACTTGCCTTGCCTTTTCATGTGGAACTTGATGGATGCAGACCAAAAGATAAGATTATATTGAATGAATGATAAGTCTGGCAACAGTGCAAAAACGATTTCCTATTATGTAACAGCTTAATTAAAAACAAGCACCTGACAACAGTATAAGGCCGCACATAACTGATGAATTCTCCAGCAGTGAGGCAAAATGCTGTGCACGGCAATATCAAACAACTCCATTTCCAAGAACAAGACCACATAATAAGTTCTTGTTCATCTTGACACATTTCCATCACAAAGCAATCCTGCCTACAAACCGGTTAACACATTTCCCAGGTTAACACTGCCCAGCTCATTTTCATTTACAGACTCAGTCGCATTTTTTTTGTCTTTTTATAGAACGAAAATGGAGGCCCGAACCAAGATTCAACAAACTCCCAAACTCCCCCGAAAGCATCCCGAAAGTTTGTGAGGTACTACATTTCTAACTATTCTAAACATTTAACATATAGCTGTTGAGCTCACAGTAGTGTAAACCCAGCTCTTTTATTATTTCCATCACTAGAGGCATTCTGATTTGACAATCAGATCTGTTTGCAGTTGCTCACTATGATAATGAAAGCACAATCTTTGCCCTGCTCAAATTATATCGTACTGTTGTTCTCTTTGATCAGCTCTCTCTCCGTCTCCTTTGATAAGAGTCCCACATCACCCTCAGCAACCAGCAGACTGGTTTCTCCTCTGAGCCACAAGTCTCCACCCCCTCAGTCTCCGAGGGCGGAGTCACCACACAGCCCCGCCCACTCCGGGTCTATGAGCCCCACACCGAATGGAGACACAGCGGTGAGACAGCCACAGATTCACACAAACAGCACTGCTGTCTTGTTTAGTACAGTTTCAGTTGCACTTTATTTTACAGTATGTGTACTTACGGTTAACTTACATAAGAAAGTAGGTAAGTGGGTTAACTATATGAGGGGTAGGTTCAGGGTTATCTATTGCCCAGATTTTGTAATTACTAAAACAAGTACATAGTATGTACAGGCGGAACAGGAGAGTGCGACCATAGTTTCCCTACAAACATTACTATGGTGATACCATGGTACGTTGACATATATATGTACCAGTGGCATTTATATAGTACTTTAAAGAATAGTATAATATTGCCTATGTACTAAAGAAGAATGATGCTAGGGGTCCCTCTAGGGGAACATTTATACTATGACATTTACTGTTATACTTGCCGCCAAAAAAAGGAGATTTTCACAGATATGATATATAATAAAAGGGACCATATACACTGAAAAAAATAGGTGTAGGTGGATTGACTTTGTAATTATTTGTGAAATTGTCAGCAATTTCTGAGTGAACGTTTCAAATAAATGACAAATAACACATTGAATTAAACATGACATTTTGAAGTAGAAAGACTGAAATAGCAATTTCTTGTGAAATATACTCAAATAACCTTTGTTTTATTTACAACTTCCAAATAATTTTTTTTAGAGTGTTTGAAACAATGTGCACCCAGAAATTACTAGTAAATCTCACAAATAATTAAAAAGAAACAGTAAGCAACACACTGAATTAAACGTGAAATCTTGACTGCAGTTAAAGTATGGTTGTCATTCCTCAAATGGCTCTTTAATTCTGCTATTTACGGGAGTTACAACCCCATTCAGCAACTGAATTAACTTTGTGAAGACTTACAGAAAATGTTTGACCTCTGTCATTGCCAACAAAGGGTATATAACAAAGTATTGAGATGAAATTTTGTTATTGACCAAATACTTATTTTCCACCATAATTTGCAAATAAATTCTTTAAAAATCCTACAATGTGATTTTCTGGATTTTTTTTTCTCATTTTGTCTCTCATAGTTGAGGTATACCTATGATGAAAATTACAGGCCTCTCTCATCTTTTTAAGAGGGAGAACTTGCACAATTGGTGGCTGACTAAATACTTTTTTGCCCCACTGTAATTTGGGTCAATTCTAGAACTCTAAAAAACTTCATTTATTCACTGATTATACTTGTGATTCATTATGCATTCTCTCACAGTTTCTCCTCTTACTGCCTTATTTTATTTGCATGTGTGCAGACACATGAAAATGGGTCACCGAGCAATTTCGAACCAGCTGCGAAACCTGCGTTCACACGGCAGAGCTCCAGAACGGTGTCCTTCAGGGTAAAGCTCTCATTTGAATATATGGGTACACCAGCTAATTAAGTATGAGAGTCAAGATGGTACATAGTACAGTGTCAACATTTGCATTTCATGTGGAGAGTATGCAGCAGGCCACTATACTGTCAAATTTGCTTGTGTCAATAACCTTGAAGTGATACGTCCTATACAGCTTTCATTATTTATGCCATGTGCTGTCAGGACTCATTTGTTAAATATTTGACTAACACACACACACACACACACACACACACACACAGACACAGACTGTACTGCTTTGTGCCTCAGTGTCATTATCCATTTCAGATGATGAAGAAGAAGCAGGAAGAAGACATGCCGTTACAAAGAAGGTACTGATAAACAAACACACAGATAAAAAAAGAAATGTGCATGTGAAATTTTGCTCCGTTTTTTTTTTTTTTTTAAGTATTACCTTTCGGAAAAAGAAGTGTGCTTAATTGTACTAAATGTGCACTTGTACACTTGTAAATCTTAGAATATATTTCAATCTTAAGAGTATATCGTTTTTTTTAACTGTACTTGCAGATAATATAATATTAATGAAATATGAGGCCACTTAAGTGTATTTAAGTATACTTTCATGACTGATTCTTAACACACTTAAGTACACTTTTAAAAAGTGCAATTTGTAACAATGTCAAATTAAAAGATTTATATTAAATACATAATTGTTTTAATAATGTTTTGTTGTGCTTTAAGTGCACATGTTTTGATGTGTTGACTAACATACTAAAGCAGATGTAAAGTACTTTTATAATTGAAACTGTAGCTTGTTATTCAAGATTACATTTTAAATCTAGTTAATAGCCAAGTTAATATATTTTAAATCGTGGACATTGCAACTTCATCATTACAAATGTGCAATTTAAAATATATGTAAATACATGACAGTCAAGTTTTAATAGAAAATGACATTAAAGTATATTTTAGTTTACCATAAACGCTTGCCAGTATATTTGGCATTGCATTTTAAGCTTTTTCAAAAATTTAAATTACTTATACAAATGTACTTAAGTCCTACTTAAATGAGTTTATAAAAAAGCACTCTAAAGTTCAGTTAACTGCATTTATTATAAATTTAACCTGTAATACATTTTCATTTAATTGCAAATGACATGCAATTTAATTTGACTCAACAGTTCACAGTTCTCAATTCACCTTTAACAGATGTTCTGCTGATTAAAACATGTACAGTACATCTTCAAGAAATATTCTCTTTTAGTGTTGCATTTTATGCAATGCATTTTACCTAAATAAAATATGATTATTTTCTGAATATGGTAACTCTATTTTTCAATTCAATTCAATTTACGTTTATTTGTATGGCGCTTTTCACAGTACAAATCGTTGCAAAGCAGCTTCCCAGAAAATGAAAGTTTCTATATTACATTTAGGAGTAGCTTATCAGTGGTGACTCGGTCAAGGTGATATCAATACGGCAGAAATGTACAGTAAAAATCATACAGTTAGTTAATGACATGCATTCAAGCAAACGGTTAACAGCACTGATTATATGTTGTGATCAAACTTATTATACATAATTTATTAACATTAGATAAATATATCATTGTTCGTTGTTAGCAGATACTATTTTTATACAACTTTTTAAACTGTTTATTATTTGTACAATGTTTTAACACCTGCTCCAAACCATTCCACAACCTCACCCCACAAACAGAAATGCACATACTTTTTAGAGTTGTTCTTATTTTAAGCTTTTTAAAGTTGAATTCCTCTCTCAAATTATACCCACCCTGGCTTTCCATAAACATTTTTAGTACATTTCCCAGAAGTAAAGTATTTCTTGCTTTGAACATGACTTGTGCCGTCTTAAATTTAACCAAATCAATGAACTTCAATATATGTGACTTTAAAAATAAAGAATTTGTCTGTTCCAAATGCCCAACGGTATTGAAGATTCTAATTGCTCTCTTTTGTAATATGCGTATGGACTGTAAGTTAGTTTTGTAAGAGTTTCCCCAGATTTCCACACAGTAACTCAAATACGGTAATATAAGTGTATTATTCAAAACAAGCATTGAATTATTGTCCATAATATGTCTTGATTTATTCAGTATTGCTATGGTCTTTGCCAGTTTTGCGGTTTCCAGCAGATTATGTGCTCTAGAAATCACACCAAGAAACATATTTCTATACTTATGTTGTCAATTTTCAATTCTACTGTAGAGTTTATTCTATGTTTTCCAAATAGCATAATCTTGCTTGTAATTTACAGCAATGTTGTATAAGTTACAACAATCTGTGTTGACTTCCCTTCTGTTAACATCCAATCTCATCCACAGTGCAAGTGTGCGGATTGCAGCGAAGACCTTTAAATCTACTAAGGTAAAGCTATCAAAGACAAATCTGCTCTCTGTCATAAATCTGCGGTCTCAATCTCACACTGATGAACTCTCAAGCTTACTCTGGATGTTCTGGCCCACAGAGCTCCAACCAAGAGGAGGAGCAGCAGAGCCCATTTCAGAGAAAGTGAGAGTGTTTGTATTACTACATTTAGAGCGAGCTTTTGGTTTCTGTTTGAGCAGCAGTAAAATGAGGGTGTGTTGAATTAACTGCTGTCTGTGTTGTTTCACAAGCTCCCGGCAGAGGCTGTCATCTCACTCCATTCAGGAGAAAATGGAACGACTGGCTCAAGCCTCACAGGTCTGAATTTACACAAAGTTCATCTGAAATGACAAAAACTTGTCACTTGTCACTTTGTCCCATGATTTTTAAAAATGCATTTGTTGTTGTTGTTGTTTTGTGAGAACTATGTGTTTGTGAGAACTTAAATTGCAGCAGAAAGTCTAAAATTCACAAAGACATGGTATAAAATGTTGCATACACAGTAAAAAAAAGAAAAGAAAAGCAGAATATCTTCCTCAGTATTTTTGTTTTGCTTTCTAATAAATGTATCTAAACATTCTTAAATCAAGATACATTTACTCAAGATGCAAATTGAAGCTATTGAAGATACAGGTGCATCTCAATAAATTAGAATGTCATGGAAAAGTTTTTATTAAATAAATTCAATGCACACAGACTGAAGTAGTTTAAGTCTTTGGTTCTTTTAATTGTGATGATTTTGGCTCACATTTAACAAAAACCCACCAATTCACTATCTCAACAAATTAGAATACTTCAGAAGACCAATAAAAATTTACAGCAATGTTGTATAAGTTACAACAATCTGTGTTGACTTCCCTTCTGTTAACATCCAATCTCATCCACAGTGCAAGTGTGCGGATTGCAGCGAAGACCTTTAAATCTACTAAGGTAAAGCTATCAAAGACAAATCTGCTCTCTGTCATAAATCTGCGGTCTCAATCTCACACTGATGAACTCTCAAGCTTACTCTGGATGTTCTGGCCCACAGAGCTCCAACCAAGAGGAGGAGCAGCAGAGCCCATTTCAGAGAAAGTGAGAGTGTTTGTATTACTACATTTAGAGCGAGCTTTTGGTTTCTGTTTGAGCAGCAGTAAAATGAGGGTGTGTTGAATTAACTGCTGTCTGTGTTGTTTCACAAGCTCCCGGCAGAGGCTGTCATCTCACTCCATTCAGGAGAAAATGGAACGACTGGCTCAAGCCTCACAGGTCTGAATTTACACAAAGTTCATCTGAAATGACAAAAACTTGTCACTTGTCACTTTGTCCCATGATTTTTAAAAATGCATTTGTTGTTGTTGTTGTTTTGTGAGAACTATGTGTTTGTGAGAACTTAAATTGCAGCAGAAAGTCTAAAATTCACAAAGACATGGTATAAAATGTTGCATACACAGTAAAAAAAAGAAAAGAAAAGCAGAATATCTTCCTCAGTATTTTTGTTTTGCTTTCTAATAAATGTATCTCAACAAATTAGAATACTTCAGAAGACCAATAAAAACATTTTTTTTTGTGAAATATTTGTTCTTGTTTTAATCATAACCTCAGTTTATTTGGTCATTTTGCATCTCCGGTACATGTATCTTGATTTAAGCTTGTTTGGAAATTTGCATTGAAAAACAAGACAAAAAATACAGAGGAAGAAGGAGAACAGAAAGATTCACTATCTCAACAAATTAGAATACTTCAGAAGACCAATAAAAACATTTTTTTTTTGTGAAATATTTGTTCTTGTTTTAATCATAACCTCAGTTTATTTGGTCATTTTGCATCTCCGGTACATGTATCTTGATTTAAGCTTGTTTGGAAATTTGCATTGAAAAACAAGACAAAAAATACAGAGGAAGAAGGAGAACAGAAATAACTTTTTTTGCAGTGTGATCAGAAAGTGCAGGTGAATATATTTTCATATTTTTTGGTATTTTGCGAGCAGAGCAATTAAAGTAAACAGCTTTTTTTCTTTTCTTTTTTTCTCCGAGATCTGTTGGATATTGTATTTTCAATTTAGAGAGACCATACTGACATATTCGGTCCAGTTTATTCCTTACATTTTCTTAAAAAGGTCTTTAAAGTCTTACATTTACCTTCATAAAACCTGAAACTGTTAACAAAAAATTTACCTAGCATAAAAGGTTGCTAGTTTTTAAACACATAAAATGTCTGTTTACCACTTAAAATAGTTTTCTTTTGTTTTTTTGGTAGATTTTATCCATTTAATCTTAATATTAATTTCTAGAAAATCACATAAATACAGTTTTTAAACTGCATTTAGATGTGTCCCAACTATTCTATTGTTGCAATCAATAAGAAATAAAAGAGATAATAGACCATACTGACATATTCGGTCCAGTTTATTCCTTACATTTTCTTAAAAAGGTCTTTAAAGTCTTACATTTACCTTCATAAAACCTGAAACTGTTAACAAAAAATTAACCTAGCATAAAAGGTTGCTAGTTTTTAAACACATAAAATGTCTGTTTACCACTTAAAATAGTTTTCTTTTGTTTTTTTGGTAGATTTTATCCATTTAATCTTAATTTTAATTTCTAGAAAATCACATAAATACAGTTTTTAAACTGCATTTAAATGTGTCCCAACTATTCTATTGTTGCAATCAATAAGAAATAAAAGAGATAATATTAAGTTTGAAGAAAATTCTGAAATATTTTTCAGACTAAGTACCTTGTTGAAAGCGTTTTAGGCCTATTTTGTGAACAGCACCAGATACTGCTGAATGTAAGAAAAACAAAACCGTGCTTGAGAAATGTATTGCTCTATCCAACTTTTAGAAATGGGAAATATCCAAATCCCCAGTGGTGCACCAGACTGTGTGTTTAGCGGACGAGGTGTCAAGGAAGAGGGAGCTGTTTGAGAAAGAACAGGAGGGATCCGACAGGAGCCATGTGTTCTCCAAACAGGTGAGGACCAGTCGGTCTCTGAAAAATGGGTTATTTATTCACTTGTGTGAGCTCATCTGAACTGACCATTCAATCATTTGTTAAGATCGTTTACTTTGTTTCAGGAATTTCGCAGCTTTTCTTCGGGAATCTCTGATCGAATTAATCGCTGGGTTCAGAAGAAAACATTTACCGTGTCATCACCATCATCACCATCACCATCATCATCCTCATCTCATAGTCCTTTGGTAAGGGCTGCATTATGTAGGCATGAGCTTACACTTATCATTTTCTTTTTTTGTAAATGTTATCACAAAGAAAATATGAGAAGGTACACAATGAAAAACCTTCTCATGATTTCCATTGTTCTTCTCCAGGCTTCGGCTTGATGGCAGTGTTTCACTTTGCACGGAGCCTATTTCGTTCCCTCATTTGACCTTGTTAGTAATCACACAAATATGGGTGGTGTTTGTTGTGAATTTGGAGTAATTATTCACACCAATTAAATGACAGGTTTAAGCCATCATCATTCATGTAGTCTGTGTAATGACACGTTGCCTCCACATGTCCTCAAACAACCTTTTTTATTCCCCCAAACCGATCTTTTTTAAACAAGCAATCATTTACAGAACTATAAAGCACATTTGTATTTTTCACAGTAAACATGCTGCTTTTACATTTCATGTAGTATTTTGTTGCTGTCGTGGATGCAGTCAACTACATTTCTCAAGAAGCATCCACAGTTTAAAATAAAAATAACTACTTATATTTTGGACAAACCCAGCTATTGGGTTGTTTTGACCCTGCTGTTGGGTTGTTTTGACCCAGCTATTGGGTTGTTTTGAACCCAATAGCTGGGTCAAAACAACCCAACCGCAGGGTCAAAACAACCCAACCGCAGGGTCAAAACAACCCAACCGCAGGGTCAAAACAACCCAACCGCAGGGTCAAAACAACCCAACCGCAGGGTCAAAACAACCCAACCGCAGGGTCAAAACAACCCAACCGCAGGGTCAAAACAACCCAACCGCAGGGTCAAAACAACCCAACCGCAGGGTCAAAACAACCCAACCGCAGGGTCAAAACAACCCAACCGCAGGGTCAAAACAACCCAACCGCAGGGTCAAAACAACCCAACCGCAGGGTCAAAACAACCCAACCGCAGGGTCAAAACAACCCAACCGCAGGGTCAAAACAACCCAACCGCAGGGTCAAAACAACCCAACCGCAGGGTCAAAACAACCCAACCGCAGGGTCAAAACAACCCAACCGCAGGGTCAAAACAACCCAACCGCAGGGTCAAAACAACCCAACCGCAGGGTCAAAACAACCCAACCGCAGGGTCAAAACAACCCAACCGCAGGGTCAAAACAACCCAACCGCAGGGTCAAAACAACCCAACCGCAGGGTCAAAACAACCCAACCGCAGGGTCAAAACAACCCAACCGCTGGGTCAAAACAACCCAACAGCAGGGTCAAAACAACCCAATAGCTGGGTTTGTCCCTTTTTAACCCAGCACTGGGTTATATTTAACCCAGCATTTTTTAGAGTGTATTGAAAAACTTTAAATGTAAGTATCAATAACTTAAACTTGTTTGTTTAAAAAAAATTAACTTAAATGATTTTAGCAAATGGCTGCAATATAATTTACATTTCTGTTTGTGGTGAAAGTGTGATCAGCGGTCATGAAAATACTGTTGCAATACAAAAAATTAATAAATAAAGAAATAAAGAAAAGAAAAGCCCTAAAACAGGTTTCACTTTCTTTATGCAGTATATTAATCCATATTTCTTTTGTTTTTATTTTGAGATGTCCACCCATTCAGATTGCAGTCTAAGTCTGTGGTGCTGATGGCTTGTTGTGTCACATATAATGTGGAAGCCTCTTGCCAAACTTGACTTGAATGAGTTAAAAGCTTAAAATACATAATACTGATCTCATTTGTTTATGCTCAGGATCTGAGACATGTGAACATCTCCATTAAGAAAAGTTTGTTTGAAAGAGGACAAGACCAGGACCACAAGTGACACTCTCATGGATAAAGACAAAGTGAGGTGATCGTTTGTGTCTGAATAAAAATAGAGAAGGACCACTGTGATGAAGAAATGTCTGGCTCAAAATTTCATCATTAAAAAATGTACAGAAGACATACAAAATTATACAAGAATTTATATAAATTTAAGCATACACGTTTCTCATTATAACACAAATTGTATTATTTAATAGTAAAGTTTTATTATTCATCACAGTAATAATTGTAATTAAGATAATTTGTGCATTTTAATTTTAACAAATCACTGTATCCAGGTTTTTTTTCTGCATTACAGCTTTAATGAGATTCATAATGCATCTCTGCAGAGTCTGAAGATTTTGAAGGAAGCTTGATCGACACTTTCAGACAGTCAGTGCCAAGGATTGTCTCTAAACTCCCTTTCTGTCTGCTACTTTACATTGGCTAATTCCTCAGCACTTTTAAGGCATAGTACTGATCTACATTATTTGGGTATATTCAAGGCTTACATTATTGGTTGTGCATGTGTGTACTAATGGATTGTGGAATGCAACAGGACTGTATTATAGGGTCTTAACACAGAAACTGAACATCACAGAGTTTATCTGACAGCAGGAATACAAACATACAGTTTCTTTGTATTGGTGCCAGACACTCCTCTGCCTTGTAGCTTGATATTTGTGCAGTTGATAAGTAAGTTATTAGGAGAAAGAGGCATAATCTGTCACCTCAGCCATAACTCATAACAGTCCAAGGTACAACTGTAATATCATGAATGTCTGTTTCAATGAACCTACTCTAAATAAACTTGATGATTCATTTGTAATGAAGCGGGAATCATGCGCTGAAGCTGACCTATGCTCTCAATGCTGTTGTTTCAACTTGCCGGAGACTTAAGTCATAATAAGGAAATGTAATTTAGATGTAATCTAAATGGCAAAATGTGTTCTATCAAGCCCTTTGAAAACTGACTTCAATCCATTCCAACTCAATCAAAGCCTACGTTTTTTTTTTTTTTTTTTTTTTTGCTGAACGACCTGTCATGTAATAATCTTTTCTGCCCAGAAGGGTTATGCTGTAGATTAATAAAATTTTTATACCAGTGGTTATGTTGTCTCATGTTTTCAAATGATTGCAGGCTTATGAGGATGTGAATTTGTGAAAATAGGAAATATTACATTTTATAATAATAATAATAATAATGGTATTATTAATACAATTTTATTTATTTTTATTAATAACAACAACAGTAATTTAATATTACCAACAATACTAATTATAATATTGGTAATGTATTATAATAATATTATCAGTGGTTATGTTGTCTCATGTTTTCAGTAACAACATGCTAAAATAATTTAGTTATATTGGCATTATAATTAAATATTTTTGTAATTATTTAAAAAAAAGTATTGCTAATACTGTTGTTGTTGTTATGTTGTGTCGTGTTTTAATGAAATGCTAGAAGAAATATTTTTAATATGTTTAAATGATGGAGGCTTGAAGGTATATGACTTTATTAAAATAAGAAATATATATTATATTTTTCAAAATAATAACAATTAACAAAAATGTTATCATTAATACTATTTTGTCATTAATAATATTACTATTATTACTATCAAAGGGGTCATATGACGTTGCTAAAAAGAACATCATGTTGTGTATTTGGTGTAATGAAATGTGTTTATGCGGTTTAAGGTTAAAAAACACTATTTTCCACATACTGTACATTATTGTTTCTCCTCTATGCCCCGCCTTTCTGAAACACGTTGATTTTTACAAAGCTCATCAGTCTGAAAAGCGAGGTGTGCTGTGATTGGCCAGCTATCTAGTGCATTGTGATTGGCCGAATACCTCAAGCGTGTGACGGAAATGTTACACTCCTACCATACTGTTGATCCCCTGTCCCTGCGCGACGGGACAAAACCATATACTGTCTTTTTACGCGTTGCATCGTGCCTCGTAAACATTAAACCATGTCTGCCTTTGTGATCGGAGAAACGACAAACAACAAGCGCTACTCTACACTGCCCAAAACTCACGTTTGAATCGTCAGTGGCAAATTATTTACATATAAAAAACGTACTTACAGGCTGTGAGTCAGAACAGCCAGCATTGTAGTCTACTCTCCCAGGATCAGGAAACAGTCCTCCATAAAATGCGCTGCACACATCTGAATATTTGGGTTGAACTGTTCTGGAACAGTGTTGTAAATACAACTTAACCACTGATTTCTAGTCGTGTCCTCTTTTGGAAGACCAAACAAAGTAGTTTCGCTTTCACAACAAAACACACCGCGTCTTCACGACATGGCAGCAGCAGCAACAATAAAGTTCCCTTTCAGTCAGTCACGTTCTACGTTACGTCAGTCATGACTGACGAATTGGAATCTCGCCCGAGAGCCCAATCACCTTCGAGCGTTAACAAAACAAGCCAATGACAGTTGGCGTGCGTGTTTCGCCACGCGCACCATGCCCCGCAGCGGGTATAAAAGGAGAGCGCGTGCAAACGCACATCAGTTTTTTGCAGGAAACCGGCGCAGCCCGCCTCCGCCTCTGCCAAGCCCGTGAAGCGCCAAAGCAGGCGGCGTCCCTGAGACGGGCGACCCGGAGCTCTTGGATCTTGCTCTTCAGAAGATGGTGACCGCACCACTCCTTCCCCCGGAGGAGGGCCGGGTGGAGAATCTTATGTTCCCGTTTGTTTTTGTTCCGCCACTGGCTACCCAGCCAGTGGTACCCAAAACTTCAATAAAAGAGTAAAGGTGAATACCATCGAAACTATTGAAGGTCAAAACCCATTTCCAGTACATCAGAAAGTTCTAGTAATTTGCCTAAACTAAATTTTGAGCAGCAGTCATATGATATGGTGTCATATAATACAAAACCAAAGAGCCCTAAATATTGCATTAGTGTTTACTGATAATATTTTTTGCATTATAGTAAATTTTAAAGGGGTCATATGATGTTGCTAAAAAGAACGTTAATTTGTGTATTTGGTGTAATGAAATGTGTTTATGTAGTTTAAGGTTAAAAACACATTATTTTCCACATACTGTACATTATTGTTTCTCCTCTATGCCCCGCCTTTCTGAAACGCGTCGATTTTTTTACCATAGACTGTTTTTTACAAAGCTCATCTCTCTGAAAAGCGAGGTGTGCTCTGATTGGCCAGATATCCAGTGCGTTGAATGTGTGACGGAAATGTTACGCCCCTTACCATACTGTTGATGCCGTGTCCCGACTCCCGGCCGGAGTGACTAGACAAAAACCCATTATAAACGAGGCATTTGTTGCATCCAGTGGGGACATAATTATGGATTATAATGACTTATACTGTCTTTTTACGCGTTGTGCTGCATCGCGCCACGTAAACATAAAGCCATGTCTGCATTTGTGATCGGAGAAATTACAAACAACAAGTGCTACTCTCCCCTCCTCAAAACTCGCGTTTGAATCGTCAGTGGCAAATCCTTTAAATATAAAATACAGGCTGACAGGCTGTGAGTCAGAACAGCCAGCATTGTAGTCTACTCTCCCAGGATCAGGAAACAGTCCTCCATAAACACACATCTGTCACGACATGGCAGCAGCAGCAACAATAAAGTTCCCTTTCAGTCAGTCACGTTCTACGTTACGTCAGTCATGACTGACGAATTGGAATCTCGCCCGAGAGCCCAATCACCTTCGAGCGTTAACTAAACAAGCCAATGACAGTTGGCGTGCGTGTTTCGCCACGCGCACCATGCCCCGCAGCGGGTATAAAAGGAGAGCGCGTGCAAACGCACATCAGTTTTTTGCAGGAAACCGGCGCAGCCCGCCTCCGCCTCTGCCAAGCCCGTGAAGCGCCAAAGCAGGCGGCGTCCCTGAGACGGGCGACCCGGAGCTCTTGGATCTTGCTCTTCAGAAGATGGTGACCGCACCACTCCTTCCCCCGGAGGAGGGCCGGGTGGAGAATCTTATGTTCCCATTTGTTTTTGTTCCGCCACTGGCTCCCCAGCCAGTGGTACCCAAAACTTCAATAAAAGAGCAGTTTCCTTTGCCTCCGGGTCCCAAGAGGGCAAGGACGGCGGTGCACGAGACCCAGTCTCCACACGGCCGGCCCCCTCTCCCTTCGCTAATGAGCAGCAGGGTTCAGTTCAAGGATGCTAAGCCTCCTCACGAGCCCCCTGCCCAGCAGTGGAGCCAGGTAAGTGGCGCGCCGCACACTCAGACCCCACCCTGGGACGAGCGGCATCCCGGGTTGGGTCCCTGTGCTCCACTTCGCTGCCCCATTGCGGGTACGTCGGTGGTCTCCCTAGTCCCACTAGTTCGGTCGTTGGGGGCCTGGTTAGCGTTCCCCAGGCCGTCTCGCTGGCTCATGAGAACCATCAGACTCGGCTACGCGATTCAATTTGCCCGGCGCCCTCCCAAGTTCAGAGGCATTCGGTTCCCCTCTGTGCCGGACAAGGATGCTCCTGTCTTGCGTGCAGAGATCGCGGTCCTGCTAGCAAAGGACGCGATACAGCCGGTCCCTCCAGCCGAGATGAGGTCGGGTTTCTACAGCCCATACTTCATCGTACCCAAGAAAGGCGGTGGGTTACGACCGATCCTGGACCTGCGCGTACTGAACCGGGCCCTTCACAAGCTCCCATTCAGGATGTTGATGCAGAAACACATCTTTCAATGTGTCCGTCCTTTCGATTGGTTCACAGCGGTCGACCTCAAGGACGCGTACTTTCATGTCTCGATTCTCCCTCGACACAGACCGTTTATCCGCTTTGCGTTCGAAGGGCGAGCATATCAATACAAGGTCCTCCCCTTTGGGCTATCCCTGTCGCCTTTTGTCTTCACCAAGGTTGTGGAAGTAGCCCTCGTTCCATTGAGGGAAGCAGGCATTCACGTTCTCAACTACCTCGACGACTGGCTCATACTGGCCCAGTCCCGAGCACAGTTGTGCGAACACAGGGATATGGTGCCCAGTCACCTCAGCCGATTGGGGCTTCGGGTCAACTGGGAAAAGAGCAAACTCTCTCCGGTGCAGAGGATCTCTTTTCTCGGCATGGAGCTGGACTCGGTCAACCTCTCGGCACGTCTCTCAGTAGAGCGTGCGCAGTCGATGCTGAACTGCCTGGGGTCCTTCCAGTGCAAGACGGCGGTTCCACTGAAACAATTTCAGAGGCTCCTGGGGCATATGGCATCCGCAGCCGCTGTCACGCCGCTCGGGTTGCTTCATATGAGACCGCTTCAGCGTTGGCTTCACGACCGGGTCCCGAGATGGGCATGGCAACACGGCACTTACCGGGTTTCTGT
>NW_015505424.1:484335-484687 GCF_001515645.1 Sinocyclocheilus grahami | reverse complement strand
TTCTAGGTGGGCTACCTCCAGCGGTAGTAAACACCATCGCTTCAGCTAGAACCCCGTCTACCAGACACACTTACAGGCTGAAGTGGAACCTGTTCGTTGGTTGGTGCTCTTCCCGCCGGGAAGACCCCCGAAGATGCCCGATCGCAGTCGTGCTTTCTTTCCTGCAGGATGGGTTGGAGCGAAGGCTGTCTCCCTCTACCCTGAAAGTGTATGTTGCCGCCATTGCTGTGCATCACGATGCAGTAGACGGTAAGTCTCTGGGGAAGCACGACTTGGTCATCAGGTTTCTCAGAGGTGCAAGGAGGTTAAATCCTCCGCGCCCTCACCTGTTACCCTCTTGGGATCTCCCCTC
>NW_015505424.1:468875-484232 GCF_001515645.1 Sinocyclocheilus grahami | reverse complement strand
GGACCTGCAGGCATTCTCGGTCGACGATTCGTGCCTAGAATTCGGAACAGGTAACTCTCACGTTGTCCTGAGACCTCGGCCCGGATATGTGCCCAAAGTTCCACCACGCCTTTAGAGATCAGGTAGTGTAAGCCCGTGTCTTTCCCTGGCAGTCGTTCACTGCCATCTCTGCTGCGTAGTGAGCTCACCCCAGGCGGGTTGAGTCTATCGCAGGGACTTCCATATGTAGTACTGCCCGGGGCCAGTCCATATGTGTAATTCCACTCGGCTCCTCAGCAAAAAACTGATGTGCGTTTGAACGCGCTCTCCTTTTATACCCGCGCTGCGGGGCGGGGTGCGCCTGGCGAAACACGCACGCCAACTGTCATTGGCTTGTTTAGTTAACACTCGAAGGTGATTGGGCTCTCGGGCAAGATCCCAATTCATCAGTCACGACTGACGTAACGTCTCCGTTCCCTCCGTTACGTCTTCTTTCTTAGCATGAACATTTGGGCGACGTTATGCAAATCTTCCCGCACAGTGACGTAGACAGGTGTGGGCGTGTTTAAATGAGGCATTTTAGGAGGGCGTGGACGAGTCTTAACTTTTATAAAGAATATCTCTTTGGGTTTGAGACTTTAGTCTTTGCAACTTTAGGGATCTTATCTATTCACGAACAGCTTGTAACACTCCAAAGGGAAAGGAAAACTTTAACATTAATATTTCCCATTTTTTTGTGCGGCTCTTTGAGCTACATATTACATGAATATCAAAGTGTCCCTCTCGAACAAACATCTAGTAACCACTCAAAGCACACTAGCAACAGCATAGAAAACTCCCAACATTAATTTTATAAGAGATTAAAATGAATCTCTCTCCAACATACTTAGCTTTTCAAACAACATAAGGCCTAAGTTCAAACCAACCTTGAAACTGTTTTAAACCTTCCAACATAGCTTGATCTTGGGTACAAACTAAACTGTACATCTGAGCGTGGTGCAATCTCAGGCTGTTGGCGTGAGGGAGATGTGGAATGGTAAGCATGGTGCCATGAAGTGAGTCAAACCGGTCAGAGACTAACCAGTCCCATGTGTTATCAGAGGACACCTCTAAGAGACTCGTGTTGATATGGACATTAGCCATCGCCATTCTCTGCACCATAACAATGACAGCGGCCTTTTAGGGAGTGTTTGCATGACTGTTCTCCACTTATCTCTGAGGGTAAAAATAACCACAGTGAGTGAGATGCATGAGCCCCAGCATATGAGATCATATAAGAATCAAGAGGAGAGCCAGAGCTTGCCTCTCGGACAGACAGCCTTCCTTCACACATCTCTGCTGGTATATCAGGTAAGAGTATTGTGTAGCATATAACTGATGTATTATGTACAGAAAAATGGATGTATAATAGTACATAAAGTGCATTTCAAATTAGAATAAAAACAACAAAAAAAGAACTGAATTTTTAGAATGTTTAGAAAAACAGAAATGTGTGTTTTTGGATCACTTATGATATTGATTATTCTTTTAAATATTTTTTTTTAAATGTATTTTTATTACAGAATAAAAATGTCAGACAATGAAGAAGTCGAGGAGTACGAGTAAGTGTTCCAGTTCATTGTTCAATAATCATCCATCCATCAGTGACAGATTTGTCTCTTACGATATTTCTTTTCTAGTAATATTACGTTTTTTAAATAAGAATACTGTGCATTAACTGTATACTACAGTGCTATAGGTTATTTTAATAGCATCTGCTTGTCATATATCCCACTTATCTGATTTAATCTGAGAGTTCAGGCAGCTGTTGGGAAGGAACTTGAGCTATGAGAACAATGGAAATAACAGCACTATTCTGTCTTGTTCTCTAGGGAGCAGGAGGGTAAGTCTTGTGTTTCATAATATTGCTTTCATACTTCCACTGTAAACAAGAAAATACAGTTTTTGTTTTTAAAATAGGTTGTAAATATTGGCCTTGCAGCTACATAGTTTTAGAAAAGTGAAGCTGAATAGGATTGATATAACAATACTTCAATAAAAACCTTCAAAAATACCAGTTGATCACTGCATATGTTACACCTTTGCAGATTAAAACAAAAATCATAAATATTCTGACATGTAAGTGCGGTCGGAAGATATGGTGACCCGTCACATAGATTTATGAGCATGAAAGCGGAGTTTTTCTTGTGAGTTGCAGCAGTATTCTGCTAGTAAGCTTTCAACAAAACACACCCAAAAATGACACATATGGAATAGAGCAGAGAGTTCTGAAGCATCTGCATATCATCACTAATCCATTACTGTCTTTCAGTGTGAACAGACCTCCTAGCTTCCATCTTTGTGACGTGTTTTTGTTTGTTTACTCACCTAACCTGCATGGTATGGCTTAGAGGTGCAAGAGGAGGAACAGGAGGAGGTGCAGCATGAGGAAGGTAGTTATCTGCTAAAGGTAAAAGGCACAAGCCATTCACTAACACTAAAAAATAATATGGTAGCATGGTTATACCATATTTTTGGATATGTACCATGGCATTCTGTGAGTAAATAACATGAAACATGAAAATGGTAATCATCTCAAGGTATATTTAAACAAATGTTTGCATGAACAAGAGAGCTGCTGTTTTGAGGTTGCAAAAGGTAATAGGCCTAACCGCCGATATTCACACCAGCAGCACGATTGTGACTGTGTTAAAGGTGCCGCCACATTAGCGAAATTGCAGAGACATTTTGCAGGATAAAAAGAGATATTGTTAATGTCAAAAAATAGCGACCGCTCCCATAGAAGTCACTCAGCGCGGCAAATTCACACACCCAATTCGAAATCCTCGTGGGGAACATTCTCGCCCCTACTCAAAACTCCCAATCACGCAGATTCTTATTAGAATGTCTGGATTTTGCCTGCAAATTTCTCTGAGCAACAGTAAATGTGACCTCATCTGAACAGTTGTATAATAAACAAGAAGTCAAAGGTTACTGAAATTTAGGCAGAATTTCCTGGGCCAAAAATGTTCATTGTCAATAGTGTATGAAACACAGCTTATACTAAAGTTATAGCAGTTTTATGTTGGTCAACATCAGTGTTGGTTTTCCCATTGAATTGGGCTACTTTTATACTATTTCTGTGGGTTTCTGCCCATTGAAGCGAAACCCCCCAAACCCTTGGAACATTTCAACCTAGGTGGAACCCCCTGGAAGGAGGTTTTGACCCCCCGGAATGCGATTTTGATAGCCAATGGGGCTGATTTTATTATGCAGTGGCAAATGTCAATGTGGCAAACTTGTGTGACCAACATGAAAATTAGCGAAATCTGTGTAGGGAAAATTTTCACTCTTATGTGAGTGAAACTACAGACTGAACAGATTCCTATTGGATTTCACCTACAAAATTTAACAGAGCAACAGTATGAGATGAGCGAAAGCGAATTTTGCACCCCATGAAAAAGTGTGGATTCCAATTGAAACGACTGGAGTTTGGCTGAAAATGTGCAGGCATACAGTATTTACCATTGTTCAGTGAATTTACAGTAATTTCAATAGGAATCCACACGGCTGGGAATTTCACACAGATTTCACTCATGTTAAATTTGGTGATGCAAATTTGCCACAATTACCAAAAAGCAAGCTGCTTGGTTTGAAAGCAACTTCTGTGCGAGCCGTGCTTCATATGTCACTACACTATCGACAATAGACAATGGACCTTTTCTGCCTAAAAAATTTTGCTAATGTGACGCATCTTAATTTTTAGACACAATACTTTCTTTGTCTGCTTTTGCTCTGCCAAAGAACATAGTTTCAAAACACATCCACAGCTAAATCCGATATAGTACTCAGTAATCTTGCCGCGATAGACGGTGATACCGTTGTTAAGCCGCAACACCGGTTACGTCACTTGCCCACCGCGGCACCGACCCCTACCGCCGTTTAGATTTTTTATAGTAATAAAAATTATTTTGGTCCGAAAAAACTGAACGCGGCTGCTCAATGCAGCATGCCGAACAACAGTCGCATCACACAGATCAGATTTCATTTCTCCAGTGAGGAGAGTGAGTCAAGCTGACTGACAAGAAGAGTGAGGTCAGGTGAGACAGACAAGACTATCGCGGATGATTTAGTTTCGAAACGAGATGCTAAAGCTCCTGTTTGGCAATATTTTGGGTTTTGAAAAGCCTGTTGACTTTTGCCGTTTATCTAAGGTGATATTGGATTTTTTTTTTTTAAACATTCGTTTCTTATTTAATTGGTTCCACAGTGTTTGCTGATTTTTACTTTATTTAAACTTTGTGTCAACTTTGACGCCGACCTGCCTCTAATTCGAAAGTGAAAGTAAAATGTGCACGGCGCTTTTAAGCTATTTAAAATGCGAAGGAAAGCGAGGAAAAGAGGGAAAATTCAAACGAACTAAAAACTAACAATTGCTTTACGCCGAATTGACGCTATTTCAAAGTGAAAGTAAAATGTGCACGCTGCTTTTACAAGCTATTTAAAAGCCAAGGAAAGCCAGGAAAAGAGGTAACATCCCGCCCCGGTAATACCGGTATTACCGGTGTTGTCACACGTCGATTAACCGTTGGGAAAATTTCCTCACCGTCACAACCCTAGTACTCAGCAAAGTACTCATAATGAGTGTTTTTGAACAAATTGGTGAAGTGAATAATTCAATGATTCCCTCATAGGCTGCATTCAAAAACTGAACAATGCTGCTTCCATAGGCAGCATATGGCCATGATTTAACTAAAATCAAGAAATAAATGTAGGTTTTAGGCCATTTTCTTCATATTTTGATTTAATTTTTTACAGGAAATTTGTTTTATAGTAATTTTTCACTTAGTTATTACTAAAGCTCTTTCTATTCTTCAATGACCCATACAGTATCAATGTAAAATGAACAGTCTAACAATGATCCACATTTTTCGAATGCTGCTTGGTCAATCAGATTTGAGGAAAGGAACTAACTCAAAGTATGGTATTACCATCTGTACTACAATACTTTTTAAGGGTGGTATGACTTCAGACATGCCGGCGCATTTATATCATAGACAACAGTTGTGTGGCTGTGTAGAGACGTGTTTATTGCTGTGTGTAAGTGTGTAACTATCTGAGAGATTTGAGGAATGCCTAACCTAACAAGCCTGCCACCAGTACCCATCATGCCCAGGCTGGTATACAGCTCATTTGCCCATGGGAATGAACTCACATCTTCCAAATTAGCTTCATCACACACTCTTACACGCATACTTCTATTAGAGTTTGTATCTTCCACACTCTCAACTGGATGCAATGACTAAATTCAAAGGAATTGTTATGTAATTTGATACCTAATGAAGGGAAACAAATGACTCATAGTTGACGGCAATTCTAACTACACCCGTCCTTCAACTTTCTCCATATTCAGAGGCTCATGGGGAGGAAGCAGGAGAACAGGAAGAGACCACCCAGGAACACGGTGAGTCCTGTTGGTGGGACCCTCAGTTTGACCTCAAACCCCTCCAGATCTACATCGTCCAAATAAACGATTTGTGAATACTGACAACTTTGCCAGAAAATGTAACAAATCATTTGTAAAATGTACAATTCACAATCAAAAAGAAAGGGATCATTGAATTGTTCCAATAACGTAAGCAAGCAAAGACAATTCGGAGTTCTGTTGAGAAGTGTTTTCATTCATTTAAATTAAATAAACTGCTAAAAACATTCAAAAAGAGATTTTGGTCAATAAACAAACTAGAAATAATAATGTGAGGAGATCATGAAGAGTTCTTTAAAAAAGACTGTATGAGTAATTTAAAGTAATCAGGAATTTCTCTAAAAAATTATGGCATATTCCCTTGGACTGAAAAGAAACAAATATTTACATTAATAAAAAAAAATTATAAAAATAAGAATAAAATATGCCACTATCTTCCAAAAGCAAAACATTTAGTCATTTAGCATATAAAACCGATTTATATATTTATATTATTCCAAATAAAATAGTTTTGAGGTGAAAAATTATGATCAATCATAGTAAAGCTTACTTAGCCTACTTAGCTTTACCTTTCAATATAATATATATATTTTTTTATTTTCTTTTTGCTTTTGTTTAGTTAGAAATTAATCTACAGCTGTTGCATTTCTATTTTTTTTCTGTGTACATCTGTGTTTATCATTTAATTGAACTCATGACAAACACACATGGGATGAATCAAATATTCTGCTCTATGTAGAGTTGAAGTGACGAGTGTTTGGTATGTGATGGCGATTTTTCCACCATTTTTTCATTATCAGTTTCTATTTTTGCCCCTCTGTCTTCTGCGAGACTGTCAGTGATGCTGAATACCCATAACTTCCTTTCCTTTCCTTCCTTCAGATGGTGAAGAAGACACCGAAGATGGAGGAGGTATTTGCTCTTTATTGCACTGCAAAAACAGGAAACCTGAGATTTACAGCTCTCAAGTAATTGTTTGAAACATGTAGAAACCTGTATTATGACACACACACCCTTCTGGATAACCATCTCTTCAAAGCTTTAGATGATCCCAAATCCTCGTGTGATAACATTCATTCCATCAGAAAAAAGACAGCAGTATTTCGATTATAATCTCGTTCCCGGATTTAATAACACATTCTTCTTCATCTGTAACCGCTGGCTATTGTGCAATAACTGCCATGAGAACACAAAGGGAAGATGTATGCAAATTAGGCTTCAGATATTTATAAGCAGACACGCCTGATTGACCATACAGTGGGGAAAAAAAGTATTTAGTCAGCCACCAATTGTGCAAGTTCTCCCACTTAAAAAGATGAGAGAGGCCTGTAATTTTCATCATAGGTATACCTCAACTATGAGAGACAAAATGAGAAAAAAAAACCAGAAAATCACATTGTAGGATTTTTAAAGAATTTATTTACAAATTATGGTGGAAAATAAGTATTTGGTCAATAACAAAATTTAATCTCAATACTTTGTTATATACACTTTGTTGGCAATGACAGAGGTCAAACGTTTTCTGTAAGTCTTCACAAGGTTGTCACAGGGAGAACTTGCACAATTGGTGGCTGACTAAATGCTTTTTTGCCCCACTGTATATGCAACACGTTATAGTTTTAAAAGTAAAAAGTCTTTTAAAAAGTCTCTCACATAACTTTGAATAACTTCTGTTGTTTGTATGTTTGATTCTTCAGAAGAGGCGAAACCCAAAATCCTAAAGTAAGTTTAGATTAATAGCCATTGATTGGTTTTATGTTTTTTTAAAAGATCAACAACACTTGTTTTCATATCATACAGAATTTTGAAACATCATCATTATATTTTCCAGACCATTTATGTTACCGAACCTGGTGCCCCCAAAGATTCCAGACGGAGAAAGAGTTGATTTTGATGTGAGTAAAATTACCATACCAAGACCCACAGCGCCATGAAACTATTTTGGTTATGATGGGTCAAGACTGGCATTTGTCTTTTAATAACCATGCCATCACTTTGCCATTCTAAGCATATCTGCCATATGATTTCGGAACTGAAGTGGATTCCCCATTTTATTTTCTTATTAATAATGGATGTCAAACCACTCTAGAATGTCAAGTCAACTGTATTTATATAGCGCTTTATACAAAACAGATTGTGTCAAAGCAGCTTTACAGTATTAAACCGGAAAATACTGTGCCGATAATGCAAGAGGACAATAGTAAACACAACGCAAAAATAAAAAACAGTAAAAAAAAAAAATATTAAATTCGATTTTTTTTCGGATTCTTTAATGAATAGAAACTTCAAAAGAGCAGCGTCAATCAATTTAAGTCACCATTGCTTTATTAATACAAATATTAATTCCTTCAATAATAATAATAATAATAATAATAATAATAATAATAATAATAATAATAATAATAATAATAATAATAATAATAATAATAATAATAATAATAATAATAATAATAATAATAATAATAATAATAATAATAATAATAATAATAATAATAATAATAATAATAATAATAATAATACAATCTGAGCCCAAAACTTTTAAATGGTGGTATTTGGCATATAACAGATAGGCCAGATAACAAAAGATAACAAAATAATAATAAAAAATATATTTTATAATTAAACCAATTATCATTTAATATATTAAAACTCTATTTATAATTACTGTAATGTAATTTTTCATCATTTTAAATATCTGGGGTATTTTCTAAAGCAGTTCTGCCTGGGCTCTGGTTCATTTTTTACCAAACTTTTTTTTACACCAAAAACACGCACGACTGAGTTTGAAATATTAGCCCCTTTCACACAGTAATACCAGTAAATTGCTGTAAAATTTTCGGAATGACTTTAGCGGTAAATACAAAAATGCACTGTTCACACAGACAACTACATTCCGTCTTTTTTCTGGTAAAGCACCATTAACACGTCAGTTTCAAAATACCGGTAAATTCTGTGACATCATTAACCAGAAATGACCTCTAAACGGCTGCACCTCCCGGTGTTGTGTTTGTCAACATGGAGGGGTAAACGCGGTCTGTGTTTTTGTTGATGTTTTCATTTTTGTGTCAAACGTTCAGCTGCTTTTGGCTCAGAGACATCGTATTAGACAACTTTAGACATTTCTTTGATTTCCATAAACAGCTTCAGAATGTTATGATTGGCCCATAGTAGACTTCTCACGTAATCTCGTTCTGCGTTCACACGGAGCACATCACCGATAATTTACTAGTAATTTACAACTTCTCATACCGTGAAATTGCCAAAACGAATGTACCGGTATTTTTGAAAAGGTCCTGTTCACACATGATCTCTTAATGGTAATTTAACAGTAAAGACTGTATGTGTGAAAGGGGCTAGCTATTCTCTGATCACCCATTTACTTATTAGAGTAGACAGGTGTTTTGAAGTCCTGAAATATTTTGACGACCGAAAACATGCATTAGAAGATTTGTAGAGACCAGCAATTCTATAAATTCAACAGAATGTTTCACTGGATGCAGACATTTGGAGAAGCGAATTTCTGCATGAGCTTTTGATTTATGCTTCTGTATACCTGAACTTGCACATTAATAATAATAATAATAATAATAATAATAATAATAATAATAATAATAATAATAATAATAATAATAATAATAATAATAATAATAATAATAATAATAATAATAATAATAATAATAATAATAATAATAATAATAATAATTTCAATAATAATAATAATAATAATAATAATAATAATAATAATAATACAATCTGAGCCCAAAACTTTTAAATGGTGGTATTTGGCATATAACAGATAGGCCAGATAACAAAAGATAACAAAATAATAATAAAAAATATATTTTATAATTAAACCAATTATCATTTAATATATTAAAACTCTATTTATAATTACTGTAATGTAATTTTTCATCATTTTAAATATCTGGGGTATTTTCTAAAGCAGTTCTGCCTGGGCTCTGGTTCATTTTTTACCAAACTTTTTTTTACACCAAAAACACGCACGACTGAGTTTGAAATATTAGCCCCTTTCACACAGTAATACCAGTAAATTGCTGTAAAATTTTCGGAATGACTTTAGCGGTAAATACAAAAATGCACTGTTCACACAGACAACTACATTCCGTCTTTTTTCTGGTAAAGCACCATTAACACGTCAGTTTCAAAATACCGGTAAATTCTGTGACATCATTAACCAGAAATGACCTCTAAACGGCTGCACCTCCCGGTGTTGTGTTTGTCAACATGGAGGGGTAAACGCGGTCTGTGTTTTTGTTGATGTTTTCATTTTTGTGTCAAACGTTCAGCTGCTTTTGGCTCAGAGACATCGTATTAGACAACTTTAGACATTTCTTTGATTTCCATAAACAGCTTCAGAATGTTATGATTGGCCCATAGTAGACTTCTCACGTAATCTCGTTCTGCGTTCACACGGAGCACATCACCGATAATTTACTAGTAATTTACAACTTCTCATACCGTGAAATTGCCAAAACGAATGTACCGGTATTTTTGAAAAGGTCCTGTTCACACATGATCTCTTAATGGTAATTTAACAGTAAAGACTGTATGTGTGAAAGGGGCTAGCTATTCTCTGATCACCCATTTACTTATTAGAGTAGACAGGTGTTTTGAAGTCCTGAAATATTTTGACGACCGAAAACATGCATTAGAAGATTTGTAGAGACCAGCAATTCTATAAATTCAACAGAATGTTTCACTGGATGCAGACATTTGGAGAAGCGAATTTCTGCATGAGCTTTTGATTTATGCTTCTGTATACCTGAACTTGCACATTTTGCCAGGCAAACCGTCTCGGATACAATCTCAAAGGTCAAATGTTTCCCCCCTCAGGATATCCATCGTAAACGTATGGAGAAAGACCTGAATGAGCTCCAGACGCTGATTGAAGCTCACTTTGAAAGCCGTAAGAAGGAGGAGGAGGAACTCATCAGTCTTAAAGATAGGATTGTGAGTGAGCAATGTTGTCCCATTACATCACAGCTGCTTATTACCATGTAAACATATTTATCATAAATTAAATAATTCCTAAAGTCAAAAACAGGGAAATGACAAATATGCAATCATTGGGGCTAACATGTGACCCAGAGTAAAAATATTCCAACAGGTCTATTAGCGGTCAGTTCAAGCCTGAATGAGTCTGAAAAGGACTCAACAGACAAGCGTCAAAATCAATCAGCTCTGTCATTTTGAAGAATGAACGCCCCCATAAGCTCTTGTTGAGTGAGCTCTCACTGAAACTGCTGTCGATGTTGTAATGTGTGAGTGACTCCGCAGGAGAAGCGGCGCTCCGAGCGAGCAGAGCAGCAAAGGATCCGCAGCGAACGCGAGAGGGAACGACAGAAGCGTTTGGAGGTGAGTGGAAGCATTTTCTGTGACCACACACTGATGGACGCAAACTGGCATTAGCTTTGCAAATCCTTTCCTGTTTTCAAATGTTCAGGAGGAAAGAGCTCGCAAGGAGGAAGAGGAAGCCAAAAAGAGAGCGGAGGATGACGCCAAGAAGAAGAAGACGCTCACCAGTCTGCACTTCGGTGGTTACATGCAGAAGGTCAGAGCTGAGAGACGAGACAGTATGATAAAGACCTATACATTTTTGAGTTTAGTGACAGAAATCTGACAATATTTAAAAAAATAAAAATAAGGCCATGTCAGAGATGAAGATTCAATCTTCTACTTGACTGGGATGGCTTTTATAATGGTATATAATTAAAAGCATTTAAAACATTAGCTATGGCACTTCTGAAACATATTTCTAAAATTCATCTAAAACACAATATGCATAATTATCATAATTTACACTACTGTTCAAACATTTTTTTTACACTTTTATTTAGGAAAAAATGCATTAAATTGATCAAAAGTCTTCACTTTGTTACAAAAAAAAAACTATTTCAAATAAACGATGTAAAAAAAAAATGACCACAGTTTCCACAACATATTAGGCAGCACAACTGCTTTTAACATTGATAATCATTTTTCTTGAGCAGGAAATCAGCAAATAAGAATGATTTGCATTTTAAAATATGCAGACATTAAAATAGGTAAACAGAAAATACATCATCAATATCAATGCTTTATTAAAATACATTGTCAATTAGGGCTGTCAAAATGGCTGAAAAACTAAATTTGAATTTTGTACTTAAATATTATCAATATTCTAATTATATTCCAATTTAAAAAAGGCATAATTTCAGTTGGGGGGGGCTTTTGGCTTCTCTCCTGAGGCCACAAGATGGCGCATCGAACAAAATATTATGCACGTTTCTTCAAAGCATAATAAAATAACACGACTATCTTTGAACAAAAGTGCATAATGTTTAAAATAATGTTTATAAACCTTATATAATTAAACAATTAGAAACAAAACAGAATCGTGCATGTATGTATAGTTTAATACAAAGGACCGAAAACCAATCACAAAGAGTACGTTCCTCATTAAAAAATTTGAGATGCAGTAGGATGGGGGAAAACCGCCATAAAGTCTTGAGACATGTTTTTAAAAAGTTGAACTTACATTAATTTTACATGGCTTTCTAAACATGCGGCTCTCTTGTGCGTCTCGCACAACGTCTCAAGTGCAACCAACGGTGATAGACATCCCTCTAGAAAATGTGATAAATATGCGTTCTGTGTGAACGGTTTGGTTTCGCTTTTTGACGTAAACAACATCATCTCTGCATTGATGTTCTTTTTTCCCACAATATTTTGAATGAACAACGCAGCAGCGACGCATCTAGTGGCTTCAACTGGATGGGCTAACAAAAGCATTAAAATGCAATGAGACTTACATCGTCATCGCATCTCGTGCGCCGCTGATAAGGCTGCCTGATGCACACCTAAAATTTATTTTTATTTTAAATTCGATGAATATTAGAAATTCTAAAAAAAAAATTACAGCCCTATTGTCGATACTGTTCTCTATGATGTTGTTTTGCAGATAGAGAGACGGAGTGGAAAGAAACAGACTGAGAGAGAGAAGAAGAAGAAGATTCTTAGTGATCACCGCAAACCTTTGGACATCGACAATGCCAGCGACTCTGCTCTCAGGTTTGGAGAGTCATTGCAAATTTAACTAATTAATATGGCACATCAAGCACAAAGAAATGGAAATTGCCTCGTGGGCAATATAGCGCCTTTTTGCGCTTCGGGCGTCCCGAGTTCGAATCCCAACTCGCGCTGACCTTTACCGATCCCACACAACAGTAAACAGTTTTAGTTACCATAAGAAAAAAAAAATATCAGAATCTAATTTTTGATCAACAGAAGAATGACATGATGGTGCATGATGACAGAATTGTGATTTTTAGACTTATCCCTTTAAAGAGTGTTCTTAAGCACACAAGCAGTTGATTAATGTTAACTAATTCAGTAAGACTTTTTTTAACCAGTTCTTAAGTTCTGTAATATAATTCCATATACTACAAATACAAATAGTAATTAAGCAGATTCAATCATATAAAAACAATGATACTTTTTCTTTCTTTTTCATCAGGGAGAAAACAAAGGAACTGTGGAGCTGGATGCGTCAACTAGAAGCCGAGAAGTTTGAGTTACAGTACCAGTTTACCAAACAGAAATATGAGGTAAGCTGAAGACTAAATCACTTTGAGTTGTTCTAGAACCCACAGAGTCACCATGAAATCAGAAACGACCCTGTTTTGGTCTCAATGTGTACAAATCATCACTGCATGTTATATAAGTGTAATATCTTGGTCTTCCTTACTGGCTGTGTCACTCTGTGCAGGATATTGGTTAATGTTAAGCAGTAGTCAATTGACGCTGTCAGCACTGCAGGCTTACAGTTAAAGCAGTAAATAAATGCCAGATTACATCAATATGATAAAGTATGCAGCATTATATTATGTAAGTAAAATGGGTTACGTACTGTATATAATTTCATGCTGACTCTATTGAAATTATTTCAAAGAAAAGCATTCTTATCCACTTGCATCTAATGTCTTCCTGGATCTAATTATATGGAAACAAAATGAAAGTATTGCTCAGAGTTCGCACAAATGACTCATTCATCACACTCTCATTATCCTGTGTTCAGTGAGATGTTTAGTGTTTTTGATTGTGGGTCTCTCTACAGATCAATGTCCTGAGGAACAGAGTCAGTGACCACCAGAAAACGTGAGTTCATCTGTGTCTGGCCAACCTGATTTCATGAGAAAGCTATTTTACGAGGTAGCGATTTCGTATGAATTCACCCAATGTGATTTGTATGGCAACGTACGACTTTAAAAAAAATTAACATGGAATAAACACCCCTAAAATTAACCGTCAATACTAGGCATGTTAACATGCACAAATTTTCGTCAAACTGAATAAATTCACATACAGTTTCCATTTGCCGCGTTCAGATGTGGAGAAAGCCACCGCAATAATGTCACTGGAGCGACCACGAGAATAAATGCCTTGACAACATATCTAAAAAGCTGACACTTATGTTAGACTAGGGCTGGGTGATAAAACCGTTAGAATAATTGTCTCTATATAATTTCCCTCTAATTATCTAATTACAGAAGTTTGAGAATGTTCAATATAATGTTTATGCACTATGCAAATATTAATAAGACACCAAAATTAAAGTCAGTTTAAGCCAAAATAATTTTGCAGGGCACTTTTATTTGCATTTTGACTGTTCTAGTGTCTATTTCATACACACAACATACATAGATGTATAAATTCAGTCTGATTTAAATGTAATTTGGATCAAGCTCAGTTGGATCAATTGAGGAATTTACAAAAAGGCTTTTCAGTCACACTGAGCCATCAATCCAATTATAAACTGATTATTTGGGTGCATGTAAATATAGCTATTGTGGTGTTAGCAGATTACACCAAAAAAAAAAAACATATGCATGAGATCATACAAATTCATATGAATTACCCACCAACTCGTCAAAATGTAAAATAGTTGAATTTCATAACTAAATGTTGAGTTGCATTATTACGCAACAGCTACTCATCATCAAATCTCTGCATGCAGAGCACTCTTGGCACTCAGAAGGTTAGGCAAGTTGGTGTTTGTTGTCCACTGAACTGGATCTGGCATTATTTTGGTTTTAACGCATGGGTGGTTCTATAATTGGAGATACTTTTGGCATTGCAGAAAGTTAAGAAAAAAAATTTTTCGCTAACAGAATTTTTTTCCAGTAACTTATTGAAAACATTTCATTTTAATAATTCAGTGCTTGCCAAACAAAAGTTACTTCCTTTTACTTTTAATGAAAAAAACAAACAAATGTATTTATGGTATTGTTTGTCAACTCGGTTACGGACAAATTAGCCAATGTGTAGAAATAACAATAAATCATAACAGGAAAAATATTCCTTCTTGTTTCATTAGACAAACTGTCCTTGCATTCCATCACTTCAAACTGAGATAATATTTCACCTATGCGTACCTTAAAATTAAAAAAAATACCTGTGTCTTCACAGAACCGTCCACTTGGAGCAAATATTTTTTCATCTGAAAATGTATTATATACAATATCCAGTTAAAAAAAGAAATGTTGTTGAAATATTATAAGGGTGCAAAAATAAATCAATAATGTTTATTAGATTGTAAACAACAATTTTACTGTTTTTTTGTGAAAATAGTTCATAAACAGAGTTGACCCTTTAAGAAACAGAATTGTAAAGTAACAGAATTGTCTGATGGACTGTCAACTCTGTTACTGAACTGTCAGCATTGTTACTCTAACATGGTAACAGAGTTTGACGGTAACAGAATTGACAATTTTCTTTATTTTTTGCCAAAAACTCCACTTGCGAGCATAAATGCTAAGAGCACATGGCACTAATGAAATCATGATTAAAAGACTTTTAAATAACACAAAGTGTGATCAATGAAAAAATCTGTTTTCCTTTTGATATTGTGGTAA
>NW_015505424.1:464900-467800 GCF_001515645.1 Sinocyclocheilus grahami | reverse complement strand
TTTTTTGTGAAAATAGTTCATAAACAGAGTTGACCCTTTAAGAAACAGAATTGTAAAGTAACAGAATTGTCTGATGGACTGTCAACTCTGTTACTGAACTGTCAGCATTGTTACTCTAACATGGTAACAGAGTTTGACGGTAACAGAATTGACAATTTTCTTTATTTTTTGCCAAAAACTCCACTTGCGAGCATAAATGCTAAGAGCACATGGCACTAATGAAATCATGATTAAAAGACTTTTAAATAACACAAAGTGTGATCAATGAAAAAATCTGTTTTCCTTTTGATATTGTGGTAACAGATTTGACATTTTATAAAATAACTCTTGGTGTAAGAGCTTTTTAGATTAAAATATTTTCTTAGAGAGAGCACATAGACTTTTCAGTGCTTCAGATCTTAACAGGGAGGGAACGTGACATAATTTCCTGTATGTACATAGTTGTGGGAGATAGTTCCACTCATTTACAGCCAAAGTATGGTACGGTAACAGAGTTGACAAGATTTACAGACACACATTTTTATAAGAAAAAGTTTTTTGTTTTTTTTATAATGTTGTAGAATTAGGAAAATGACTCTTTAGGGCTTTTATAAATAAAATGAATTAAATATTACAAAAAGAAAAGTTCAATAAAATATTTTGATTATACAATGATACATCATGGAAAAATGCACTGACTAATTTGGACGACAAGAAATCATGATTTTCAGCTATTTAAGACACTTTTTGCAAAAAAATATTATATTGTTATGGACTGTAACATCTTGTAATTCAGAGAAATGATTAACACAGTATTAAAATAATTAAAAATATAACCATTTGAAAAAAGCAGAAAAAAAATAATGACTTTGGACACCAAATGTACCTGCAATTATAGAATCACTCGCATACCTGCACTGTTCTCTCAGGGTTTGGTATACTGTTTTTTTGTTTTGTTTACCCTGCTATACTTCCCAGAGGGCTTTCTCATTAGAACCAAACTCTGACTCATCCGCTCCTGCTTCAGGCATGTAACACAGACACAGTCTTTGTGAATGCATGTCAGAGTGACAATCCTGTCAGCTGGCAGAGCTGCTTATGCAGCAGAAAACGACTGTGGGAGCCAAAAGGAAAGCTCTTGAGGGCATGGAGGTTTGGGCTGCAATCTGCTGCTGCAAAGTCAGCATTTACCTGTGCATGTCCAGCACTAACCTCAGCCACATGATTACGCAGGGAAAGAAGATCTGTTCCAAAACCTAGTGAGCTGCCTGTTCAGACAGTATTTAAGACATCGGCGCACTCTTAAATACGAATTCTGGCCAAATGTAAAGGTGCATTCAGTTGGCATCAGCATTGCACAATGCAGTTAAATGCTATCAGCATGAGTTATGTAAATTAGTTACACTAGTGAGATAATCAATCCCTTACCTGTAACAAAAAGAAGCAACTTGAGCGTCACTACTCAGGATTTTCGCACTACAACACTAGCGAATCTCCGACGTTCAGTCAAACACCGCCGGTGACGTCATTTCAACATGGAGCACAGTCTTCATCTCATTCTACACAATACAGATGACACTTAACAAAAACCGTTTATTTCTTAATGTGTAAACTTTTTAAATTAGCACCAAACTACTGAATTGGCCCTGTTTACACCTGGTAAGATGCGTTTTCGTGGATCCGATCACAAGTGGACAACGCAGGTACAGGTGTGAACGGGGTCTAAAACGTTTTGAGCTTGTCCACTTTCGAGCACTTCTAGACGCTCATGTGGTCTCTGCTCATTCTCAAACATTCATGCGTTCATTTCATTTCCCACCGTTAACCGACAAGATTAGAATATTCAATTCGATTTAAATTAAATCACAATGGATAAGTGTATGAGTTATTCTATAATTGCAGGTACATTTGGTGTCCGGAGTCATTATTTTTTTCAGCTTTTTTCAAATGGTTATATTTTTAATTATTTTAATACTGTGCTACTCATTTATATGAATTACAAGATGTTACAGTCCATAACAATATAATATTTTTTTGCAAAAAGTGTCTTAAATAGCTGAAAATCACGATTTTGTTGTCCGAATTAGTCAGTGCATTTTTCCATCGTGTATCATTGTATAATCAAAATATTTTATTGTACTTTTCTTTTGGTAATATTTCATTCATTTTATTTATAAAAACCCTAAAGAGTCATTTTCCTAATTCTACAACATTATATAAAAAAAAAAACTTTTTTCTTTTAAAAATGTGTGTCCGTAAATCTTGGGTCAACTCTGTTACCGTACCATACTTTGGCTGTAAATGAGTGGAATTATCTCCCACAACTATGTACATACAAGAAATTATGTCACGTTCCCTCCCTGTTAAGATCTGAAGCACTGAAAAGTCTATGGGCTCTCTCTAAGAAAATATTTTAATCTAAAAAGCTCTTACACCAAGAGTTATTTTATAAAATGTCAAATCTGTTACTACAATATCAAAAGGAAAACAGATTTTTTCATTGATCACACTTTGTGTTATTTAAAAGTCTTTTAATCATGATTTCATTAGTGCCCTGTGCTCTTAGCATTTATGCTCGCAAGTGGAGTTTTTGGCAAAAAATAAAGAAAATTGTCAATTCTGTTACCGTCAAACTCTGTTACCATGTTAGAGTAACAATGCTGACAGTGCAGTAACAGAGTTGACAGTCCATCAGACAATTCTGTTACTTTACAATTCTGTTACTTAAAGGGTCAACTCTGTTTATGAACTATTTTCACAAAAAACAGTAAAATTGTTGTTTAAAATCTAATAAACATTATTGATTTATTTTTACAGCCTTATAATATTTCAACAACATTTCTTTTTTTAACTGGATATTGTATATAATACATTTTCAGATGAAAAAATATTTGCTCCAAGTGGACGGTTCTGTGAAGACA
>NW_015505424.1:366631-464390 GCF_001515645.1 Sinocyclocheilus grahami | reverse complement strand
CTGTTAAGATCTGAAGCACTGAAAAGTCTATGGGCTCTCTCTAAGAAAATATTTTAATCTAAAAAGCTCTTACACCAAGAGTTATTTTATAAAATGTCAAATCTGTTACCACAATATCAAAAGGAAAACAGATTTTTTCATTGATCACACTTTGTGTTATTTAAAAGTCTTTTAATCATGATTTCATTAGTGCCATGTGCTCTTAGCATTTATGCTCGCAAGTGGAGTTTTTGGCAAAAAATAAAGAAAATTGTCAATTCTGTTACCGTCAAACTCTGTTACCATGTTAGAGTAACAATGCTGACAGTGCAGTAACAGAGTTGACAGTCCATCAGACAATTCTGTTACTTTACAATTCTGTTACTTAAAGGGTCAACTCTGTTTATGAACTATTTTCACAAAAAACAGTAAAATTGTTGTTTAAAATCTAATAAACATTATTGATTTATTTTTACAGCCTTATAATATTTCAACAACATTTATTTTTTTAACTGGATATTGTATATAATACAAAAAATATTTGCTACAAGTGGACGGTTCTGTGAAGAAAGGTATTTTTTTTATTTTTAAGGTACGCATAGGTGAAATATCATCTCAGTTTGAAGTGATGGAATGCAAGGACAGTTTGTCTAATGAAACAAGAAGGATTTTTCCTGTTATGATTTATTGTTATTTCTACACATTGGCTAATTTGTCCGTAACAGAGTTGACAAACAATAAAAAAAAAAAACAGTTTTTTCAGTAAGTTGTGTTTGGCAAGCACTGAATTATTAAAATTAAATATGTTTTCAATAAGATACTAAAAAAAAAAATTTTTAGTGAAAAGTTTTTTTTCTTAACTTTCTGCAATGCCAAATGTATCTCCAATTATAGAATCACCCCCATGTTACCCATTAAAAATAAAAGTTTTTTTTTCAGTGGTTTTTGCATGCGCATCAACAGGAGAAAACAGAGAAAAATTGAATAAAATGACATAGGAATAAAATAAATAGGCCTACAAGAAATATGTTTCAGTTAAATAA
Organism: Sinocyclocheilus grahami; assembly: GCF_001515645.1. NCBI lineage: Eukaryota > Metazoa > Chordata > Actinopteri > Cypriniformes > Cyprinidae > Sinocyclocheilus > Sinocyclocheilus grahami. The sequence continues at coordinate 463,368 of NW_015505424.1, read as the reverse complement.
TTAACAAGTTAACAAAAAAGGGGGGGGGGGGAATCAGTTTCGTTTCATTTTTTTTTATGGCCGCACCACAAGTTTAAGGAAACAGGCTTGAAAGCGCATCCTTTATTTCTTTATTTTACAAAGTCATAGTTTTGTTCTTATTGTGAATATGCATAATTAAAAGTAAACGCTTTACAGTCTCAATGATGTCAGATTGAATTATTTTCCGCTGTGATAAGGACAATATCGGTGATCACGCCGAGCCTCTCACGCGCACTTTATAACGAATACATTATAATTTGTGTTTTATTTTAGAATTGTATATTTCATTTTGTACTATTATTTTATAGTATTTCTTACTCCGTTCCGAATAGGTACAATTTAAAGGATTTGCTGACAAATTATAGGTGACTAAGGTTATATTGATTGATTTATTTTTTGACTAATAGGCTAGATGTGTATTATAATTTTTATCCATGCAGTAAAAGTTTTAAAAATAGCTTTGGAGGGAAAAAAGGTCAATTGTACGTAAATTGGGCGAGCAATATTTGATCTAAAGATCAGATGCTCCCCTCAAAAGAAATCAGGACAGAAGTGGTCGAAAGTGGACAGAAGAGACGGATTAAAACACCAGGTGTGAACGGGAATGTGTTCCCCTCGTCTACTTGTGATCCGATCGACCGAAACGCATCTTAATACCAGGTGTAAACTGGGCCTTTGAGACAGCAAAAATTGCTAGCTAAATGAAAGGAGCCCTGTCTGATTGAAAACTGACTATTTCATCTAAAATTTGTTTTTTATGTTTATTTTTGTGTGCTTACTATCAGAGGTTTATTCTGGTGTTAGCTTGTAAAAATACATGATAAACCCTTGCATTTTTAGTCAGTTTCTATCAGCTCTGAGGTCATATGCTAGTGCACTCCTAATTTTGACAAACAAATCATGCTTTGCAGATGTGAGTTAAACTAAAGGCTATTATTTCCTTCTATAGGTCAAAGAGAACCAAGAGGGGCCTCAGGAAGTGAATGCTGTGTGGAAAGACAAACTCGACTCCGCACAAACCCACAGAGATCATGTCCAGGAGAGCTGCTTATACTACTTTACAGATTCTGTTGCTTTTATTTAGTCCTCACTGAATAAACACTGTAGATTTTGACTGAACAACTGAACAAAACGAATAAAAATGAGAAAATGAAGTAGCAAAAATGATTTTGTTAACTTGTGTAGGCCTACACAACTTTTAATAAAAATTGCATAAATGCATGAGTGAAACAAAATATTCAACAAGATGTAATGTAGGCAGGACTTGATTGTATCCATCAGCAATCCATCAAATGTGTGTGTGTGTGTATTTTGAATGACAGTATATACCTATAGGCTACGGGTGCTGTCCGACTGAACGATTCTGACCGCAGTGGTGGGCCGTTTAGACCAAAAAATGTCCAGTCCAGCCCTGCTCCATATGCAGCCAGAACGAATGCAAATTTGCTAAAACAATGTTCAGAACCTAACCACTCACTACATGAGCTTCACGCTGTACGTTAAACTCAGCAAGTGCTGCCCAATATTCTTACTCTTATTCCATGGTCTGTCTGAATACTGGATTCTGATTGGCTGGCGGGTATGCAGTAAATCCGTTTAATGCACAGGTTGTTCCAAATCGGTTTAATCACCGTTCTATATTAATGCGCATCTCTCTCTCTCGCTCTCTCTCGCTCGCTCGATAATTAATTGAAATACATGCTATAATTCATTCAAATAAATGTGATCTTACTGCACTATTTCATCTCTGTGTATGATTTGAAGCGGGCAGAATACTAGAGCTAACGTGCCATAACTGAGAAAAATTTTACCCATTCGGTCAAATATTGTGCTGCAAAGAGCAAAACTAGTTGTAACTGGTCTATAACTTGGCAAATGACCATGGAATAAGGGATAATCAATGGCTAGCCGTGCATTAAAGGATTTTAAATGCACTTCGAGGAGGCGATTTAAAATCCTTTAATGCATGGCTAGCCGTTGATTATCCCTTACATAAAAAGCTCACTTGCATTTGAAATCTTCATATAAACACATTAGGCTACATAACTATTGTATGAAAGGAATATTTTTATAATACACAATAACACACACCTAACTGCTCTCCGTTAATGTCCCCTCAGGCCTTTCTGTAGTTTTAGGGTCAAAGAGGTCAGGAGATTCACATCTCAAATGATTTGCATATTAACATTTTGCACAGGAGCATATATACTGTATGAACACTCACCATTCTGCTTTTCACATTCACTTTCTGCTTGAGCACTGGTAAGTGCCCATCTGAAACAAAACTCAGTGGAGAACAAATGATGTTTTTGAAGTAATATTGGCACAAAACAATGATTCTATTAATTATGAGCAGAACATGCCAAACGCAGCACCAAAACAGCCTTTGATGTGCACAGCTGTCATATATTTGGATTAGCAGTCCAGTGTTCAAGCTCTCCGATAGCATGACAGGAACGGAGGAACTTTATAATTGCACAGGGGAATGTGTGTGACTCATAAAAGCCTCTCTTGGCTCATCGCCCATCGTTTCTAGTGTAGGGTGGAGATCTAGGTGAATACGAAACTAAATCCCAGAAAGAGGGATTTTACCATAAAAATGGGCGACTGATTACTCAATTTCTCCACCAGTGGATGTCAAGCTCAAAAATGACAGAAAAGCACCATAAAATATAATAAAAAACATCCATGTGACTTGTGTGCTAAATTCCAGATCGGTCCAATTCATGAATGAATCAATCTCTGTGTGTAAACTGCTTCACTGAAAAGATCTGAGAGGATATTTAGTGAATGACAACTTTTGTTAAATTTGTGGTCTGTCGTTTACACAATGCACCTGGTATATAGCATCACGCAAACACTTTTATGATTTTTGAGGGGCTTTTGTGTAATTTTAGCCCACATTACAGTGAGAGCATAATAGTTCTTAAGCAACTTTTTTGGCAGGAATTGTTTTCCATTAAATCTACAATATGTCCTGTATATACACATAATGTCCTGCAGTGGAGATCAAAATTAGAGAACAACCTTCAATTTCCTACATTTCAAGGTCACTGCTTAGTCCTAACAGGAGTAGAAGGGCACTTTTTTAAAGCATATTTCATAAATGAATTGTATTCTGAAGCACAGTATAAAAAATGAGATATTTGAAAAAGAACTCCTGGTGCTAATTTCCTTAATTATATAACAAACCCTATTTAACTGTCAGCATTCCTCCAATATTCACTGAGATTGCAAGATGGCTGCTCTAAGCCGCTCTAAGATGACTGAAACCCTGCGACAGGAGGTGATCCAGATTAAGGCCAAGACAAGAGAAGCTAGTTGTTACAAATCTGTGATTTCTAGAATATTGTAGTTTTACAATGACACTAATTCATTCAAGTTCCCCAAAAAGGCTGGTCGTCCATGAAAGACAAATGCACGAGAGGGCAGTATAATGCAAAGACTCTCAATAGGGAATCGGTTCAACACTGCAGCTGGAATTGCTCGGCAGAGACTGGAAGAAGAGTGGACCAAGATCACACCAGCGCAGTTTGAGAAACTAGAGAAGTCCTGCGGCCGCAGACAGGGCCGGATTTACGCATAGGCAGAAACAGTGGGCCCTATCATACACCCGGCGCAATGCAGTGTTTTTTGCTAGTTTCAGCCCGACGCAGTTGTCATTTTCACGTCCTGCGCCACGTTGTTTAAATAGGAAATGCATTTGTGCCCATTTGTGTGCTCATGGGCGTGCTGGTCTGAAAACGAGGTTTGTTCAGGCGCATTGCTGGCGCCTTGCTATTTTGAGGCAACTGAAATAGTGCCATTGACCAACAAAAACCTAGTCTAAAGTCAATGGCGCAGTAGTTTTTTTGTTATTTAAAGAGCACGTTAGTATAGTCGGGTCCACAGCGCGCATACACTCTGCTTATTACACACACAGGGACGCAGCACACAAACATGCCAGATATTACAAATTAAAGGATTATTATTGTGTAGGCTACATAAATTAAAAAATGCGCACATGTCATAATGGATAGTCATTGCATGTATCAGAATTAGGTTACCTATTTGCTCGCGCACGAGCAGCTCCGTTTCATCTCTGGAGACGCGTTCGGTCTTTGCACTTGCAAATTCCGCCGTGTAAATAGAAAATACGCCATGGCACGAGCGCAACTGGCTCCTAAAGGGAATGGGAGATGAGACTCTTATTGAAGTGGGGTATGAGTGGTTATGAACGAATGAATGAAACGCATTTGTCTGTGTTTCACTCCGTCTCGAATCGCGCTCTCGGAAAGCGCTTGAGAAACAGTGTCTACTCCGCGGCTCGGTTTGCTTTCAACTCGTTTTTTTTAGTCTGGAACCAGACTGTACAACATTCACATTGCACGATTTAACTGATTTTTACGTAGAAAGGGCGACAGCGCACCGCATCAAAAGAAATGATCATTCATGTTTTCATGACCGCTGGCCAAATTAAAAAACGAAACTAAAATGAAATCATCTTTGAGAGCAAGGGGGCCCCCTGGTGTTTCGGGGGCCCTACACAGCTTGCGTATTTTGTGTATTGGGAGGATCGGCTCTGCTCGCGCACACACGCGGAGACGCGAACAGAAAATTCTTGTCAGCGCTGCCCCGCGAATTTATCAATAAAATAGTTTCGCAGCTGAAAAGCTACATGACATTACTCAGTTGCAAGGTTCTTGAAGCAGTTTAACTGAAAGATTCGCTATTAGTAGATGCTACTGCTGAACGCTGCTGGGAGACGCACAAAAGCAAGTATTCACACACGCTTAATCTCTCTCTCGCTCTCTTTCGCTCTCTCTCTCTCTAATAACCGCATTAGACTGCATTAATAACTGCGTTAGCCTGCATATCAATGGCTCAAGCCTCCATTATTAGCTCTAAAATTACATTTTGGAATTTGCAACGGAAGGTTTGGGATGAGGTGCATAAAAAAAATGAGTTCAACAGACAAGATTTCAGGACGGAAACATGTCAAATGTCTTGAAACAAATCATCTGAACAATGTCTTGATGTGTGGTTGTGACTCCAGGCCGTACTAATACAATTATTAGAGAAATAATGCACTCCCGAAGTGGTTATTATGTGGCCACGTTGCCGCGCCTATTAATGGAATGGTCTTTCTCAGTTCTCAAACAAATTTCTGACAGTTGTAATCTTCTTTCGTGCTACAGTGGTTACTGTATTTGATCACTGCTTTCAACAAAAAGTTTTTTGTTGTTGAAATGCCTTGGTTATTTTGTCAAACATGTTCGTTTAGCAGTGGAATACCCACAGCTAATATTCCTTCCAATTTTGAGCGATGAAGAATAACAATATTTCAGAAAAAATCAAGTATTTATAGATTGGTCTCTAATTTTGATCTCCACTGTATGAAGGCAGGACAGTATTCTGAAACTCTGTGGCTTCCTGCAGAACTGAAATACAAAAAAAAATCATATTAAGTAGGAGTATGAAAGGATTCAGAATCAAGGCCATAAAATAAAACAAACTATCTTTCCAGTCACTTGCACATCTCTCAGGATATTTTCATGCGTGTCGCGTCCTCGTACGCTGTAGCAGTGACGGCATTTACAAACGTGTCCTTTTTCATCCCTTGCTGCAAAAGAATAAAGGGTCAAAACTATAAATGGAGCATCATTGTCCTTTCAAAATCACACACACAAAATCACAATTAACAGTGTGAAAGCTCTCAGAAACAAATGCATGTCGTGGTTTCCACTGAATCACTGCTTCATAATCACGTGTTCATGCATACACGTCTGTCTGAGCTCCTGAGCTTCAGCATGTGCTAAAGTCAGACGTAACTGAATGTTTCACTACTGACTGACTGAGGTGCAGGAATGGAACATCAGACGAACTTAATATTCACAACAACAACTGCATAAACTGTTTGTAATAGTCCTGCTGTCAATAGGTAAAAAAAATTCAGAATTGCATCAACAACATGCAATGCTGATTAGTCAAATTAAATTACAGTCAATCACATATATCAATATATTTGGCATCTTCTGTTCTGCAAAAAAAAAAAAAGGTCATTTATTAAATATTTATTTATTTCCTAACTTGATGCTCAGTTCAAAAACATCAATAAAAACTTTCCATGTTTTTATTTTCTTTCAGAAAATAGGAATTGAGATTTTTCAAATTATATATGCATCAGCTTTAATGTATATTTAATGCATAAAATAAAATAAAAAAGTCAAATGTCAAAAGTTTTAATGACAAAATTAAGTATTCAAAATGCATCATTTAACTTACAATCTGCAAAGGAATAGAAAAGCACATCTCTCAGGATATTTTCATGCGTGTCGCGTCCTCGTACGCTGTAGCAGTGACGGCATTTACAAACGTGTCCTTTTTCATCCCTTGCTGCAAAAGAATAAAGGGTCAAAACTATAAATGGAGCATCATTGTCCTTTCAAAATCACACACACAAAATCACAATTAACAGTGTGAAAGCTCTCAGAAACAAATGCATGTCGTGGTTTCCACTGAATCACTGCTTCATAATCACGTGTTCATGCATACATGTCTGTCTGAGCTCCTGAGCTTCAGCATGTGCTAAAGTCAGACGTAACTGAATGTTTCACTACTGACTGACTGAGGTGCAGGAATGGAACATCAGACGAACTTAATATTCACAACAACAACTGCATAAACTGTTTGTAATAGTCCTGCTGTCAATAGGTAAAAAAAATTCAGAATTGCATCAACAACATGCAATGCTGATTAGTCAAATTAAATTACAGTCAATCACATATATCAATATATTTGGCATCTTCTGTTCTGCAAAAAAAAAAAAAGGTCATTTATTAAATATTTATTTATTTCCTAACTTGATGCTCAGTTCAAAAACATCAATAAAAACTTTCCATGTTTTTATTTTCTTTCAGAAAATAGGAATTGAGATTTTTCAAATTATATATGCATCAGCTTTAATGTATATTTAATGCATAAAATAAAATAAAAAAGTCAAATGTCAAAAGTTTTAATTACAAAATTAAGTATTCAAAATGCATCATTTAACTTACAATCTGCAAAGGAATAGAAAATATATGTTAAAATACTCTAATGAACTTTAATATCAAAGAACTTTACATAAACAAAAGTTTAAGATTATTATATTTTTTTTCTGGAAGTAGTAAAACCCCCGCAGATGTACAATAAAATCTGGGTCATGTTTGCATTTTCTTCTGTCACTGGGTATAATTCTAATATAAATATAATAATATATATGAATATTATATTACTAAAAAAAGTATTATTTTCCTGTTATTACAAATATCTGTAAATGTATGCATCACAACATTATAATTTAAAGTATGAAAAATGGATATTCATTTTAAGATTTGCTACATTTCACAGGGTTATTAAATTATTAGGGTTTTTAAGATTACATTTAAGTGAGCACTAGATGATGACACAGCTCATTTAAACATAAGAATCAGGGAATGAGCAAAATTAAATAGCCAGTGTCAATTAAATTATATACTGATACATTTAAAAATCTCTAATATAAGAGGTTATATGTAAGTTTCTAATATACGTTTTGGACCAATGAGATGTCAGTGTGGGCCGCGCTACACAACCTCATGCTACTGAAACACAAACGAATGATAAAATGACCTGCTTCTCAACGGCTGCTTTTTCTTAAAAACTCAGATTAACATGGATCCAGACAGCTTTATTGCGATGTAAGCCTAAAGATCTAAATCAGCATCATGTGATCAAAAACATGGCTGCTGAGATGCCAATATACACAATGTGGATTACAATTATAGTCCATGAGCATGTGGTATACTGTATGTTTGAATGTGTTTGTATGTTCCAGTATACGAGTGAGAGTGTGTGTGTGTAAAAAAAAAATTTAATTACTTGTACTTTTTAATATTTCTGTATTTCTTTTATGCATACAATATGATCAATTTTAACATATGTAACAATAATCTAATAAATATTAAAATTAAATAAAATCACACTAACAGAAAATATATTGGCCTTGATATTAATTACTGGTATATTTGTTGCATAAATCATGTCAATAAAAATCTAATAAATGTTAAACAAACAAATAAAATGTGTAAAAAAAAAAAGAAAGAAAAAAAAAAGCAATAACACACTTGATGTATTTTATGATGTATTTTTGGGTAATTGAAATTTGAATATTTAATAAATGAATAAATAAAATGTTACATCTTGTAAAACAAACTATTAAATACATACGTGCATGCATACATTCATAAATGTTTTATAAAAGTAATATCACACTAACATGACATGTTTTAGGTAACTGGCTTTGATATTAATTATATATCACACTTGCAATAAAACCTGCTGAAAAGGCCAGCTGTATTATGAATGGTATGAATTTCCGTGTCGGTCCATTGCTGGTTTGTTGCATGGAAATTACCAAAAAGTACTGCTGGCTGGAGAATGATTTCACCCAAAACTGAAGATTCATGCCTTTACAAACCTGTATGACTTTCCTTTTTCAGCGAAACATAAAAGGACATTTTTATTTCAACTATTACCGTTCAAAGGTTTGGGGTTGGTAAGGTTTTATGTTTTTGAAATAAGTCTCCACAGCTCTGCTCACCAAAGCTGCATTTGATCAAAAATACATTAAAAGCATTCTATTTGAGTATATTTTAAAATTTAACTTTTTTCCTGTGATCAAAGCTGAATTTTCAGCATCATTACTCCAGTCTTCAGTGTGTCACATCATCCATCAGAAATCATTCTGTGATATGCTGATTTGCTGCTGATGAAATATTTCTTATCAATGCTGAAGACAGTTGTGCTGCTTAATATTTTTGTAGAACAATGTTTATTTGAAAAATATATATTTTTTTTTTCAACAAACACTTTTCAAAGCTTGAAATCTCCAGGAGCTTAATATTTTTTTTTGTGAAGTGGCATGTGGCCAAGTATGGTGACCCATACTCGGAATTAATGCTCTGCATTTATCCCATCCAAAGTGCACACACACACACAGCAGTGAACACACACACCGTGAAGCAGTGGGCAGCCATTTATGCTGCAGCACCCGGGGAGCAGTTGGGGGTTCAGTGCCTTGCTCAAGGGCACCTCAGTCGTGGTATTGAAGGTGGGAGAAAGCGCTGTACCCCCAACTGCTCCCCGGGTGCTGCAGCATAAATGGCTGCCCACTGCTTCTCGTAAACCTTTGGTTTACGAGTCCGACTCTCTAACCATTAGGCCACGACTTCCCGACTTTTCCTATTGTGTTCCACAGAATACAGAAAGTCATATGCGTTTGTAATGGAATAATGATTAGTTTTATTTTTGGGGGAACTAATCCCGCACGCTAGTTGTTTTATCAGGAGCAGCTTGTACCTTTTGGGTCTTGGAGCTCTTGGGGCTCTTGGGGCTGAAGAGGCTCTTTTTCTTATTGTTCTCGTTCGGTCTCTCATCAAGAACAGAGAACTGTTTGAAGTGATCAGAAGCCTCTTTCTCCAGCTGGTAGCTCAAGTTATGAAGTATGCAGACACAGTTTTCCACCGACTGCTCCCACATCACCAAAACAAACAGAACCAGGACACAGAAGTCACTTTTAGCTTGTTGCACTACATTTTTGTCAATATACTGAAGTATTCTTGTAGAGTACTTTAAAACTCTCTGAATATGTTTAACCATATAAAGCCCAATGTATCACATCTGGTACGTGAATTTCTAGAGCCTACACATTTCCAACATGATCAAAGAGTTGCAGACAATCTTCTGTTGTCTTATTGATCGTTTATACATTTTAGTAAAAGGTCTTTTAATATAACTGTACAAACGTCCACTTTCAGTTTATGGTTCGTCTTTTTGCTGAGAAATCATTAATGGTTTTTATCAAGTACGTTAGCAATATTTTAAGATGAAGATTTACTGTACTAAAGCAACTTGATTTTATTTATTTATTTTTTTTTAAATCATGTTAAAATGTGAGTATCGATTAAGATCATCAGGCTTTTGAGGAATGTTTATTTGTTCATCTCTCAATCATTGTTGTATTGATTTGCATTATGTGTTTTGCCCCACAATAAAAACTACAGAGCTTTGATCATAAAACTAAGCATTTAAATATAATTTTACTAAGACATATGATGGAGAGATATAGACTGACAACTGATACTTATATGCACTTTAAGTAAGTAATATTTCATACTGTTATAAAGATATTGTTGGTTTACATTACAACCTATCAGAATTTCATTATTTTGGTCATATATAAATATCAGCAACTGCACTAAAATGCATTTTTGCTCAGTCTGGGCCTCTGAATAAAATTGAGGTGTTTTGTCCTCCTCAAGTATGAGCTCCATATTCTATATCATACTACATGAGCAATAAAAGCCTGATGTATTAAATATTATACGCAACAAAATATATTCAAAGTTTTTTTTTGTCTAAAGGTTCAATGAACATTTTCAATAAAGGTCCACTTAAAAAAAAAATTCTGACTATTATTTCATGTCAGGCTTTACGGGGTTAAAAAATTCAAACTTATTTAATAATATGTTAAATAAAGATTAAATTAAATTAAAAATACCTTGCAGCTCTATTAAAATATACACCACATGGTCAAACGTTTGTGGACACCCTTTTAATAAACAAGTTTAGTTAGTCACCTTATTTCCATATTAATGCAACAGCATACAATATCATTTTACATGTACATTTAATAATTTCAGAGTAAATCAGTTTTAGAGAACTTTGTGCTTCTAACTTTGGGGCGTCTGTTTCAGTGTCCATGTATTTTTCCATGTAGTGTAAGAGCTTGGAGATCATGTAGCATAAATGAAAGCATGATAACCTTGTCATCTGGCTCGTTATGATCCTTTTGAGTCTGAACGTAAGTCACGAGAGAGTCGATAAGTTGCGGGCAGCTCCTCATTGATATCCTCTCCTCCTCTCTAGCACAGCTGAGGTTTCTGCGAGAGCACAACCAAAACTTAACATTAAAACCGACATTACTTCTGTAAAACAGCACGATGATTAAACGTGCGCCAATCTGTGGTGTAACAGTCCTCTGTCTGTCCTGAAAGTAGAAATGTGCATAGACTTCTGGGCCCGTATTCGTAAAGAATACTCTCAGAAAGCTCTTAATTTAGCTTAACAATTTCTACGTAAGAGTCTTAGCCTAAGAGCGATTCAGGACCGATCTGAGAGCAACTTTAAGTGAGGAAAAGACAAAAACTTTCATCTTAGTGAGGAGTCTGAAGACATTTGAAGACTGTGATTGGTTGGTTGTCCAAGAAGGAGAAAAAAAAAAAGTGCTTTAGGGTTTTTTTTATAAGCTTTCCTGTTTTACCGTACTCTCTCTCGCAAACACATTATATATATGTACATATATATATTCTTACTTTTCTATTTACCATGCTGTTAATGTTGTACTTAAGGTATTTAATAGGAAACGAACAGCGACACAATAAGGTTCTGAAAGTGCTGTAATTGTTTGTGTGATCACTTTGCTTGTAGAAGGTTATGACAGACCCAAATCATCATTGCTGCAAAGTTGCATTTTTCCAGTTGCCAAATATGTTAACGTAAAGCCACGTTCACACCGCAGCAGAATACGGTTGTCAGTCCTGTATTTGAGTCCTTAACATGGTTACGTTCACACAATACAGTTATTTACGGGGGCGACAACCGCAATCTATTACCGAACTCACACCCGTCTATTTTCAGGACTCACAACTGCATTCTCGGAAAACGTGAAACGTGTGTGAACTGGACAACTAGTTGTAGTACAGTGCGAGAGAGCCGCTCATGTGTGGTTTCACTCTGGGTAAGTTACAGCGACGGAGAAATGAGCTGTGCGTCATCTAGGTTCTAGATCCAGTCACTGTTCTCCACTGGAGCGGTTTCCGGCAGTTTTATGTTCTGTGCGTGACTCAAATGCAGTGTCAGGACGCGAGGGCTTGTATTCAAGACACTACTGTAAGCTGCTGTTTGAACGGGACATTTCGAGACTCACACCTGTAAGGAAATGCGGTTGTCAATCCCTAAAACTGACAATGTGAACGAGGCCGTAGTTAATGTAGTGATTACTTTCATTTCTGGCGGTATGGCGTTTTTAAACTGTGTCGTAAATGTTAGCGTGTCTCTAATAATATTGGTCACAAACATGATCACTGCACGATCTAATGTGTCTAATATTGTGTGCAATGCATCTCTTCTCCCTCTTCACGTTTCGTTGATTTTCTCCACTGCTAAAGAAACTCTTAAGCCTCTTAAATGTCCTCGTCAGTACTTCTAACAATTGTGGACCTTAAGAGCTCTTTTAAGGGTTAAGATGCTTTCTGAATGACTTTCTTCTTTACTAGGATCTCTTCTTTCATTTTAAGAGGAAACGCCCACATTTCTTAGAATTTTGTCACTAGGAGCAACTCTTTGCACTAACAACGTTCATGAATACGGGCCCTGATTTTTATCAAGGTACTAAGCAAGCAATAAGGTGTATACATGGTTATGAATTTGACAAAGTAAGAGTATTTACTCACCCTCATGTCATTTAAAACCGTGTAATGTTATTTTTCTGTGGAATGATATAAGCTGTTAACTTGGAATATAGTACTAATTGTTACATTTATAATCATTTTCTTATATAATTGTTAATATATATAATTATTAATTATAATTATATATGAATAATAATAATTAATATATATATAATTGTTACTTTTATTGTGAGTTTTCTGAAAGGAATCTTGACAAATAATGTAAAAATTATTTTTGTGTGTGTGTTCCATGAACAAAAACAACAACATATGAGCTTGGAATGACATAAGGGTGCCTATATTATGACAGAAATTTCATTTTAGAATGAACTATGACTTTAAGTGAAACCAGCAAGTATCTCAATGAATGCATTTTGCTTAAAACTATTGTTTTATTCCTTTTGGATCGATGTCACTGTGTTCTTGTACTCAACAGTCAGTTTGACTGTTTCTCTGACAGTGTAACACACCTTAAACAGCCGGTGGTGTTGTAGAAGACCTCGGGGTCAATGTGTCTGTTAGTGTTGACGTCAGTCCAAACGCTGTACGGCACCACAATGGTTTCTGTAAGCAGTGGCAGGGCGTTCTTGATCAGCTCTGTCTTCAGTTTATCAGCCGAGGACAGATTCCACAACAGACCTGAACATCAAAGGGTCATACTGCATATTTCATATTGTATTTTTTTTAAACAGCTTTTGATAAACACGTACATATTGAACACAAAACCAATTCACGTCACTTTCTTTTATTTTAACAATAAAGGACACCATTCACATATAATGTCACATACAACATATTAAGCACAGGAAAGAGGCGAATGAGAGTGGCACGTCTTACCAGTGAGTTGTTGATGCGTTTCTGTAACGTTGGTGTTTCCGAGCAAGGTCAGAATGGCCTCTATTCCTTCACAACTGTCCACTTCAAGCTTGTTATTGTTGTCTTTAAAAACCAAGTTGCGCAGTGCAGCGGCGGCGGTCTGGTGCAGCTGTGAATTGTCGCTTTTCAGCAACTGAATGAGGGCAGGAATCCCTCCCAAACGCCAAACCTTTCAGCGATACAAAACAAGATAGATAGATGGATAGACGGATGGATAGATAGAAGACATTTTATCAGAATAGTCAACAAATTATGAGAGCTTAATCAAATATGAAAATGGTTGGTGGTTTTTATGGCTCTTTCTTATAGAATTACCCAACATGCATCAGTAGACAGGTTTAATTCTGACTGAAATCTTGTTTTAGTTTGCTGACCTCTTGTTTGGGTTGGTCTTCAGTGTAGGTCTGGTGCTGTATGAATGAAGCTCCACAGAGCTGATGGCTGATGTCTGAGTGTGACAGGAACTCCACTGCCTCCTGCAGAGTGATGTTAGGCAAAGATCCCTCGGCACCACTCGCACTGAACAATGTTCATGAAACAAGTAACAGACACACTATGACACTAACTATGACAAAAACAGAAAAAAATGACTATTTAAATTTGTATTTGCTAAAAAATATTTTTTTAGAAGCACACTAGCATTTAGAGGACGCGAGGCATCTGCAAAATGAATGTTTCGAAAACAGAACTCACATTTCATACTGGCACATTAAAAAAAAACACAAAACATGAACGCAATGTTTCTGTCAAGCATCTAATGTGCTTTTACATAATACTATTAGCGCATAATATACAGTAACTAAACTAGATCGAGACGCAGCCCAGATGCAGCACACTCACCCCAGTGGTTCTGATTTGCTCTTGGTCACGGTGACTTTCCTCACTGTCTGTGATTGGCTGAGGGAAGGTTTGATGATTGTCTGTGATTGAGCCAGCTGGTTATTCTCCTGGATTCTCATGGATTGTCCAGTTGCTCGGGTATATCGCACAGTAGCAGACCTCCCTTTGGACTGCTGGGTAATTGTGCTGCCTGCCTTATTCATGGCTGGGTCACTGTCACCGCGTCTCAACCCATTGGACTGAGACTGTGCATTCCAGTTCATCTGAGGCTCCCACTGGCTGTTCTGTGTCTGTCTTCTCACCGTGTTGCGCACAGACAAGCTGCGACCAGTCTGGCCAAATAAAAAGCAATGATGAATTAAGTGCTAATGGATTAAGAAAAATCACAAATAACATACAGTAATATTTAGGGGCCAAGCACCAAAGGTGCGATGGCACCTATTGTATCCGTTGGCGTTCTTCTTCTTCCGTTTCTTCTGCTTTGGAAGTCTATGGCAGCCTTTAGAACCGCTTGCAGGAAAGTTGTGAAATTTGGCACACCGATAGAGGACAGTCTGATCTATCACCATTGCAAATTTGGAGTCTCGAAGTCAATCCCTCTAGCGCCACCAACTTTATGTTAATAACTTTTGAACCGTAAACTTTAGAAGAAAAATAAATTTTTCCTCTGAATCCTTGGCTCATGTGCAGTCAAAAGGACACCAATTTAAAAATAGTTTAGTTTTTTTGCTATTACTAATAGTTTGAAAAAACTACTTTTTCAAACTTGTCCTAGAAAAAGTAGGCCACCTAGTGGTCAGAATATATGAAAAAATTCAATTTTTGCTTATAACTTCTGAACGGCTTGACCAAAAATCACAAAACTCTCTCTTTAGATTTGGTGTGGCATGCCGAGTCGAACCCAATTTTCCCCATGTAAGCCATTTTTTGCGTCTGCCATTTTGGATTTTGTCGTAAAATGCTATATTTTATGAATGCATTGGCGTATCGTTACCTGTTACGTTATGTGACTTCGGCACCACCATGTGTTAATCTCACAATTTCAAGTTTATCTTAAAATTCAGACTTTTTTCTCAGAATTGTTTGTATCTTGAAATTCAGACTTTTTTCTCAGAATTGTTTGTATCTTGAAATTCAGACTTTTTTCCTCAGAATTGCGACTTTGTATCACAATTGTGAGTCAAAAACTTAGAATTGAAAATAGAATAGAATTAGAATAGAAACTCATATCTCACAATTCACTTTTTTTTCAGAATTACGACCACATATCTCACAATTCAGACTTTTTTTTTTCAGAATTGCGACCTCATATCTTACAATTCAGAATTTTTTTTTTCAGAATGTATCTTGAAATTCAGACTTTTTTCCTCAGAATTGCGACTTTGTATCACAATTGTGAGTCAAAAACTTAGAATTGAAAATAGAATAGAATTAGAATAGAAACTCATATCTCACAATTCACTTTTTTTTCAGAATTACGACCACATATCTCACAATTCAGACTTTTTTTTTTCAGAATTGCGACCTCATATCTTACAATTCAGAATTTTTTTTTTCAGAATTGCGACCTCATCTCAAAATTCAGAATTTTTTTTTCAGAATTGCGACCATTTTCACAATTCAGAATTTTTTTTTCAGAATTGCGACCTCATATCTCACAATTCCGTTTTTTTCTCAGAATTGTTACGTTATTTATTGCAATTCAGACATTTTCCCTCAGAATTGCGACTTTGTATCTCGCAACTGCGAGTTATAAACTTAGAATTCTGACTTTTTTTTTCAGAATTTAGAATTTATATCTCACAGGTCAGTTTCTTTTCTCAGAATTGTGACTTTATATCTAGCAATTGTGAATTATCAATCATGAGATGTAAATGTGCAATTGCAAGAAAAAAAGCCCAAATTGTGAGATAAAAAGTTGCAATTACCTTTTTTATATTTGTATTCCATGGCAGAAAAAAAAACTATTTTAGTATTAATACCATTAATACCAAATTAAGTTTTTTTATGCATTTCCTATCTTATTACTTTGGGTGTAGTTTGCTCCGTGTAAAATCTTCATTGGTAAGCGATTTTACCAATTCTCTAGGATAACATCTACAATGCATTATGAGCTGTACTATCAAAACAATTTGACAGTTACATTATTCTAAACTCTAGTTGCATTATCTATTCTATTGTGCTGTTAACTGCATTTTGTCTGCTTTTCTTTCCCTTTTGATTTTACAAACTGAGTGCCAATCAAAATAATTTTCTGCGGTAATGGTAATGATAGAGCTTAAACATTTAACTCAGCATATTCCTTTGCCACAGCCATGCACAGCGGGGCAAAAAAGAAAAAGGGAGGAGAAAATATTTGTTGACGTTAAATGTTGTGCATTCAGTCGAGCACTACAGTAATTTGGTTAATCTGCCAATTGCTAGAAGCAGCCAGATAGAAACCAACATGGACAGGTTGTGTGACATACCCAAATCCTGAAAAAAATAAAATAAAAACACAAATAAAATGAACTACATTAAATATGGGTTGGCTTGCAACAAGGATCAACATGGTCTGTACTGGTTACAATATGTACTGTAAATGATTGGTTGCTGAGAACCCATCTAAATTCAAGAGATATTTAGAAAACTAACAGCTATAATTCAATGTTAAACAAAGTCAGTTTACCTACATTATGTTAATACTAACACTGATATTAAACTACAAGAACTACTGACTTAAAGCCACTTCTCATTGTTTAATGAGCAGATGCTGTTTCTCGGGGATAGTGAATAATAAGTGAATAATTGTGTCTTGCACAATGGTGCAGTAACTCCTTCACTCTGATCCAGCGGGGCACAGAGCTCTTGAGGTTCAGTTACAAAAATGATCAAGACGCAGAAAAAGAAAGAAAATCTGAGGCACAGGACAGGACTTGCATAAAGTGCAAGTGAGTACATTGCTAGAAGGCAATCAGTTTGATTAAAAATACTCTTGGTTTAAAAATATGAACACACAGGGAAAAAAATGAACCAAACTGTTCCAACAGCCATCTTATTTTAATAAACTGCTTCAAATCATAATACAGAAGACTGCTGAGTTCCGAGTGCGAGTGCTGCTAATTCACAAATGGTGTGCTTTACATATCTACTGCAAATGAAAGGCAAAGCTTAAAGAGTGACGACAATTTTCAAGATGGAGAAAAGGGAAAAAAATGAGAGAGAGAGAGAGAGAGAGAGAGAGAGACTGTAAATGTATGTTTGTCCACAATTTATCTGTCTATATTATTGTCAACAATATCATGAATGCAAATACAATTTTGAAAAGGCTTACATGTCACATGCCATTTTTACATTTTAATGTCTATCCAAACATGCAAAAATTAATGTGGTGTACCTGGGTTTTTTAGTATCACCTAGATACTATTAGTTACTTTAATTTCTGTTTTCATTATAATTTTAGTTAAAGTTTTGGTAATTTTGTTTTGTGTTTTTGTCATTTGTATTAGTTTTTTTTTAATGTCAATATAATTTTCATTCATTTTTATTTGAGTTATTTTAGTACAGCAAGCCTTGGCAACTAGCTGAAATAAAATGTCAGTTGTTTTTTTTTTTGCATTTTATTTCAGTTAAAGTTTTGTTTCAAATTAACAAACTTGCTTGTTTTATGGTTTAATTTCTATGTAAACTGTAATAACCCTGATGTGCATATTTTACTTGTAATTAAGAATGTGAATGGCTTACCCCCCTTATTTGACTTTGACTGTCCACAATTTATCTGTCTATATTATTGTCAACAATATCATGAATGCAAATACAATTTTGAAAAGGCTTACATGTCACATGCCATTTTTACATTTTAATGTCTATCCAAACATGCAAAAATTAATGTGGTGTACCTGGGTTTTTTAGTATCACCTAGATACTATTAGTTACTTTAATTTCTGTTTTCATTATAATTTTAGTTAAAGTTTTGGTAATTTTGTTTTGTGTTTTTGTCATTTGTATTAGTTTTTTTTTAATGTCAATATAATTTATTCATTTTTATTTGAGTTATTTTAGTACAGCAAGCCTTGGCAACTAGCTGAAATAAAATGTTTTTTTTGCATTTTATTTCAGTTAAAGTTTTGTTTCAAATTAACAAACTTGCTTGTTTTATGGTTTAATTTCTATGTAAACTGTAATAACCCTGATTAAGAATGTGAATGGCTTACCCCACTTATTTGACTTTGACAGTGCTACTGTTAAAGTTAATAAGTATTGACACATTTATCATAAATGCACAAAACCATTTCACAGCAACTACACTGTGATGCTTTGAAACACAAAACCTTCTTATACTTTCATGTTTCAATTCAAATTTATTTATAAAATCTGACACCATTCTTGACGCACTTTTCTGGAAAAAAAAAACAAAAGCCGGTCTGATCAAAGTTAAACTACAAAATGCTATAATCTAGTGATCGACCGATATTGATTTTTTTATAACCGATAGCGATTATTTGCATGTTTATGTGCCCGATAACCGATATGCAGAACCGATATTTATTTACTGTTATAAAATAAATAAATTACTGAGTGAAGTAAGAACATACTTCACTTTGGTTTTTCCTCTTTTCAGTCATCTTTTTTTTTTTTGTGTTGAAAATTAGCAGTCTTTCATGTTAAAATTAATCATCATACTACAACAATAAAAAAAACATTTTATTTATAAAATGCATCAACAGCAACCACACTACTATTAACAATAAGAAAAATATACAAAATTAAAATATGGAATAATAGGCGTTTATCGGTGAATCCGATATTACAAAACCGATTATGGTAAAATGCTTAAATATTGGGAAAAATATCGGTAAATCGATATATCGGTAGATCTCTACTATAATCTCATAATATATGACCCTGTAGCAGATTTTATCTAGTATCTTGCAATAATAAACATATTATATCTTTTTAGAAGCTGTCATTCAATAAAGCATAATAAAACGCCCTCATTTCTTGGGCAACGTCTACAGAACAAATGCCAAACACAGAGTGACAGAGCTCATTCTTAGGTATTACGCTGTAATGTTTTTGCATAAACAAAATACTCTTGGTTTAAGAATAAACACACACAGGGGAAAAAAATTAGCAAAAGTGTTCCAACAGCCTTTTTCTTCACAACAGCCACCAGCTTGTTTTAATAAACTGTTTCAAATCACAATACAGCAGACTGCTGAGTTCTGAGTGTGCTAATTCACAAACGCTGTGCCTTAAATATCTAGTGAAAAGGAAATGCAGTGCTAAAAAATGAATATCATAATAATGCCAGTCAAATTATAAACTAAAATGAAAACCAAAAATATACATCATGCATGAATAAAATACTGTAATGCAAAAAATAGCATTCTCTTTACTGTAATATATCTGGATGTTTTACTTTTTAATTTGTCTGTAATTCTTCAGACATTCTTCTGATTTTCTTTTCGGTTGTTATTAGTGTAATAGATTGGTCCAAACACATGACAAATGAACTTCGTTCATGAATAAAGCTTACAATTCAAATTCTATACATGTTATTTCACAACAGAATAATGAGAATAGTGTGTGTGTGTGACTAATTGAAATGATAAATAATATAAAGTCTATATATTTAGTTGTTAAGGGTAAATGTGACCTGGAAATTATTTTGTGAGATTCACTCAACAATGACTAGAAAAAATTTGGCTTGAAAAAGGGGATGGAAAAACGGGAATCATGAAACAGCCTAACGTTATTAATAAACTTGCTTGTAAATGTCTTGCTTGTAATCCATTCATTAAAGAAAAACACATTATTTGATTAAATTTTAATTGCATCCCAAAAGATTTTTAATGCACTCCTACATTTTTCAAATCAGGACCACATGTGTTCATTGGGGGGAAAAAAAATAAGCGTCAAGGTCTGCCTATATCAAATTCAACAAAACTTTATTAGTTTATCAATTATGAAAAAATCCATCTCACTAAATTATTTTATTCCAATTTAGTAATACTGTATATACTTCTAAAATGGAGTCAATTTGTTAAGTTCATTTCTTTGCTGAATATCAAAATACTTATATAAGTTATGTGGAGAACAAGCAATCATAAATAAGTGTTGTCAAGCAGTACAGTGTGTGTGTATATATATATATATATATATATATATATATATATATATATATATATCATGCTGCTGAGCACATAGTGTGTGAGACTTTACCATTATGCTGTGGCTTGCTGTCATGTTGGAGCCACTACATTTGAAGAGTGTGCCGGACATATTTGTAGGCGAGAACTGGAATTTAGGCTCACTGTATTCTGTCACCGATGCCGGAGCTACAGAAGATGCAAACAAAGTTACAAATGACAGAATTATAATAATTCACTAGTGTCTACACTAGCTAATTAAACATGGCACCTTTAGTAAATGTCTAGTACACCAGTTTGGCTTTGTTTGTTTGTAGGGATGAAAATGTGAAAGTATATAGAAATATGACTGTAATAATAATTACTAAATAAAAAACAATAAAATAAGAAATGTTATTATAGTAAACAAATCATGCATTTAAGAAAAAATATAGAATCATTTAATTTTATCTTGCAGGGCTAACTGTAAATGTAAAATTACAATATTAATGTCTATTGTTGTCCTAATTTATTCATTTTAAAACGTTAAAACACCAAACGTTTATTTTAACAAACTCAATTTGAAACACTAGACATTTATTATAATAATCGCATTAAGCCATATCATGATTTTGGTTTTATTTCGATCAATTATGCAGCACTATCCAAATGTCTCACTTATATGCAAATCTAACCTTAATTTTCAAAAATTCTATAAAGAGACAAATAATTACTAATAAATAATTATCGTATATGTACTAACCCTTTCTAATAGCATTACATTAACATCATTAGTGTTAGCAGAGCATCATGATATACTCTAAAACTACATTAAACTACAAAAATTACTTTCTAATTCTTGTACAATTATACGTGCAGTTTTAGGACTACATGTCCATTGAGAAACTACATATTAAAATGCAATTAAAAGTCACATTTTCTTTTAAATATTAATACAATTTTATCCAAACATTCGGTGCAAAAAAATTCATTTTTATGTTTTTGTTTTGTTTTTTTTAATCAGCAACCCACATTCAGACAGGCTGAAATATCTTTAAACGTCATATATACTTGCACATGGAATATTGATTTGTTAAGAATTATAAGTCTGTTATTATAATAAAATACAACCTGCAACTGTGTTGAACAAGACACATTATTATCTTATCATTCTCTTAGCAAACATCACTGGGATATTAAATGCAATTAAATTAAATGCAAATCAGCAAACTTCTGAACTAGACAGCAGGTCACTTCTAAACACTGGCTGGATCCCAATATTACGTCTGTGTCTCAACTCTTATAGTGAGTGGCCTACCAAGACAGCATTTTGGGCAGCATAAGCTCACAAAATTATGTACAGTACATTCCAGTTTTACAGTAGCAGTTTTGTATACTGCGACCGCACAGACACAATAATCACCAAAAGAGCCGTTCCAAAGAGAAGCGTTGCATTACCTCACAAAAGAGCCATTCCAAAGAGAAACGTTGCATTCCCTCACAAAAGAGCAGTTCCAAAGAGAAACGTTGCATTTGCATTCCCTCGCAAAAGAGCCTTTCCAAAAAGAAACGTTGCATTCCCTCGCAAAAGAGCAGTTCCAAAGAGAAACGTTGCATTCGCTTTCCCTCGCAAAAGAGCCTTTCCAAAAAGAAACGTTGCATTCCCTCGCAAAAGAGCTGTTCCAAAAAGAAACGTTGCATTCCCTCACAAAAGAGCCTCAATAATGCATCTATTGACAGAATAAGGTCGCGCTGCTGAGGCGAGGCTCACACAGTCTCTCCAGGAGAAATCAAAATGCGCAACACTAACAAACTCAGCATCCTGAGGTAAACATTCAAAATGGAAAGTTTTTATATTTAAAATGCAGTTAGTTAGGCAACATCACACAACGTTTTCACCATTATGACTGTTTAATAGTTCTATAAACAGTTCAATATATAAATACAATAATATTAGGTCACTTACATTTTAGGCGGAACACAGCGCACCTCTCACAGCAAACAGCCGATTCATTGCTGATTGATTCCGTGATTTGATCGAATCGGTTGAGTCAAAGTTTCATTAGCCAACGCATAAACATCTGATGAATCTGCCGTTTGAACGAATCGTTTGAACGAACGACTCAAAGACTCACTCATTAAACGCTCACTACTGGCACCTACTGGCGTCTTAATTTCGTTGAAAAGTATCATTTCCACCATAATTTCTTGTTTGTATATTCAAAAATATTTAAAATAATCTCATAATATTATTTAATGCAGTTGTATTTTTCAGTGTAAATTATTTAATTTGGTAATCAATAGATAATCACTTCATTATAATTTAATTTATAGACCAAATGTAAGAATCTGAAAGGAAAGTATTAATTAGATTAATTAAGATGAAATGACATTCAAACAGTGTTTATTAGTTGCCTAAAATGTGGTCTAATACTTCAACAACAACCATTAAAAAAATTGACTTAAGTCTCTTTTGAATTACATTAAAATATCAGTAAGCACACTGTGTCTTTACAGACATAGACAAGCACAGAATTAAATAACTTCCCTCAAGGAAATAAACAGGGCTTTCCATTCAAGTGTTGAAGATGTTCAGTTCGCTGAGATGCAAAAGAGCAGCAGCTCTGTGATGATTAATCTGTCTATTCACTGAGTTGAGGTAGGTATAGCCTCAGAGCACTGATCTCAGATCAGCTCTTCAAGTTATATCCTAACAGCTATTATGTAACACTGAGGTACAGAAACCTGATCCAGCACCAGCTCTTACGGGTCAACCTTACTCCTCCCGTTTAAAAGGACTCAGCGGCTGGAGATCCGGAGAGCCATCTGAGGATGGGGATGCAGAGAGCCGACATCCTGTCAGCTTAGTCTGGAGGTCATTAGAGGTCAGCATCATCTGGTCTTCAGTCTCTTTCAGGACTTTGATGTGTGCGGTGAAGAGCAGGTAGAGCAGAGCTCCAGAGAGGAGCAGGCTCATGCACACAGCTCCCAGAAGCCCCAGCATGCTGAAGGAGCAGAAGCAGGGCAGGAAGGCCATAGCCAGCGGCAGCAGCAGTGACAGCAGAGCACCGAACATCAGACGCATTGCTTTGTCCCGCAGGGCCTCTGTCTGACACAGACCTTCCTTCACCACCGCACGCACCTCTGCCACCACGTCCATCTGCTCTGATACAGCCAGTGCTGGAGGAAGATAGGGCGATGCAGAGTAAAAATTAATTCAACCTACAGTTTGCTTTTAACATCCAATAGCATGTGCATATGTACTGCATTGCAGCAGGGTTTCCTTGGTTATCCTCACCGTCGCTCGATCCATGCTGTCTGCTGTCCTCGGAGCGCAGCAGGGACAGTTCAGCAGTCAGAGCCTCATGGTCAGAATAAGGAAAGGGTTCATCAGCCACTGGACCCTTGGTGGTGGAAAGAGACTCACACTTCATGCTCACTCTCTGAGAACCCTGCACAAGAAAAAGAAGAAACACGAACACTAATGTTGAGTATGTCATATGGAAAGGAGCAGCGTGAAAACTTTAAAAGTTTGTGGCTGGTAAGATTTTTAAATGTTTTTGAAAGTCGTCCCTTCAAAAATACTGTAAAAACAGTAATATTGTGAAATATTATTATAATTCTCTGTTGTAATATATTATAAAATAAAGCAATAATCCCCAAGAAGCAGTGGTTTACAGTGAATTTATAACAGCTAAGGGGCGCTTCACGGGGCTTATTGCTTTTATAAAATGGTTATATATTCTCCGTTTTATAATGTAATTTATTCTTATGATGCAAAGCTGAATTTTCAGTATCATTACTCCAGTCTTCAGTGTCACGTGATCCTTCAGAAATCATTCTAATATGCTGATTTGCTGCTCAAGAAACATTTCTTATTATTAGCAATGTCAAAAACAGTTAAGTTGCTTCATATTTTTGTGAAAACTGTCATACATTTTATTTCAGGATTCTTTGATGAATAGAGGGTTCAAAAGAAGAGCAATTATTTGAAATAGAAATCTTTCATAACATTATAAACAGCTTTACTGTGACTTTTGATCACTTTAATGCATCCTTGCTGAATAAAAGTATTAATTTCTTTAAAAAAAAAATGCACTGACCCCAAACATTTGAATGCAGTCTATATATTTGAATTTCTTACAAGATTATTTTACCTTCATGAGAATATAGTCAATCCTGATGCCCTTCTCGAAAGGAACAAGATCTTGCTTCTTTGTGAAGTGATTGTCTGCTATTAGCGTGTGACCGTCTTCACAGCCCTGCAGAGAGCAACACAGTGACGGTTCCAATCAAAACTGAACACACAAACTGGATAAACAAGTAAAAGGAAGTGCGCTCACATCAAACGTGTCTGTTTCAGTGTAGCAGTCTCTGAGCCCAGTGTGGGATCTGAGGAGTCGGTTTCCCAGGTCCTGAGGGTGCATGTTCAGATCCCCTCCCAGAACCACCAGATCTGCTCCGCAGGACGTGTGGCTAAAGAGGCCATACGGTATGAGTTTACCAAAAGCATGTGACCTCCTTTCTCTACAGCACACTTAGAAAACACACTTGTTCTTACCGCACGAACTGCAGTAGTTCCCACGACTGCACTATTCTGTGGGTCAGGTATTCATCTTGAGCTCTGGAGTACTCTGCATGTAACTGAGAGGAAAGCAGTATCATCACTGAAGGTGCATGGTCTCCAGTTGCTCATAAATAAACCCGAGTGAACATGAAGAGCACACCTCGAGACCTATTAAAGCCAGATTGGACTTACATGAGTAACGTAGACATGTGCCTTTAATCCAAAAATGTCTACAATGACCAACCCAACTGCTTTACCTCCAAACCAGTCGCCATGGTGCAGCTGAGATGAACACACACACACACATACACACACACGCGCACACACACACGTATAAAAGTTAATGCAATTCTTGCTGTTCTTCAATTCTAGTCACATTATGTCCATACATGTCCTTGGACATACTTTTAAAAAGAGCACTTATTACAGAAATGATATACTTTAAAAGAATTGAAGTGCAAACTGAATGTAATGTTTTCAGATACTTAATTGCATGTTAATTTCAATTAAATGAAAAATGTATTATAGTTCAAATTCGTATTACATGCAATCAACTGAACTTTAAGTATAGGACTTATATACATATTTATATATAATTTCATAATTACTTCTATTGTATGTTGGTTAATATGGTTGAAGTGTAATGATGAAAGTACTGACAAGCATTTATGGTAAACTACAATCTACTTCAATGTAATTTCTATTGAAACTTGTATGTCATATATTTAAATATATTTGTAATGATGTGTAAAAATGAGCAATTTAGTACATTTGAAATATATTAACTTTAAATATAATATTGAATAACACACTACAGTATAAATGATACAGTTATACTTTATATGTGCTTTAGTATGTTAGTCAACACAACAAAATATGTGTACTTTAAAGCATTTCATTAAGCATTTTAATTTCATTAATATTAAATAATCTGCTAGTAAAGATTTTTTTTAAATACAGTATACTTATACGATTCGAAATACACTAAAAATGCACATTCAATACAATTAAGCACACTTCTTTTTCACAACAGGTATCATTTTATGTTACTGCTAATATAAGCTTCTGACAGATATAATGTAAGTTATGAATAAGTACTAAATTCTGATGTCTTGGCCAAGAGTTTTCTTAGACTCTCTTCTAGTGATGTGCAAAGGCCACTCTCAAACACGCAGTGATAAGCAAGCAATAATGTACAGTCAGCCAGTCACTATCATAAAATAAACCTTGATAAATAAATCAATTGAAATGAAATCATTTTGAGTTTATATTATGTGAGAAGAGAGAGAGTGGAATATGAAACAAATAATTATGAAACTAGCACACTTATTTAGGAGATCAGTACCTGGTACAAAAAAACAATTATACAGTTAAGTGTCATCATACAAAAATATTTGAAGGCAGATTGATCAATCAGAATGAAGTATGCATAAATAACATACCATATATGGGTAGCCATTGAGAGAGTACTGGTAGAGCAGAGCGTCCTGGATCCTGTGTTTGGAGAACACAGCAAGCCCACTGCCAATGACTCCACTGTAAAAACACCACATACTATCAGATACTAGAACATACAGCTACAAAATAACATTTGCCTTTATGTATCTCTTGCTGTATATATATATATATATATATATATATATATGCCAGCAATCACACAGCTGCACTCATTTTTCAAGTATTATTAGGGAGACTGAAGACAAAAGCCTTTTGTTTGACTCTCATCTACACACTTGAGACTAGGGTTATTATCTATGTTGAGTAGCCCTAGAAAACCTACTTTCTTTTCTTTTGAACATATTGTCTTTTGTTTTGTGCGGACATAATAAAGGAATAGTTCACCCAAAAATGAAAATGTCCTCACCCTCAGGCCATCCAACATGTAGATGAGTTTGTTTCTTCATCTAAACAGATTTAGCATTGCTCACCAATGGATCACTTGCTCACTGATGATAGATTTGTTTATTGCAAGCACACAGCTTTTCACAAAACGTTAACTGATGGACTGGAGTGGTGTGGATTACTTGTGGATTATTGTGATGTTTTTTATCAGCTGACGGCACCCATTCACTGCAGAGGATCCATTAGTGAGCAAGTGATGCAATGCTACATTCCTCCAAATCTGTTCTGATGAAGAAACTCATCTACATCTTGGATGGCCTGAGGTTGTGTAGATTTTCAACACATTTTCATTTGGTTGAAATATTACTTTGATACATCCCTTATTTATTCATTTTACCATGGTGAATAAGCAGACAGCAGCCTGCCTCAAAACTAATTTGAAAGTTCTGCACGTCTGCCACTACAGGATAAAATGCTGCAATCGTGCGCAAATGTCGAAAACACTGAGAAGGTGGATTAAGGATAAGTAATAGAAATAGCAAGCGCCACCAATAATGTGAAAAGCTGGAAGCTTCTAATTTCTAATTGACTACATGCTTCAGGGAGAAGCACTAACTGTAGATAGTACTGCTTCCTTTATTACAAATTCTGACTAATCAGCTTCATTGATTGCATGCTTTAAGATCAATGCTTATTTTTCATGTCTCATAATGATAAGGATAAAATGTAAAAGTCACTGAGAAGACTCAGAATATGATGGAATATCCAATCAAATGTCTCAAAAGAAGGTTTTACGTTTCTTAAAGGGATAGTTCACCCAAAAATAATAAAACGTCTTAATTTATTCACTTATTGAAGTTCCAAAACCATTTCATTCATGAAACACAAAAGCAGAACTTTTGAAGAATGTCTAACCTGCTATTTTCCATACAATGAAAGTAGACAGAGACGAAGGGACACCAAACGACTTTAGTTCTTTGGTGTCTTGTAACCAAACGTGACACACCAAATTTGTTAGTTTGTTTTATTAAATAACTTAAATGTTGGTCTGTTCCTGTCAGAATGCTTTACAACTTCTCCTTTTGTGTTTTCACGGAAGAAAAAAAGTCATACAGGTTTGGAACGACACAGGGGTGTGTAAATGATGGCTGATTTTTTTTGTTTTTGGTGAACTATCCCTTTAAGTGGGGATCTTGTTTCCCGTCATTGACCAGGAATCTTTTTCTCTCTGGAATGTGTGAGAGCGTCTAGCCGCTTGATCGCTGATCAGAAGGTTTCAAAGTCTTTCTTTCCAAAAACCCAACTGCTTTGAAGTATAAAGCAACATTCAAAGTCCCTCATGTCACGGCGAGTTGAACTGACCTCTTGAAATAGTGAGTGTAAGGATGAGAGGAGGACAGCTTTCTCTTCAAGAAAAGGAAATCTCTTTCACTCCACACCTAGAACAATGTTAAAGATACTAAGATCAGTAAAAATGAAGTTTATGTGTGTTTCTAGCAAGCACTGAAAACTTATACAGACATTTCAAATGAGCATACAATGCAAAGGTTTTCTGGTCTCTTATACTGTGTTATGAGCATTTTTTTAAATTATTATAATTTTTAGAAATCACAAAGAACAAAATTATGTTTTGGAGCTGAGCATAGCTAAAGAAAAACTAAATTCAATTAAAAAAACATTCCATTACTTTTGAAGAATTCATTAACATACACTCAGAAAAATTATGATTATTATTTTTTTTTTTTAAAGAAATCTCTTATAAAGGCTGCATTTATTTGTTAAAAATACAGAAAAAACAGCAATAGAGTGAAATATTATTACAATAAAAAACAGCTTTCTATTTTAATATATTTTAAAATGTAATTTATTATTTTAATGCCAAAGCTTTTCAGCATCATTTTTTATCTTTTCTTTTACGTAGCCCAAAACTTTAAATGGTAGTGTATCATGGTTTCCTTAAAAATATTAAGCAAAGGAAAAACAAAAAACAAATCAGCATATTATACTGATTTCTGAAGGATCATGTGACACTGAAGACTGGCGTAATGATGCTGAAAATTCTGCTTTGATCACAGGAAAAAAAATACATTTTTAAACATATTCAAGAAGTAAACAGTCATTTTAAATATTTTGCAATATTACTGTATTTTCGATCAAATAAATGCTGCCTGGTTGAACGTAAGAGACTTCTTTCAAAAACAACCCTTACGGACCCCAAACATTTTAACCTGCCACAACCACATATCTGTTTAGGACACAGTCTTATTCATCCATCAGGGAAATGAAGTAAAATGAAGTGCTAAAGTCACAAGGGCACAGAATTAATCCCTAAAGACAGTCAGAGGATAAGAGGGTTAAAAGTGTAGAGTAAAACCCACTTCCTGTAACAGGGCGATGTCGTGCTGCTCTCGGCCCAGTAATTCTCCGATCATCTCATACCGCTGTGTACAGAGTTGACTGAAGAATCGAATTCCCCTGAAAAACACGAAACCATAGTCACTATTGTCTTGCGGTCTACCTCTAACCCACATACAAAACCCAAATAGCATTTACTGTGTACACATATGCAGTCATTATGCTCCACATTTAAAGGGGTGGTTCACTGTTTTTTTTCTAGGCTTGATTGTGTTTATGGGGTGCAGTCTAACATGTGATAATGCTTTGTTTTTTTAAAAACGCATTATTTTTCACATAATTGACCTTTATTCCACACAGCCCTGTCCCTTATCTGAGAAACACGCTGATCATTTCCTTCTTTTATGAAGCCCCTCCCTCAGAAATAGGCGATGGGCTCTGATTGGTTAGCTAGGCCAGTGTGTTGTGATTGGCTAAACCGCCTCTAGCGTGCGTCTAAGCGTCCCGCCCCTCACCTCAGCGGCATGTGCTCCGGTTGTATTGTAAACAACTGCGTCGTTAATATCACTTATCAGTTTGAGCCCGGTTGAGAAGCAGAGGATATTAGTGAAGAGGATCGTGTAGAACCTGTGCATGCACAGCTTTTAATAATAGGCCTATGTTTTTTTGTTTGTTGTTGTCTCACACTTTTAGATGCGGTGTTATTTGTAAATGCTACTGCTTATGTTAGCTTTTAATATATGGTTTCATCCTGATTAAAGCTTTAATACAGTATGGCAACTGCACGCACGTCCATGTTTTAACGCTTCTCATAGCTATGTGAAAATAAGTGTATAATTGTAACAGTTCATTGTTGGAGCTGAGCTGAATGAGAGAGAGAGAGAGAGAGAGAGAGAGAGAGAGAGAGAGCGTGTGCAGAGCAGGGGACTCGAGGAACAGTATTAAGAACCGCTGCTTTAGAACATTGATTTTGAAACTTGTGAATCCTTTAGAAGACAGAATCGCGATTCATATGTGAATAGATTTTATACATAAACACTTAAACTGGTCTAATATACACACACACACACACGCGCGCACACACACACACAAACACACCATTTTTTTACTTTTTTAATATATCATTGTTTTAAATATTTATGTCAAATATATCTAATAAAGTCTGTATGTCGGGTCAATTTCTAAAAGTTTTTCATATGTGCATTCAATGCAAAGGTTGTCTGGTTTCTGAAACAGTGTCTTAAGAGTAAGGATTTTTTTTAAAAATCAAATAATAGAGAACAATTTCTAGCAATAAAATATTTTGGCGCTGAGCCATACTAGAAAAAAAGTACATTCCAGTGTACAGTGAAAAAATGTACAGTCCATTATTTTGAAGATTTGATAAACTGTGATATTCCAAGGTTTGGAAACCCTATTTAAAAATTACATACATCAAGGTTATTACTGTTAACTAAGAATACAGAATAAAATGTTAGTTGAAATAAAATAAACATGAACTGAAATAACATAAAAAGCTATTTGCCAATGAACCATTTTTCACTTTCATGTACCGTAAATTGATGTCCTAAAATAACTTAAAGTATAACTGAAATAAAAATGAATACAAACTATATAGACATACAAAAACCTGACAAAAACACAATGGGAAATATTAAATAAAAACAAATTCAAATTATTATAAATAAAAAAATCGATCAATGTAATACTATATATTAATAAATACTATAAGAGTGCATATAACGCCTTCAAAATTAATTAAATAATTAATTAATTATAGAATGCTACATTTTTTCCGAACATATTAATTTGATAATTTACATGTCTGGGTGCTTTACTTTGCTGAAGCTTTGAGCTGGATGGATGAAAAAAAAAAGTTATCCAAAAACAAATTACTAGATTATTTACTTAAAACCTGACGTGTGCAGCAAACTCGTAAAATATTCATAAGCAACTCAAAGCATAATTAACTCAATACATTTCTATAAAGCACCGAACATCGTTCCGGAGCGCTTCTAATACGAACGCGTCTTGCGTGCGTCTCTTCGACGCGGAAGCATCCTCTGAGCTCACCAGCAGTTGAGAGAGAAGACGCGCAGTGTGTCGGGCCGCGCTGTTGGCATGATGCCGCGCTGCTCGGGCTCCAGTCCGTCCCTCCGTCCGTCAGCGGAGAGCGCTTTAAAGCCGGCTCAGTCCGGAGGCGGAGCTCCAAACTAATCCACCGAGCAGACAGACTCAGTGACATCTGAAACCCTGCTGCTCTTTCATTCGTTAAAACGATTCACACTGACAGCCAGATTTGGTTTGGATCGATATATCTCTCAGCTTAGCAAAATGGGTTCAAGCGTACTTTAAACTCTTCTTGAGTCGTGTAAATAATACCTGCATGCGCCTGGAGCTCAGACCGATGCTCCGCCCTCTTTCTGAGCTCGTGACTGGGTTCTCTCTTTGACTGATCGATTACCATCATCTTCCCGTCAAATGACCCCCACTGCATCCAGTGCCGCACACAGCGCAGTGCAGCTCATGCGCTGCTGGACAGAAACAGCCGCCTGCATTGTGGGTAGTGTAGTTAGCCCATGCCACATTTACCCCAGGCAAGTGTTCTGTAACTACAGCGCTTACAGTGAATAGTGATCATTAATAATCCTAATCATGTGATTGATTATGTGTATTAATTAATTCATTTAAGGGGTTATTTAAAGAGTTCAAAATCAAAATCAAAGTTAGTATTCATGTAAAAGTAGAAGATTTTCATAAATATGCTCTGGTCAAGCTCGGACACTTTAACATTATTAATTAAAACTGGTTTAAATTGATTATTTAGGCTACACAATGGTGGGGCAGTTTAAGGGATGGAAACAAAGAGATAAAGTTAGGCATGATTGGACTCGTTTCATCAAGTCCATTGATAATGCCTATTGACATTCTCTTTTTTATCAACAAAAATGATCTTTTTTTTCCAGGAAAATGACATGATTAAGGAACTGTCTTTTGACGAGGACAGAGGAAAAACCTATAGACTGATCACAGTTCAACTTCATTTAAAATAGACTCTATGTGCATTTAATTGATACGCTGTAAAAAGTGGAAACCTGCAATTGTTACCTTACGGAGCAATTTTACCTGATTTAACCCATAAAAACAATTGCGTTGGTATAAATGAACGTATTTGGGTTGATTTAGTGATGCTAATTAATATTTTATTTTATTTGAAAAAAAAAAAAACTTAATTTATATAAGTTATACCAATTTTTTCATTGTACTTTACATTAATAAATGCAGTTAAATGTGACCCTATACAGTCACAGCTGTTGCCTAGTATTAATTATCCTAATGATATTATTACATTCTAATGTTTTATATATATATATATATACTGTATAACAACAACAAAAGCAATTTGGATGTTATAGCTTCCAGGGCACGGAAGTCACTTTAATGAGCAAATACATGAAACTGAAGATGTTACAACCCTTATTTCATATTAACCAGAACAATATGATACTGGAACAAACAAAACAAAAACAAAAAAAAGATGAAAAAAAGAATAGACATAAAAACATTTTTCCTGTAACATTCTTAAAATATACACAAAGCAATTTGTAGAATTTCAAAATTAATTTCTATTTTTCTCTCTCTCACACACACACACACACACACACACACTCACATACACACACACACACACACACACACACACTCACACACACACTCACACACACACACACACACACTCACACACACACTCACACACACACACACACACACTCACACACACACTCACACACACACACACACACACTCACACACACACTCACACACACACACACACACACTCACACACACACTCACACACACACACACACACACTCACACACACACTCACACACACACACACACACACTCACACACACACTCACACACACACACACACACACTCACACACACACTCACACACACACACACACACACTCACACACACACTCACACACACACACACACACACTCACACACACACTCACACACACACACACACACACTCACACACACACTCACACACACACACACACACACTCACACACACACTCACACACACACACACACACACTCACACACACACTCACACACACACACACACACACTCACACACACACTCACACACACACACACACACACTCACACACACACTCACACACACACACACACACACTCACACACACACTCACACACACACACACACACACTCACACACACACTCACACACACACACACACACACTCACACACACACTCACACACACACACACACACACTCACACACACACTCACACACACACACACACACACTCACACACACACTCACACACACACACACACACACTCACACACACACTCACACACACACACACACACACTCACACACACACTCACACACACACACACACACACTCACACACACACTCACACACACACACACACACACTCACACACACACTCACACACACACACACACACACTCACACACACACTCACACACACACACACACACACTCACACACACACTCACACACACACACACACACACTCACACACACACTCACACACACACACACACTCACATACACGCACACACAGAATCATGGTTGTTCTTTTAAAATGTCACAGAAGACCTGAAGCACACAATAAGGCAAGACTGGGATGGTGTTCACATTCGATTCTTTGGTTAAGATATTACAGATTAGTTTAGAAACTTTCACACAAACACACACACACATACACACACACACACACACACACACACACACACACACACAAAGCTCCAAAAGGAGAATGCACAACGAAATAAACAGTCCTCAGTTATTTATGCAACATCAACATGTGCTTTCCATAATGTACCAATATATGATGCCATAAATAATCAGATGACTCCAATTAATTGTCAATGATTATGTCTGACATTAAAAATCATATGTAACCACTGCAGGTGACTGTGGGTTAAAAAAAAAATTAACACCAAGATGGATGCGATGTGTGGAAGCATAAATGTAAAAAAAAGTGTACTGAATCCATGACTCCACATACTGTATATACTGACATTAAAAACCTAGAGTGTTTCTACATTACTGAAAGAACCTGAGAAAACGTGGATCGGAATAGCCCAGATCTTATTGCACATTTTGATATGGAATTAACGGTTAATTTCACTTGGTGCTGTTCAAAACCTTCTGTTGACCAATGGCACGCCTTACAAAAATTGAGAGAACAACTGAAATATTGAAATTGTACATTAAAATACAATGTTTTTTTCTATCTTTGTTTTAAAATACAGTCTTTTTTATTAGGAAAATACTTAAGCACCCAGTTAGGTGTAATTGCTTTGGTGATGATGTAATTAGCACTTAGTTCATTGATTAAAAACACTGAGAAATCAAAACCAAGTGTTACATGCTGAGATTGGTTTTGTCCCGCTGTAACCCCTTTATGCAACAGCAGATTTGCCCTCTTTGTTTTAAACAGTGTTAGGTGATCTACTGCATTTTCCTGCTCTCTCGCTAGTATGGCGAAGGTAGACACAGAAGTGATAAGGCACTCAAAATGAGGGCAATCGAGTAAAAGCATGCATAATCACAATAATCTTTATGGCAAAATGGTTTTAAACAAAAATTCTGCTTTAAAAACACACTTTACATATCCACGGAAGCCCGTTTCCACCACAGAATAAAAAAACAACAACTAAATAAATAAAAGCAAATGTTGACATTTTATCTCATAGTTAAAATAGACTCCTAGACTAATTTCTTACAATTACAAATTAACATCTCAGAATTCTGAGTTCACATCTCGCAATTCTTCCCCCCCCCCCCCTCTCGACAAAAAAAAAAAAAGGAAATTCAGCCTTTTTACGAGAAATGTACGTAATTTACAAGAATTACGAGAAATAAACAGAATTGTGAAAAAACTTTCTGACTTTTTTTTTTCAATTTCAAGTTTACTTCTCTCAGTTCTGACTTTATATCTTGCAACTCTGACCTTTTTCCCTCAGAATTCTGAGTTCACATCTCGCAATTCTTTCCCTCCCCCCCGCCCCCGCTATGGAATAAAAAATAAAAAGGTAATTGCGACTTTTTATCTCACAATTCTGACTTTTTTTCTTGTAATTCTGAGTTTAAATCTCACAATTTGGGCTTTGTTTTTAGAAATTCTGAGAAAATTTTTTTTTACGAGAAATTTAAGATTTACGTAATTTACAAGAATTACAAGAAATAGACAGAATTGCGAAATATAAACTTTCTGACTTTTTTTTTCAATTTCAAGTTTACTTCTCTCAGTTCTGACTTTATATCTTGCAATTCTGACCTTTTTTCCTCAGAATTCTGAGTTTACATCTCGCAATTCTGTTTTTTGCTTCCGCTACCGAATAAAAAAATTAAAAATGGTATTTGCGACTTTTTATCTCACAATTCTGACTTTTTTTCTTGTAATTCTGAGTTTAAATCTCACAATTTGGACTTTGCTTTTAGAAATTCTGAGAAAAAAATATTTACGAGAAATGTACGTAATTTACAAGAATTACGAGAAATAAACAGAATTGTGAAATATAAACTTTCTGACTTTTTTTTTTCAATTTCAAGTTTACTTCTCTCAGTTCTGACTTTATATCTTGCAATTCTGACCTTTTTCCCTCAGAATTCTGAGTTTACATCTCGCAATTCTGTTTTCTGCTTCCGCTACCGAATAAAAAAATTAAAAATGGTATTTGCGACTTTTTATCTCACAATTCTGACTTTTTTTCTTGTAATTCTGAGTTTAAATCTCACAATTTGGACTTTGTTTTTAGAAATTCTGAGAAAAAAATATTTACGAGAAATTTAAGATTTACGTAATTTACAAGAATTACAAGAAATAGACAGAATTGCGAAATATAAACTTTCTGACTTTTTTTTTCAATTTCAAGTTTACTTCTCTCAGTTCTGACTTTATATCTTGCAACTCTGACCTTTTTTCCTCAGAATTCTGAGTTTACATCTCGCAATTCTGTTTTCTGCTTCCGCTACCGAATAAAAAAAATAAAAA
The DNA here is from genome assembly GCF_001515645.1 of Sinocyclocheilus grahami. NCBI lineage: Eukaryota > Metazoa > Chordata > Actinopteri > Cypriniformes > Cyprinidae > Sinocyclocheilus > Sinocyclocheilus grahami. Next base: position 427,169 of record NW_015505424.1, on the reverse strand, counting down.
AATGTAATTGTGACTTTATAAACTTTCTGACTTTTTTTTTTATTTCAAGTTTACTTCTCTCAGTTCTGACTTTATATCTTGCAACTCTGACCTTTTTTCCTCAGAATTCTGAGTTTACATCTCGCAATTCTGTTTTTTGCTTACGCTACCGAATAAAAAAAATAAAAAATGTAATTGTGACTTTTTATCTCACAATTCTGACTGTTTTTCTTGCAATAGCAAATTTATATCTCACAATTCTGATTTATCTTCTCAGAATTGCGAGTTTATATCTAGTTGAATTGCGAGAAACCTTGAGATAAATACTCGCATTCACCTTTTTTTTTTTTATTCTGTGGCGGAAACAAGCTTCCATACATATCCATGTAACCCCAGGAGGTAGAAATAGCTCACACATTTGCATTTCCCAAAACAGAAAATCAAGTCAAATCGAGAGTAAAACTTGCAAAAGTGTGCGACATTCGTGGAACACGAACCCTGAACTTTTTGCAACTTGCTCTTACCATCCCAAACATTCGGTGTCTCTTTCCTACACAAAACCGTTTTTATTTTCAAGACGCATTGTTCTGAGCACAATCTGAGCCCGCGATCTGTCAAAGGTCAGAGGTAGCAAGCTGCTGTGTCTGATTGAAAGACAAACATACACTATCACAACATTCCTGATTAGAGAAAGACTCGTATCGACCAGAATTCCTTTCCTATTCGCTTACAATTGCCTTTAAAAAGACCTTTGTGCCTTCAGAGTCTAGTACCACAAACATGACAAGCGTCAGAATCAGAGTTCACCCACCACAGACATTCAAGACCTCTCCCCCACAAAACAGTAAGAAACAGAATTATCCCTGAAAGTACATTTCCTTTGCTTTTAAGGAACACGACTAAATATACAACACAACCTAGCGCAGAGGATCCCGGTTTGTCCGTGATTGTGTTCATGAGCTTCAGGTTTGTCTAATTTTCTTCTCCTCACTTTGTTCGTACGCATTCGAGGAACAGCGTCTGGAGGTGTTTTCGGCAAAGCAGTCATTCAGTCCTTGACGAGTCTGTAAACGTGATACTGTGCTCCGTGGTCGCTTGTAGACACCTCAAACACGAACGCAATGCAAAGCAAAGTCTCTTGTGTGTCTCTGTTTGTGACAACCTGAGGAAGAGAAAAACACATCAGGGAAAAGTGTAATAGAACAGTAGAATAGTAGAATCATGCTAACTTCAAAGAAAGCTTGGCATAGTACAGTAAACATTTATGTTGGATGAGCATAATGACATAAGCTTGGAAATACAGTATAATTGTAAAAATATCCCCCATTGTATTTTTGCTGTGAAATCTTTACAGATTTTTAGTCAACTTTGACATTGTAAACTATTTAAAATGTGTTTAAAATCACGTCATTTCCAAAAATGCTTTAATTTATCCTATAGTCTTTAAAATGGGACAAACATCAATATATAAATAGATTTCATGTCTTTACTGTCACTTTTTTATCAATTTAATTCACCCTTGTTGAATAAAAGTATTAATTTCTTAACCCTCATAATGCATTCAGGTCCGTTTTGACCCAGATGACATAAAAATGACTAAAAAACCCACATAATTTAATGAGGGAATGAAACTTTGCAAGTGCTTTAAGACCCTCAAAATATATATATTTTTTTCTCAGATTTTTTACAGTTATTTTTAAGAGATATAGCCATTTAAAAAAATAGTAATGATAAAACTAAATGGGACCCGGGTATGTATGGAGTACCATTAGCTGCCAAAAAATACTTTTTGAAGTTATATTAGCGTCCAAAAACTTTTTGCTATATTATTGCAAAAAAAAAAAAAAAATCCCTATATCTTTAACTCTTTTGCAACTGATTTAGCAAGCAAAAATAATTTACTTATATTTATATTTACTAATATTTATGTTGTTTTGTAGAAATAAATATGTAGGTTTCATAATTTTTTTTTTTTTTGTAATCATGAGTTATAAATGCAAATGAATTTAATTAAATTCTATTAATTCCAAAAGGCTTAATACTGTTAATTCTCAGATTATATGTTCTTATAAATTTCATTCAATTATATATTTACATTTCTATTTAAATTAAATTATATATTGAATATTTCTCATCATTATTGAAATATATCTCATCCCAGTTTGTTTTTTTGGTGTGGTTCAGTGTAATTTTAAGTTTCAAAAGAATTTCTCAATTTTTCTCAAGTTAATGCAGTAACATTCAAAACTTTCTTTCTTTTTTTTTTACATTTATTCATTAATCAGAAGTTGCTGATCAGATATAGTATGCTTTTAGTTGAAACATATTAAGTTATGACTATTTTATAAAACAATGATTCTTCAGGTCTGTGAATGTGAAAATTGAATTCAGGTTTTGAATGCATTAAGAGGGTTAAAAAATCTTACTGATCCCAAACTTTTGATAGTGTGTCAAAAAATAAATAAATAGGCATTAGTCAATAATGAAATTCCTCTGTTGAAATTCTTTAAACAGCAATTAGTTTTCCCCATCATTCTGATTCAACATTCTTTGGGGTGTTTGGCCAGTTCACACTTACGAATTGAAAGAGGTCCAATCTTAAATCCCTACTTTGCCCTGTTTTCTCATTCTCTTACCTGCAGTATAGTGAAGTTCTCCAGGACGCTGTTCATCATGTATTTCTCTGGCAGGTGCTTGAGTTTATGGATGAAGTTGATCATGTATTCACACATGGGTGAGCGATGGATCCGGTAAACGTACCTCCCGCCCTCCACACGCGCATACTCTGTCTAGGGGTCAAAAAGTCAAAGTATAGATGATGTTTTGAAACCACTTTTGTCAGTACAGACCAACACGGCTATGAATAGCTATGAATATATGGTGACCTCACCTCGACTTTCTCTACCACCTGCTTCCCAAAAGAACAGACTTTAGTGGAGACAGTGATGGTCATGTTTTCAGCGCTGCTGTACTGACTGCTGACCCCATAGAATGAGCCTGCACCATCCTGAACATTACTGCTGTTCAGATCAGCCTGAAACACATTACAGAAGAGAATCTGTTTGAAAATGCCTCACATAGACCAACACAGTTATCCTGAAGACCTTGACTAAGCAAACTTTCATTTTTATGGGCCTTTGTGAATTGATGGTAATTTTCAAACACATAACATTTACTGGGCTTTCAAGGCACAACAGTATCAATTATGACAGTACAGCTCAACATGCATTTGTTAAAACCCACCCAGAATTTGACCAGAAAGAAGGCGTTCTGTGGGCCTTTCTCATACAGCTCCTTCAGCCCTCCCTTCCTCTCTGGAAACTTGTCGTAGATCTGACGGATGTCCACGGCCTCCAGGAGAGGATCTGTGTATGAGGGGTTTGTCTGGGCGATGTGGACAAACAGGTGCTTGCTGTACTGTGGATTAACAGGTGAAGAGGTGACCTTTATTGCACTGCATGAAATCTTGTCATTCCTGAAACATATTATGTTTGTTTTCATCTGTGACAGTATTGTTATTGTTAGCTAAAACTATTGAAAATCATTTTCAGTAACCAAAAGCAGAAATAAAAAATGAAATATAAAAACTAGATTAAAAACGTAAAGTGAAACTTAAATGCAAATTAGAAATGTTGCTCTGGCAGATAAAAAATAAATAAATAAGTTGAAGCTGAAGTACTAAATCTACTGAAACTGAAAAAAAAGCTAAATATAATATAAAAAGCAAAACCTCATGAAAATCACCACATAAAATACACTACATCAAAATAAAAACATGAAAATATAAAAATAAAAGCTAAAATATTAATAAATACTATAATAGTATATAAACTAGACAGATAAAGTTTGAAGATAAACTTTGATGTTGGCTTGACAAAGCCTTGTCTGAAAGATACAGGATGTTTCTAGCATATTTCACCATGTTGCTACATGATATAGGTTGCTGCTAAGATGTTTATAGTATGTTTTATGCTGCTAGCATGTTTTTTGCACACTGCTCCCTTATGAAAATAAACCATGGTTCCCTTTCAGTCGGTCACTCCGAATCACATCGAGACAAGCTTTAGGACCTCAGACCAGCGCTTTGTCTGTTACGGAGACCGGGAGAAGGGGAAGGCCGTCTCTAAGCAGAGTATGGCCCACTGGATTGTGGATGCCATCACCCTGGCTTATCAGGCACAGGAGGAGAGTGAATCCGTCATCAGTGATTTGTATTTTGCTAATAAGAACTTTATTTAGCAAGTATTGGTTATATTTAGCACTGATTACACTTTGCACGTTCATTACATGTGCTTGTGTGGTGACTAGCACGAACCGGATCGACATTCAATGCAGAGAAGGAGAAACAGATAGCGCTCCGGGTGACTGGAAAAGCCCGGAGTTCCTCTGTTGCCGCGTGGGAGAGCCGCTAGCCGCTCGCGCGAGCCAAAGCAACAACGTTTCATCATACCGCGGGACCCGTCGCGTTCTGGGAAAACCTCTCAGGCCTGCAACGTAGGGTGGGTGTGTGAGTGATAGCGGGAAAGTGGGCCCACTGTTTTGTTACTGAATATAGAGAGTATTTCATTGGGTTAAATCCAAAAGTGTAAGATTTTGTTATTGAGTTGTACATTTGTACATTTTCCAAGTTAATCCCCTAACGTGTGTTTAACACTTGTGAAAACAGAAGTTTGGTTTATTTCATATTGTCCCTTCTTTTAAAGGATTTGATTTGACATTGAAGAAGTTGTTTACACAGTTTTATTATCCTTTCACGTTGCTTTACTAACTTCATTGGGTTATTTAAATATATAAACCAAACCTCATATGACCAGTATTGGATTCTATCGTCTTTATTGCTGCTGGAAGGAAGAGAAATATTATAGTTAACTGTTAAAGTTAATCATAACCGTGAAACAAATACTTACCCAGGCCCCAGCTTTAACATAGCGGGTATCGTTACTGGGGTTACACATATATTAGCATGTTGTTAGCATGCTGCTATTATGCTTTAAAGAAACCATCCTGGCAAACACTTTGCAACGCTCTAGAAACCGCCAAAACACCTTAACTACACTAACATGCCAAAAACCTACTCACAAATTAGATCGTTAAAAAAATATAATATTGAAGTTTTTAAAGACTCTCTTAAAATAGTTAATTGGAATGATATTCAAAATATCTCAATAGTTGATGATGTTTGGAAAAAATGTAAAGTTTTATTTCTTAAAGTAGTGGACAAAATTGCGAAGGAGGCAAAACGTAATTTTATTAAGAAACAAATTCAAGAAAACAAAGAAGATCCTAAATCTCTGTGGAAGGTGTTAAATAGGTTCGATTCAATTGGTAAATCGAAATTTACTGTATCAAAAGTAGGTCTAGATATTGATGGCAAGATAGAATTTGATAAAAATAAAGTTGCTAATAAATTTATTTCATTCTTTTCATTAATTGCTAATAGTCTAGTTGATAAGATTCCTCTGTCCAAACTAAATTATGGGATTGATTTTGTTAAGCGATTTTATTTAAAACAAGGGGTGTTGCCAAATAGTTTTTCTTTTGCTAAAGTTAGTGTAAATCAAATTACTAAAATGCAAGATGAACTTCAAGTGTCTAAGGCAACTGGGCTGGACGATATTCCCGCTAGATTCTTAAGAGATGCTGCAGATATTATAGCTCCAACTATTACATTTATTGTTAATCTCTCCTTGGAAAATTGTATATTTCCATGATCCATCTGATATGAAGTTAGCTAAAATGATTCCATTATTTAAAAAAGGTAACAGATATGATCCTGGAAACTATCGTCCAATCTCCATTCTTAATATGGCCTCAAAAACTTTAGAAAGAATTGTGTATAAACAATACAGTTGAGTATTTAAATAAGAGTAGTTTAATTTATGATCAGTCAGGTTTTAGGAAATCTTATTCGACTGATACTTCTTTACTTTATTTAACAGATTTTATAAGGAGGCAGATTGATGAAGGTAAAATGTGTGGTATGGTACTTTTAGAAAGTGTTTGACACTGCAAATCATTCAATGCTTCATTCAATAATCATTCAATAAGTTAAGTGTCATGGGTCTTTCAAGTAAAGTGATAGCCTGGTTGAATTCCTATTTAACTGGGAAAGAAATTGATGGGATATTAAACTTTATTGTGTTATCCTTGATGAACAGAGTGTATTCACTACTTTTTTGTCAAATAAACATAAACAACGCAGAAACCACATTGCACCCTAAGACCTTAGCATTAGCAAAATGCTAATATAATTTTCTCAGCAGAAGTGTGACTCACTGTGTCAGGGTCTCTCTGGAGCTCCATGAAGGCCGAGTACTCCAGCATGCGGAGTTTAGAGGAGGCAATGGTCCGGTCCTGCCACACAGGCATGGCAGTGGCGCTCGGAGGTTGCAGGGTGGGTAACTGCTCATAACCTGTCGAGAAAACATGCTGGTTTAGGCCGGGTGGTCAGTCTAAGTTTACTAGGGTTGAAATCATCCCAGCACTGCTCTTACTTGATATGGGTATAGGCAGTGGAGGCTGAAGGGTGGAGTACGGACTCGGTGCAAAGGGTTTGATGCTAGAAAAACACAGGGACAGATCAGCAGGATCTCACAATAACACTGAGATTAGATCAGATGTCAGAAATACTCACTCCTGAGAAGGTCCAGGCTGTCCTGGGATGGGGCCTGGCCAAAACTAGACAACAAAACAGAGGACAATATAAGTTTGAAGGTGATGGTAGAGAACTGGTCAAAAGAGGGTGACTTAAACTCTGAACTTACCCGGGCTGGAGGGGGGTAGGGGTGCTGAGGAAGAGGAGGCAGATGACTCTTCATCACACTTGCAGAAACGATCTGAGCGGAGGAAAGAGCGGCCATGTTCTGCAGGGCTTTGTCTTTGGAAGCCTGATCCTGAGAAAGACACAAGAAAAGCTCATCAGAAGCACAGTTTCACTGGCGGGGAAATTAACTATTTGGAACAAAACCTGGATTGAAAGAAACTTCAGAACTTTCCTAATATCTCAGATGAATTTCTCTATTGGAATTTTTAAAATAATAATTAGTTTAAATAATATTAGTTATGGTTCCAAATAAAAGTTTTATTTACAATAATAACAAATAATATGCAATCTTTATGAAAAGCAGACTTCAAAGATATATACACTACCATCCAAAAATTTAAGGATCCTTAATTTTTTTTTTTTGCAGAGTAAATAAATAAATAAACAAACAAATAAATAAATGGTTAGTGGGGGGGAAATAATTGGACATTCTATTGGAAGCTGTTAAATGGTCCTGGAAACCATCGTCCAATCTCCATCCTTAATGTGGCCTCAAAAATGTTTGAAAGAATTGTGTATAAACAGATGTATGAGTATTTAAGTAAGAGTAGTTTAATTTATGATTTTCAGTCAGGTTTTAGGAAATCTTATTCGACTGATACTTCTTTACTTTATTTAACAGATTTTATAAGGAGGCAGATTGATGAAGATAAATGTGTGGTATGGTACTTTTAGAAAGTGTTTGACACTGTAAATCATTCAATACTTCATTCAATAATCATTCAATAAGTTAAGTGTCATGGTTTTTTCAAGTAAAGTGATAGCCTGGTTGAATTCCTATTTAACTGGGAAAGTTTAGAGAGTAGAAATTGATGGGGTTCTTTCTGAGGAAACTTTTGTTAAAAATGGAGTCCCTCAGGGAAGTGTTTTAGGCCCTCTTTTGTTTCTTTTATATATTAATGACACGCAAGTAGTTTGTGATTGTAATTTGTTTTTATATGCTGATGATTCTGCTTTGTTAATTTCAGATAAGGATGTTGGTAGGATACAAGTGCATTATTAATTTTTTTTACATTATAAGGTGGTTAAAATTTGAATCTGAACACAAATTTGAATGATACAGGTATCATCTTAAATCAATGAATGAATAAACTAACAAACAATAAATAAATAAATAAATAGTGAGGGGAAAATAATTAACGAAAAACAAGACAACAACCAGGTAGTTTTTTTTTTGTTTGTTTGTTTGTTTTTAGGTGGAAAATGACTTACAAATTAGAATTATGCAGAAGCAGAAGTGATTAATCAAAACAATACAGTGTACTACTACTAGAGTGAACATATAAATCACAGAAAGATGTTAAAGATGAGTTATGGAGGTCAAGATAAGTTAGAATGGGAGAAATAAACAAACAAATAAATAGTTCAGTCAGATACACACAATAGCTTATGTGTAGCGACACAACAGAAAGCAATGCAATATTAGGTCAATCACAAGAGGGCCCCATTACTTTACAAGCATGCTGCTCAGTTCCATCACAATGTGTTTTAATGAATGCCTGTACACTACACACATTATGGTACATGTAAGCTAAACATCACATGTCATTATAACAGTTAGAGTGTGCCACAGATAGGAAGGGTTGGTGAGTTTAGGAAAAGCCCAGTTTGCAGCTCAGGTCAGAGCAGAGCAGACTGCAGTGAGCCGCATACCTTCAGCTTAGACTGAATCTCGCGAGACTTTCTCCGCGCAAGAACCTGCAGATGGCTAGACACCTGCAGGAAGGACGTCAGAGGAGGGAGAAAGGAAGGAAGGGAGACAAGACAAGAAAAGAGAAGAGAGACATTGAAAAGAAGCCACTAGGTGGCAGCACAGCCATACCTTAATGCCAGTTTGATATTCCCTCAGTTTCTTCCTGGCTAACACCTGTATGTGACTAGACACCTGAGGCAAAACAGGGTCACAGACATTTGATATCATCCAACACATATGTATATATGTCATAACAACAAATCTGTCAAAATAACCAAGTGACCAATAATCCTTAGAGTACTGACTTTTTAATTACAGCATTGCAGTTTCAGTGTTCACAAGAAAAACTGCACATTTGCACTGCTTCAGAATTGGCAAAAAATAGATATATTAGACCTCTGTAACACAGATCTGACACTTGTTATGATACGTTTCTATTTATAGTGTAATATTAAAGGTGCATTAAGTGCATTATGTTTCCAGTTTTACACCTAAAGAATTGAACAGTGTTTTGCCAGATATGTTTACATTTATAATAATACGTAATAATGTGTGATATGCGCCTGTGAATGGGATAATCTCATAATAGCATCAATAACTGAACATGTTTGCTTTTGCGCATTGCAGCATCCACACCAATAGGTGTCAGTATAAAGTTCAGTGTTATTTCAACAAGTGAAACAAAAACACTGACACATGAATAAGCCAAACAAACAAAAAAAAGATTAATGACTGAATCAATTACAAGCATCATAATCTAATTATACCAGAATATAGTGATAATCTTTGACTTCGATACGACTTCTGTTGTACCCATTCAAACAAGTGCTAACAGAAACTGTCACATTACCTGTTTTCGAGTGCGGGTTTTTCCAGTCCGCAATTTTATGTATCTTGCTATCAGCTCATTACGACCTGGAAAGGCATCAATAAGAAACACAAGATTAGTAAAAATGCAAAAATACGCAGTGCTGACAAACACATGTAGCTGATTAATAAAGGACTGAGCGGAGTGTCAGTAATAATAATAATAATGTTGAAACTGAAAATAGATATGACATATTATAAAAGTTGGGTTAGCATTTATAACACTTAGGACTTCATATCTTAAAATAAAGTTCAATTCATTATATAAAACATGTTTAAGTTGTTTTTCTGCAGCAGTAGCTCAACTTGTACAGCGCTGCATCACGCCGCAAGGTCATGGGTTCGATTCCCAAGGAAAAAATGGACTGTTACAATGTTTCATTAATGGACAAAAGTGACTCCCAAAGGAATAAATATTCATATTTTTCTCTTCACATGTAATTTAACACTTTTAATTAAAGCTGGTGGGAACAAAGACTTATATAAACAGAAAAGCACACTAAATGCTGTAATGCCTCCACCAGCAATATCACAGTAGGGTGTAAAGCCTCCTATGAGACCATTAGTTTATTAATAGACCATTGAAAGACAAGGCTTGTGACAGAAGAGTAAGGCGATACGGGTGGTGACTTGGCAAAAGAATAAAATAGGGCCACCATGTGTCAGGGCGTTGACCAATCAAGCTGTTCTGAGTGGACAAATGTTTTCATACAAAGAGGAATTTATTAAATGAGTACAATAATAAATCGGTTTGTATAATGCCATTAGAATGATGATATTAGAAAAAGGGACGGGAATCAAGGAAGACGAGAGGAGATAAATTGAGGTCAAGAGATAAAAAGGATTTCATTTATAAAGTGTTGACCTTGTGAACAGCTGTGCAAAGTTTCAACAGTGAATCTTTCTTGACACCCCCACCCTCCCACTGGCATCCCACTCACTGACAGTCGGACCACCTGAACCCAATACAGGAAACCCTGCTCCCTAACCGCAAGCCATATAACACCAGGGACTCATATACAACCTGTTGCCAGCAAACAACATGTTTGGACATTGTAAATGTGCAAACAAATGAAGAGATCTGTGATAAGACAACCCAAATATAAATAAAGCACCATGTTTCCTACATGGTGCAGAAGATGACAGAATTCAGGAAAAAGATCCACTTCCTGTCATGATAGATTCTTTGTGGTTATAGACTGATATATTAGCTAGTTGATTAATAGACCAATTTTTGACCGAGCCAATGGTGTTAGGTCGGCCAAGTCGGGTTACTAAAACAAATATATAGGTTGTACAGACAACCATATAGACAGCTATATATATATATATATATATATATAAAACCCATATACTGTAGGTTGTCCAGTTGTTCTTTGGGCATTTATATTTCACCTAATATAAATATGCTTTTAGGCATTTATATTTCAACATCTAAACTCTCATTCCATCAACAAGGCAGGTAGACAATTTTATCTCTTAATGAGAAGAAAAGAGTTGCTCTTTTGTACTCTAGAGCTGGGGTTCCCAAACTTTTCCATTCCACGACCGACGACCCACCTAGACAAGTATAATCTATTTCACGACCCACCAAAATATTTGAGATAAAAAAAACAACTGACATTACTTTAAGCCTAATCTTAATTAAAAGTTTAATATGACAGAAATTAAGTATTTAAGAAAAATAACCATTTTATTTTAGAGTACAACTGTAAAATTTCACTACTAATATTTAAGTTTTAATTTATTTGTTTACAGATGTTAAAATATGAAACGTCCATAAAAACGTGAAGCAGGCTCACTCCAGTGAGCTGTAATCTGCGCTGCAAGTGTTGTTAAACTCATCGCGGGGTTCAGCGCAGAAAATGCATTCATGGTCTTTCAGTGTGTAGGGGAGAGCGGAGCACAACCCAACACTTTTTTAGCAAAGCAGAACTATCTAAAACAGTTTTGAGATTAAAATAATTGTGAAAAAGTTAAAAATAATAAACAGATGTGTCTCATTTTAAATAAACACTAAAAACCGAGATGACAAATTTACTTCAGTCAGAAATGTACTTGTGCAATGGTTAAATAAATGTTCAGCAATATCTTCAAAAGATTTTTTTTTTGAAAAAATCTAGAGCAGGGGTTTTCAAACTGTGGGTCGCAGAGTGGAACAAAGTGGGTCGCACAAAGTCACTTGGCTGCAGCTAAATTTGCGTTTCAATGACACACACACACACAGTTCAGTCTAGGGCTGCACGATATAGCCTATCAACATTCATTACGAAATGCAATATCCTTAGTACGATTTTTGAATCACAATTAAGTCCATGATTTAGCCATGTCAGGGAGACGGTGTGTGTTTCAGTGCGATGGCAAAAGCACTTTATTTGGCCTTCCGGAAGTAGATGCAATTAGGATGTTGGGGGGGGGCGCGAGTGAAATTAGACAAACTTGGGGGGGCGCATGTCCTAAAAGCTTGAAAACCCCTGCTCTAGAGTACAAAAGAGCAACCCTCCTTGGCGCCAACCCGGTTTGAGAGTTTAGATTTGTGAGTTTGTGAGTGCTTACTACCAAGATGATACAATAGTTGTCCAATGATTTATCACACCAACAAGAACAGATTAGAGCCTCTCCAATTTAATTTAATTATCTATTACTGATGAAATGACAACATATGCAAATGTCAAAGAGGATTAGTCATTCAGACAGCCTTAATGAGAGAGAAACATCCAGACAGTGACAGACAGAACACGTGTAAAAGAGAAGGCAAACATCTTCTGTTCCAGACATACAGAGGAGAGACTCTGATAGAGAGAGAGGCTCTGGCTCATTTTCAGATTTTTAGCAGCCATGAACTCCTGAGCCCCAGCCAAAAGCTTTCAGAGGGCACTTATCTCCTAGCCTGGCTACCTGTCCACAAATAGACTGTTTACGACCCTAAAAAAATGGCTGCACTTCCTGGGAGGTTTGGAGAGGAAGAAAGGAAGATAAGACTGGAACACTGTAGCAGGGAGTGTGGAAGAAGTCAACAGACAGAGAAAGACAAAAATGAAAAGAGGACATGACAAGGGAGAAGCAGAAAGAGGTCTCAGATGTCCATCACAAACATAGATGCATCTGACTTCAGACACACGACGCATGTACATTCATCTATGAAGGCCACTTCATGGGTTTATTCATCTTTGCAAGTAGTCATTTACCCAAAATGGCTTACAGTACAAGGACTTTTTTACAAGGACAATCCCACATGAGTAACTAGAGGCTCCTTCCTGCAGGTCTCACGATATGCTTTGCTTAAGCACATAATGGTAATACCTCTTGATTGTCCCTTTTGGGGACTCAAACTTGCAACCTTATGATTACTAGCTCAGTTCTAGGGGCAGGGTTGTCCAACCCTGCTCTTGAAAGCCCCCCTAATGCCCCTTTGCTTCTGAAATGCACCCTTCACATTCCCTTTTGCAAAGCCTGCAGACTTTACAGCAGAGTAGTACCCAACAATCTATACAGAAATACTTCACCAGGGTATTGAATCGAAGGGGGACTGTAGGGACAGAGTGTACCATTTGGGATAGGGTCTATGCCACACCACCCTTCCAATTAATTGTAGAATGTAGGGCAGAATTTAATCAAGCTGTTTCCTACTGTTGAAAAGGTAGCCTATAGGTTAACATAATTCTTCATGGTCACATGGGAGATTTAGTTATGAATACAGTCTGCATTGTGTCACTGTGACTTTCCCCCTTAATGTCCTGCATGAAAAAAAATGCTTCCAACTGAAGTATACCAGACAAAGCTTAGAGAGAAGCAAACCCAACCATCCAACAAGGGCTATTTACAACAACTACCTCAGAATACAAAAGAGAAAGTCTTTTCGTCTTAAGAGCTAAATTAGTCTACCTGCCTTTTTGGTAGGAAAATTAAAGGCTGACCATTCCACTGACAAAGTGCTGAGTATAAAAATGGCCAGTTAAACATCCACTCCATATCAATGTCTGCATAAATACTCCTGCAGATCTGACTGAGGCTGTGCCAGAGGAAAGTGCTGATTTGCTCCCAGATTCCTCTAAAGTACGTCCAGGAAAAGCAGGAGGGAACTGAAACCTGCTTTGCACACATTTATCCCCCTCAACAAAGGAAGCTCCCTCAATGGCTTTGGCCTATCCTCCTTTCCTGAAATCAGAATGGGCAACTTGTGCTCCAGCTGGGATAAGCATGTGAGACAGATTGCCACGGCAAATGAACAGTGTTTGCATATGTTTTTGGGCCATATTGACAAGTATGTGAAGGTGAACCCAGGCTTGAGCTCTCGTTTTCAATTATGTCAGTCCTGTTGACATAACCATTTGGAAGTGCTAAACTAATTGCAGGACTGCAATACATTTTGGACTTGCCCTGTGGGTCACTTGGTAAGAAGTCTGTAGAAAGAAGTCAGTGAGGATGATGATTAGCACCTTGCCTCGGTTAGTTTCCCTCTCTTTCATGGATAATTTTTCACCTTGACAGTTTCCTCCCAAAATTCACCCTGGTTAACCCTCCATCCCACCAGATGTGTAAGTTTACTGACAAAAACCACCTGCTTTTTAACAACTCACCCACCAGCCACCTGTTAACTTTGGCCCGCAGTAAAAGATTGGAAACTGCTAATCAAAGAAAAACCCAAACCAATGGCCAATCAAAAACAGGTGCCATGCCATACAAATTAGATTCTCATAGAACTGGTGCCAGTCCTCTCAATCAAGATTCTCAGACAATACAGCAAGATGTGCTGTATTATGCTCCAACAAATCTCAAGGTAATGAGATAGCAATTCCATATGTTGCATTTCCTGGATGTTTTCAATGGAAACACTAGACTGGAAACCTTCTCTATAGACAACCGTCACCTGAATGAAGACTCCAAATTTTTGTACTGGTAGTTGCTCAAGTTCTCCCAAACTCCTATACCTTTTAACTCCCAAATTTTGTCCAGTTTATCTATGAATGTTACCTAATTATACACCAATAAATGTTTCTTAATATTTCACTGGCCAATACAATGGTATTCCTGAGATTTATACTGACACCTGTTGGCACGGATGAAGCATCTGCAAAAACAAATTAAACTGATCATTTAAAACTGATACATTATCAGTTATCTTGCCATTACCAAACAACCCTAGACAGACATATTTTTCGCCATTAAATAATTGATTACACGACTGAATGTGCCTGATATCAAGTAAGTAGTGTTTAGCTGCCCATATAATTGTAACATGGCACCTTGAGCGTTGACTTGCCCCATGCATTATAAAATATATTTTTCTAGACCATGACTGGATACCTCATCTCATGTGAGTGTACATACTACTAATAAATTCAGAACATTTATATTGCTCAGTGCAGATGAGAGATGATACACCTTCTACTGCACTGTAAAAAAAACTCATCATTTAAAAAGACATGAAAATAATAAAATTCCCAGGCATAGAGGACAAACAATAATGTGCATTATGTGGAAAATAATGTGTTTTTTTAACCTTAAACCGCATAAACACATTTCATTACACCAAATACACAAAATAATGTTCTTTTTTAGCAACATCATACAACCCCTTTAATGTTTGTTGCTTTCCTCAGCACTTTCCCTCATTTAAAGCAACAGTTCACCCCAAAATGCTGAAAATGTACTCACCCTCAGGCCATCCAAGATGTAGATGAGTTTGTTTCTTCAACAGAACAGATTTGTAGAAATGTAACATTACATCACTTGCTCGGCAATGGATCCTCTGCAGTGAATGGGTGCCGTCAGAATGAGAGTCCAAACAGCTGATAAAAACATCACAATAATCCATACCACTCCAGTCCATCAGTTAATGTATTGTGAAATAAAAAAGTTGTGTGTTTGTAAGTAACAAATCCATCTAGACGGTGTGGATTACTTGTGGATTATTGTGATGTTTTTATCAGCTATTTGGACTTTTGTTCTGACAGCACCCATTTACTGCAGAGTTGAACAATTTTGACACAGACTAACAATTTTGAACAATTATAAAATGTGTAATGTAGCCTATAGATGGATCAGGAAATATCACGAGCCAGGCTTGAACCTGCATCATCCATATGAGCACCACGGCACAATGTTCACTTTTGTTTCACAATGTTCAGACATTTCCTAGAGAACATTTCCACCCATCTCCTGCAAATGGGCTGTGCTTTGTCATTCATCTCACAAATGGGGGAACAGCAGTTCCCTTTCAGTCGGTCACTCTCGACGTCATGTCGGATGACCGACGAATTGGGATCTCGCTTAGAGAGACCAATCTACTTCGAGTGTAAACTAAACGAGCCAATGCACATTGGCATGCGATTATTGCATCCAGCTGCTGCTGATTACAGCGTGAGTATAAGTAGGCAGCAGATGCAGCACATATTCAGCTTTTCGCTTCGGAGCCGAGCGGTTCTATCGTTCTGCTCCTGACCTTCTGCTAAGAGTAAAGCTACAGTCAAGCACGCTCTTCGTGGGCTCTCATGCTGGTGGGACGGCACTTCAGCGGCGGTGGTTTTCCAATGTCGAGTGGGTTGCACACAACAGGCTGCACTACCCCTGTGTGTGTTGCAGACGGCCATCTCCCCTGTGCGCTTCAGCACACTAAAAGCGCAAATTCCATCTAAAAGAGCTTCACGGGTGGAACGTCTTTTTAAAGACGTGTCTTTTTAAAGATGTCGTACCATCCGTGTGTTTCTGGGTGCGGTCGTTACCTGGCGCCGGGTGATGGTCACGATCGCTGCCTCTCATGTCTGGGCATGAAGCACGCTGAGGTGGCTTTCGTGGATGACTCATGCTCCCATTGCGGGGGTATGACCATCTCGGAGTTGCGGACCAGACTCCGTTACCTGCAAGGGGGTAGAGTGCCCATGCCACTGCCTAGATCTGGGGTTCCCTCTGGCGCCAGCCGGGGGTGCCCTTCTTCTGGCAGTGGGCGGATTGGTCTTGCGGTCACGGTGAGGAATTCCCCTCCGGGGATGCCCCAGCCAGCCGGCACTCCGAAACCAGCGGAGCTTTCAAAAGAGCAGGCTGGACCCTCCTGGGGGGTACCACCTGTTTCTTCCGAGGCTCCCCCCGACGACCGGATGACGGTTGCAGCATCGGAGGGCGAGCCGGATTTCTCCGGGGATGAAGTTCCGGCAGCGTTGCCGCCCTTTGGGCGGTCAGCGGTGCCGGATACGGACCCGAAAATGATGGCTATGCTTTCCAGTTCCCCAGGTGGAGCGGTCGGTTGAGATGCAATTGTGTCTAAATGCCGCTACCACTTGGCGGGGCAAACCGCTGCTCCCCTCCCGGGCCTGTAGGCACTTGTCGGCCTTGATCGGCAATGCTTATACGGCCTGTGGAGAAGCTGCGTCCGTTTTACACGCTTCGGCATTATTGCAAGTGCACCAGGCTAAGGCACTGAGGGACTTGCATGAGGGTGGTCACGACCCGGAAGTTCTCAAAGAACTCCGCACCACGACGGACCTCACGCTACGAGCGACGAAGGTTACGGCGCGGTCTCTGGGTCGTGCGATGTCCACTATGGTGGTCCAGGAGCGCCATCTCTGGCTGTGACAAGACAAGGTTCTTGAACGCCCCCGTGTCCCAGACCGGCCTGTTCGGTGACACGGTGGAGAACTTCGCCCAGCAGTTACATCCTGCCCCGGTGTGTAGCTGCTGCCTCCACCCGGCCGCCGGTGGCAGCGCCTCAGCCCGCTCATCGGCGAGGGCGGCCCCTGGCCGCTGCCCCCACTCCTGCGCAGCGTCCGCAGCAGCCTCCAGCAAAACTGCGCCGAGGAGCCGGCCGGAGGGCAGCCACCCCGCCCGTCCAGGCCCCCGCCAGACCTGGTAGTAGGCGAAAGAGCAAGAGGCTGGGACATGCGACCCAGAGATGGAGGGAGTCGCTCTTTGGGAGATGATGAATGCACCACTCCCTCCCCGGAGGAGGGCCGGGCGGAGAATCTTTTGTTTCCTTTTTTGACCTCGCGGTCAGTGGTACCCAAATACTCGACAAAAGAGCAATTTCTTCTACCTCTGGGTCCCCTGAGGGGACGGGGATGAACCGGGCCCTTCACAGGCTCCCGTTCAAGATGCTCACACAGAAATGCATCTTCAGGTGTATCCGTCCTCAAGATTGGTTCGCAGCAATCGACCTGAGGGCCTGTACTTAGATGTTTTGATCCTTCCGCGCCACAGGCCATTTCTGCGGTTTGTGTTCGCGACAAAAAGAAAATCTTACATGTTGAAAGATGCACTTTCTTCTTTGTGGCCTTTTACCTTATTTAAAGTGATTTGACCTCATTGTATAGTGTTACAAATATCTTTAAAAGGTAAAGATAAAAAGACTTATTTTAGAAAGTGGACAATAGTTCCTTGGTGCACTTTTAAGTACAAAATAGCAGCAAAGTGACAGCATATGCAATTTCGTTACGACATACCTTTGGAACAATAAATGTCACATAGTTACACTCTTTCTAGTACTTTATGTTGAGGAAGAGGATAGAACAGAAACTTGAATTACCTACTAAAGAAATGGGTACTTTAGGTGATTTCTTGAGATTCATGCAATTATAAGCTTACTATAAGTCACTAGCAATATGTATATATGTAACAACTATGAAGCATGATGTAGATAGGCAAAGGCAATAATTGCAAACAGTATGTGTAAATATGTGTGTGAGTTCAAACATTTCCGGAAGATCCTGTTTGAACCACTGGCAATCCTGCCGAACATGTTTTGACTTGTTCTGAAACAGATATGAACACACACCAAAATTGTCAAAACATTCGAGCTGGAGTATGAGACAACTGGACAGTTGGTCCATCTCCACTGCGAGAGATCAAAATGTCAAAAATGTTTTCAAATGATGCCATCTCATAATACCACTTCAGGCTAGCACTTATCTGAAGTGAGAACATCTGAAGAACACAGTTCCTGGAGCATGTACATCTTTCTAACTGAAATTAAACCCTTCTAACCCGTTGAAACATGGAAGGGTACGCCCTGACCTTTGACAACCCCTGAAGAGCAAACTTTTACCTTTTGACCCTTAAGTTCTCAACATTTACTTCCCCCAGGTCCTGTAGTCTTAAAGGGGTCATATGATGCGATTTCCAGTTTTCCTTTCTCTTTGGAGTGTTACAAGCTGTTCGTGAATAGATAAGATCCCTAAAGTTGCAAAGACTTAAGTCTCAAACCCAAAGAGATATTCTTTATTAAAGTTAAGAGTCGTCCATGCCCTCCTAAAACGCCTCATTTAAACACGCCCCCACATGTCTACATCATTGTGTGGGAAGATTTGCATAATGCTGCCCAAATGTTCACGCAACGAAAGAAGGTGTAACTTTGATTCTCGCTGTAGTATTGTTGCTGCCGCCGCCATGTTGTGGAGACGCTGTGTGTTTCGTTGTAAAAGCGAAACTACTTTGTTTGGTTTTCCAAAGGAGGACACAACTAGAAATCAGTGGTTAAGTTATTATTTACAACACTGTTCCAGAACAGTTCAAACCATATATTCAGATGTGTGCAACGCATTTTACAGAGGACTGTTTACTGATCCTGGGAGAGTAGACTACAATGCCGGCTGTTCTGACTCACAGCCTGTAAGTATGTTTTCATATGTAAAAAATTTGCCACTGACGATACAAACGGGAGTTTTGAGCAGTGTAGAGTAGCGCTTGTTGTTTGTCGTTTCTCCGATCACAACATGGTTTTATGTTTACGCGGCGCGATGCAACGCAACACGTAAAAAGTCAGTATAAGTCATTATAATCAGTAATTATGTCCCCACTGGATACAACAAATGCCTCGTTTAGAATGGGTTTTTATTGTTTTTGTCTCGTCGTGCCGGGACACGGCATCACAGTATGGTAAGGGGCGTAACATTTCAGTCACATGAAAGTAGGGGCGCAGGTGGCTTCCACAGGACACTGGAAGGGGCGGTAGCTGTGGCCTTTTGGTAGGATCCCAATTCGTCGGTCATTTGACGTGACGTCAAGAGTGACCGACTGAAAGGGAACGTCTCGGTTACGTATGGTAACCCTCGTTCCCTGAAGGAGGGAACGGAGACATCACGTCCCGTCGCCACAGCTCCTGTAACACCGCTGAGCGGCCGGGTCACCGGCTCGGCTCCTACGCGAAAACCTGAATATGCACTGCATCTGCTGCCTACTTATACTCACGCTGTGGTCAGCAGCAGCTGGATGCAATAATCGCATGCCAATGTGCTTTGGCTCGTTTAGTTTACACTCGAAGTAGATTGGTCTCTCTAAGCGAGATCCCAATTCGTCGGTCATCCGACGTGACGTCTCTGTTCCCTCCTTCATGGAACGAGGGTTACCATACGTAACCGAGATGTTCTCCATGATATCTCCTCAGAGGATCCATCACATCTGAGAAGCTTGTGCAACCGAGATTATGTCATGTGCCTTCTCCGAGATGGTCCTAATTCAAAACTTCAAGTGAAAACAGACAACCGTAACTATCAACAAGCTCAACAAATAGCTACTACTAACATAAAAGGCTGCGTAATGATGAACAGAGCCACAAATTAGCCTAATTCAGAAAAGACCTTGAGATCATTTGCTAAGCGTTAGCATTGATATATTATTTCTCAAACAGCTTTGACACACTAGCGATAAACTAAAACGATTGCAGGTTGAGACTTTAAACAAGAAACTTGGCAGGGTGTTACAGAGTATTTGTTAAATCTAGCTAACAAAATATATATTGTGTGTTTGAGTGGTCCAGACGCTACAATAGTTAAACCATGGTAACCATGGTTTTGCTACATTAACCATAGTTGAACCATGGTATTTGCAGTAAAACTGTGGTTATACAAATGGTAATCAATACGCCACAAATCCATGGTTTTTTTTCGTAAGGGGTAGACCTAAATAAATTGATCAAGAGGAAAAATTAGGCATGCAAATGCTTGAATCTGACAATTTACTCAGATTCAAAAATACCTTGCACACATATGCAGTGGCGTTAAGCATACATTGTACGCCTTAACATGAGTACGTTTATTCACGCCTCACGCCTTAAAGGGGTCCTATTATGCTCTTTTACAAAGTCTTGTTTTTGTTTTGGGGGTGTACTAGAACAGGTTCTCATACTAGGTTGTTCGAAAAACACATTATTTTTCACATATTTTACATTATTACAACACCTCTCTCCCCAGTCTGGCATGAACGGCTCGAATAGTTCCTGTATCAAATGAAGGCCCGCCTTCTGAAATACGAAATGTGCTGTGATCGGTTAGCTGGGCCAGTGTGTGTGCTGTGATTGGTTAGCTTGGCCAGTGTGTGTTGTGATTGGCAGCACTCGGCGCCTGGTCGGGAAATGACACTCCCCTTATCATAGCCGCCTGCGAGCTTCAGTGCAAATATTGTGTCAAAATCAAATCAATTTGAGCGCGATTTAAACCCGGATGATTGTAACCACTCTAAGTTTGTCTGCCTTGGGAAAGCTAGCGTGCCTCCGACATAGTGATAACACTCATTGCCTTCTCTAGTGCAGCTCAACCAGGTCTCGTCCCATTCGTCGATATTTGTGATATCCCAAATCCCGGAAAATATGCGTTGTAGTCCAAACGAGTCATTCGTTGTAGTTTTTGAAAAGTGATTTCTGTTAAATAAAATATCTCCTTTTGAATTGGACTTTGAGCTTTGAAACTTTGCAGATCTTTTTTATGCTCAAACAGCAACATTACAGACTAACTAAAGTTGAAAAAGTGAAAAAGCATAATTGGACCCAACTGTCCAGTAAAGGAGACTGTATATTCTCTGAATATTTGCTAAAAAACTCTTCTGACATATTTGTCAGCTTTCTTTTTAGATACATTATCAAGACAAACACAGCAATATGCACAGTAGCTTTCACGACATTATCGCAGTGGCTTTCTTTGTTTCTGAACTCGGAATGTAATGAGCATGTAAATGAATGACCAATCGGATTGCAATATTTAGGCCTCATATAAACAGAACTTTCAGAATTCCGAGTGATGAAAATTAGTACATGTAAACATACCAGGTGGGATTAGACTACAGGTTACCAGGTGAAATTGAATAGCATATTACGTCTTTCATCCTTGGGTTTAGACTTATTTTACTTAACAGTTTTTAGACATCTGGTGATGATTCCTCACTGCAACTTTACTCAAATGTATATAGCAAACTCTGAGAGAGCAAAAACAATCCAAAAAGTCACTAGGGCAGTTCTCTCCTGCTTGCATCAGATAGCCAGACTATTTTAGTGCTTTCTATAGTCAAAGTATACATTGTGGCTGATGAAATTGTGTGCACTGGGGTGGAGAAGAGAGAGAGAGGGGGCATATCAGGAGACTCTGTTCATTTTCGGAGATTGACATCAGGGTCCTGGCAGGAGTATCGTAACTGGTCCGGGATGGGGCTGTTTGTAAAGCGAGTGTAAGGGGATGATCTTTACAAGAGAGGGGTAAGCGGACACACATAGTCGACGGATCGCGCTACCACAAAAGGACAAAATGCCTGGCTGTTGAAACAAACCTTCTTCATCTGTTGCGAGGGGGAGTAGCCCGTGTGACAGACGTGGGTGGAGTATTACGGCGGAGGACAAGGCCACAGAGTTGTGGAATGTGTGTCCCCTTCAAGCCGAGGGGAAAAACAAAAGAATGTGAGCCAGTCTCCATAAGCCTTTTCTACAGAGAGGGTCAAATGTCAAACCACCTCAAAGCCAAATGAGCTAATTTGTGTGAGCAATCATATATTAAATCCTGAAGCGTACCAAAATCAGTTAACAAAAGGATTAGGGGTAGGTCATAAAGTCGAGTTTATCACTGTTACATAGTCTAATCCTAGCCCAGTCCTTACTAATTACTGGGTGTTCATGCTAATGATTTGTAACATCACAAAAGTGCCAAATAATTACCATAAAGTATGCTCACATTTATTGCTGTTTGACAAATTGTTGCGCCTGAAATCTAGAGGAATCCATTTGATTGGGAATTTCATGTAAGTGTGATTTCCCCACGGAGATTTTGCAACGGTTGGTCATGGGAATTTTCTGCATCGACCAACAGAAAGCTAAATGGTTTGAAAGTGATTTCTGTGTAAGCTGGGCTTTATGCATCGCTACACTATTGACAATGAAATTTTGCCAAAATTTTGTGAACGCAGCTCTAGAGTACCTGCTAGTATAGCAATAGCCAATAGTATCAAGTATTTTAATAACTAATGAGTCACATCTCAGATAAAATCAGATAAAAATGAGTCATGTCTCAATGATAAAGAGAAAAATGTCACACAGAATAAGGCAGGAGGCTGACTCATGCTTTATTGTGAATGGTGACTCAAATGGGAGACAGCATTCCTGTCAGTGGATCCCATGTGGGAACGGGAAAATCTGGAGGTGGGGAGTGTCATAAGTTCACCCTCTGATTCACTTCAACAAAACTCCCACAGCATGACTTGGTCCTGTTTGTCCTTACCTTGTTTCACTACATTTTTTTCCAATATCAGCACTGCAGCAATAAATAGCTGAGCCATGATTTTTTTATTTTTATAGGGATTTTTGAAAAACAACTTCACAAAATCTCTCTTATGACTTCTACTCTCTTAAGTTTCTATTGCTTTGCCAGCAAGGTCTGACCTAAGCACTAAGTAAATCCATCAAGGGACTCTTGACGGGCCTATTCAGCTTTTTTAAAACTCACCATACATCTTGCCTTCGTCTGAAAGGATGATCTTTCTGCGGCCACAGGGGGGATAAATGGCCAGAGCCTCCTGGAAACTCTGTTCAATGTCAGGGCTCCAGACGCCCTCCGCATCGCCGTCCATTCCGGCCTTGTCCATCTCATCCGCTCCATCCTCCTGCCCCTCCTCCGGGCTCCCGTTGGTGCTCCACTCGTTGGCTGCAATGGTGGCGGCTCCACCTGGGCCCCTACGTGAGCCCTCACACCCAGGACTAGGAGAGAGACAGAACGAATAACAACAGGAGGTCACAATTAAAGGAATCATTCATCCAAAATGTAACATTCTGTCATTTAAAAAAATCAATCCCTCACATTGTGTCAAACCAGTGTGGTGTTATTTCTCTGTGAAACACAAGATTTTTTTTGGAAGAATCTTCACACAGGTTTTTTCCATGTCTGTTGGCATAAAAAGGACATTCACAGTATCTGCTTTTCAGATGTGTTATTGATCTTTGAAAGACAGACCTGTTGTGAGCTTCAAGGTTGTTAATCGATGGTGTATGATTTCTTCTACTCATTTGTTCGTATTAATTCAACTTATTTTTAAAACAATCATGTTTAATAGTGGAATTTCTGGTGAAAAACTACATTACCCATGATTCTATGCAGAAAATTCTACCAGTCAGAAGCTGTATCTGAAACCGCTCCCTATCACCTATATAGTGCACTATATCAGCCATTTTGTTGTGCTGTCCGAATTCTGAGTGAACGAGTTCATACCCTATATTCATTCATTACTTTTTACCCACAATCCTCTCTGATTTTCAAGTGTACAACTGATGTGCACTCACTGAAGCACTATTTCCCATAATCCAATGCAGAGAGGACTGACGAGCAGCGGGAGCGAGCGAGTTTGAATGAGATGCTGTTTACATCTTTATTATTTCTGCTTTAACATTTATTTCATGCATTATTCAAATAAAAAACTACGTATGTAGCGTATTTATCTTAATAATAATACCATCTAATAATAATAACATCAATGAAACCACTGGCGTATTAAGTCATTTTGACTGTTATTGTTATTAATATTATTTTCTATAATATGTTATGAAGATTTTTCTGCGACAGTTCCAGCTCTCTGATGCGCAGTGTATACGCCAGCGTCTGAATTCGTTCACTTTATTTCGTTCATTTCTTTCTGATATAGTGCACTCAACTGCCATACACTAAGGATTAATGAATGAGTGAACGAGTGAGCGATTTCAGACACAGCTAGAGAGTCAGAGTGAACAAAGCGCACCAAACAAGATTCACTTAAACCCCGCCCCTTTCTTACAATTGGCTGCAAGCTTGCATTCAGATCTGCCTCCATCCAATCAAAAACTTACACATAGTACCAAGAGCTCACCCTTCATTTTTCTTTTTCGAAAATCCGTTTTACTCGAATATATGTCATAATATGGAAAAAAAAAGGTATTTTGCTACTTCCGTTTCATCATGACATACAATTCATTCACTATTTTCCAAGTCATATGAATAGACTGAAATTTATGTCTTTATTCACTCAGAACCTATTAGCTGTTTATCCCCGGATCACTGAGCCAGTAAACTAAACTCTAGAACCAAATCAGTAAATTAATCATTTTGTTGGATCGAGTTGGTTCTGTTCAATGAATCAGTTTGTCTGACAAATCTGACTGAACTGAACAAATCGTGCAAGTATTGAACTGATTCATTCATGAATGAGAGTTCAGCTCACTGACTCAGTTGTCCTCTCACAATATAGTCCTTTAATTAACAGGAGGGGGATATTTTCAGTGAATAAATACTTAATTTTCAGTCTGTTCTTTATAAAAAACTATTGTGTGGCGTCTGAAGATTTGAAAAAATACAGGACATGAATCATCGTTATCATGAACTGCTAAACAACTAAATGAAAATTCTTCCAAATATCTAACTTTGTGTTCTGTGGAAGAAGGAATACAGGTTTGGAAAGACACAACGTCTCAGCCCACTTTAGAGGAGCATCAGCTGCCCCTTCCAGGCTGTCTTACAATAATTGGTTAATTGAGATGGCTCAAGACCAATAGGAGGGTTGACAGTAACTATCATTCCAGATGGTGTGATCATGAATCTCCCTTTGGAGCTGGAGCTTTTCCCAACCCTACTTTAATTAAAGAATCTTGTGGGATCATGTAATAATTTGCATAAGTTCTGTCAATCAGTTTATCCCATTATGAGACGGAAGAAAGAATTGGAAAGGAAAATTGCTGTCGGAGCGGAGGACACACTGAGCTGCCGAGCAAGGCGCCAGATTTTTCAGACTCCTGAAGTCATGTGAAGTTCAGGTGACGAGATATCAGATTTTCAAGGCCGAGGGTATTAATAGCCATGGTATTGAAAATCAAGGTAGTGAGGGCACTGATAAATTTCCTTGGTGTCAACAAGGCAGGCTGAGCAATAGTGGCCAATGTCATGGCAAAAGCAGACAGTAGAAGTTGGCTGTTCACTAATCATTTCGATGCAAGCACTAATAAGGGTTTAATGACATAACAACATATTGTTTATACATTTTTTCAGCCTATTTTTCCAGAATAAAATACTAGATAATATGTCTGATTGAAAAGCAAAGTCTCCTAATTGCTCAAATAAAACATAGCACAACAATAGCAATAAGTAGCAATAATTACAACATATATTGGCTTACTAGAAAATGTGAAAAACATTTTAAAGCATGAAGAATACTGTGTGAAATCCCTGATTCAATTAATTGAAGTAGATTTGCAAAAATAAATCAAACTTGCACTGAGACGTTATTTAAACATATTTAGTCTTAGCAGTATCACAATCACGAGTCATCATGACACAATAAAAAGGGCAAAACTAACCAACTGACATGGTCTTCATGGTAAAATGGCCAAATTCAAGACAAAATAAAATCCTTGCAATATTCTTATATGTTTCTTAATTTTATACTTTTAACAAAATCATATTAAATAGCTTGTATTATTCAATTCATGGCTTGATCTGTCTTTCCAACCCTACAATTAATATTTCAATACACTATATAAACTTTCATGATCAACTCTAAAAGGTCTGGGGTTGGTAAGATTTTAAAACAGTTGTGCTGCTTAATATTTTTGTGGAAACCATGATGAATTTTATTTCAGGAATCTTTGATGAATAGAAAGTTAGGTAACACTTTACTCAAAGCCTTCATAATGCATTATAAAGGAATTGATATAATCAGTGTTGGGGAAAGTTACTTTTAAAAGTAATGCATTGCAATATTGCGCTACTCCTTCCTGCAAAAAAAAATATCTCTATGAAGAATTTCAGTCAGGTTTCAGGCCTCACCATAGCACAGAAACTGTACTTGTTAAAATTACAAATGACTTGCTTCTTGCATCAGACCAAGTCTGCATCTCATTGCTAGTTTTACTTGATCTTAGTGCTGCGTTCGACACCATAGATCACGACATACTCATAGATCGATTACAAAACTATACAGGTACTCAAGGGTAGGTTTTAAGATGGTTTAGATCCTACCTGTCCGATCGCTACCATGTTGTTCATTTAAATGGCGAGTCATCTCAATTATCACCAGTAAAATATGGAGTGCCACAAGGATCTGTCCTAGGTCCTCTGCTATTTTCAATATACATGTTGCCCCTTGGTAATATTATTAGAAAATACGGGATTAGTTTCCACTGTTATGCTGATGATACTCAACTATATATCTCAACAATACCAGATGAAACTTCTAAATTATCTAAGCTAACATAATGTGTTAAAAATGTAAAAGATTAGATGACCAATAATTTTATCTTATCAAATTCAGATAAGACAGAGATATGACTTATTTGACCAAAAAGCAGTACACTGAATCTCTTGGATTACAATTTGCAACTAGAAGGATGTACTGTTACTTCCTCTACAGTCAAAAATCTGGGTGTTATATTAGATAGCAACTTGTCTTGTTCAACTTGTCATATTTCCCATGTTACAAAAACAGCATTCTTCCATCTTAGAAACATTGCCAAGCTATGAAACACGTTACCTTTTTCTGATGCAGAAAAGCTAGTTCATGCATTCATGACCTCTAGACTGGACTATTGTAATGCACTGCTGGGTGGTTGTCCTGTATCCTCAATAAACAAGCTACAGGTAGTCCAAAATGCAGCGGCTAGAGTCCTTACCAGGTCAAGAAAATATGATCATATTACCCAAATTTTACAGTTTCTGCACTGGTTACCTATTAAGTTCTGTATCAGTTAAAAAATATTATTACTTGCCTATAAGGCCCTTAATGGGTTAGCTCTTGCGTACCTAACTCAGGGCTTGCAAAATCGCTAGCCCGACATCCCGGGGCTATTGTGTTTTCCAGTCGGGCTACCAAAATGTATCACCACTCTGCCTGACGGGCTACCTTAAATGCAGATCTCTCGCGGGTCCTTAACTCCTAAAGTGAGTTGTATCAAACTTAAGGCCATAACAAGTTTTAAATACGTTAAATGGTATAAGAAATGTCTTAATCATAATTTCAAGAGGTCTTACAGTTGGGGACGGAAAGACAAGCGTTGCGATACGGCTGGATTAAACTTCAAAAGGCAGTGATTTCAATGAATAAATATGAGCGCTGCACGTGTCAAGTCAAAATGCGGCGCGGATGTCTTTATTTAAATGGACCTGAAGGCAACCGACTGTCCTCAGAAATGTGCCGTTGGCATTTTAATGTCATTTGACCTATAATTCCTGATAAAGCAGCGTTTATGAGCGAGGAGCTTCTTTGTGTGCAGCCGTTACCGGGGAAATCGCAATATTTCAGCGCTCCTAATGATAAAGCAGTAAGAGAACATTAAATTGTTAGGTCAACTTTAAAACACATGTAATCACATTATTTGTTTTATACCAATGCTATCTGTAAGGTATAAATGTGTTTGGGTGAATAAATGTCTGTAAGAACATCGGATGGACTGTATTTGTGTCATTTTGTTAGGTTAATGCTTCAGCTACAGATGATGTGTTGCGCAATTGTTAATTGGGTTTCTTTCTTTAGTAATGGCATTCATTCTCGCTTCATAGGATACCTGTCTGTTATGTAGTGCCCTGTTATACTGCATTACTGTGTAATATGTATGGTTTCTATAGCTGTGGCATCATTATGATGGTATGAAGAGATGGATTAATTCATGTAGGATGCCACTGAAGGCCTAGGTGTAAAATGCACGGCCCGCCACTGCTAAAGCACCACCTCATGGCAGAGAATGAATTTGCATTTCCAATAAGCCTTTCTTGCTGTTTATGGTCAGATCAATGCAAATATCAACTCGTTTTTATGCAGAAGTTGTACACAGAGTTGTAAATGAGAAAGAAGTTAATGTGCCTTCTAAAAATCTAAACAATTAAGACAGTAATATTTATAAGTTTTAAATTGACAATAATTTACATGCTTGATTTATCCCTTTTCATAAAAATGGTCTAAAGGCTGAAATGCTGTTGTACAAGGTTTTTGTGAAAACCTGTATCTGAACTGTAAATCATGTAATTGTATGGCTCATTACTGTATGTAACCACAGACATTGTCCAACCCCACTCATACTGTGTTCATTTGACTTCTGCAGCTCTTAAAATGGGTCATAAATCGCCTCATTTATTTCTTAAAATTCTGCAGATACCCTGTAAATAGTTAAATAAAATTCTTTCCTTCATAGTTGTTGATATTTGTGTATTGAAAATATTTTTTCATTGAAATTTAAACTCCTATCTGATTTTCTATATTAAAATATATATATATTTTTTTATTTGGGCTAGTTAAATTAATTTTCGGGCTACCCAAATCTGAAGAGTACCTGCCCGAAGGGCTACCAGGGATTTTGAAATTTTGCGAGCCCTGTAAGTAGTCTTCTACCAGACTACAATCCATCATGCTCCCTAAGGTCGCAAAACTCTTGATAGCAAAGTCCTCTAAAGGAGGTAGAGCTTTTTCGCATTTTGCTCCCAAACTCTGGAATAGCCTTCCTGATACCGTTCGGGGTTCAGACACACTCTCTCTGTTTAAATCTAGATTAAAGACACATCTCTTTGGCCAAGCATTCAAATGCATCTCATAATCTTGGACTGCACTTATATCTGATCAAATGCACATTATTATTCTTTAGTTTGGGTTAAACAAATCAGTTTTGCTTGGTTGGAACAGCAGCTACGCTAATTATGTCTCTATTTGTTTCTCAGTTTTTTTTGTAACTAGGATTTACACAAGCTTCAGTCTGGATCCAGAACACCTGAGAAGAGATGATGCAACCCCTCAGAGGACCTCAGATGATGCCAACCCTGAAACAACATACAGAACTACCACATTTTGCTATAAGTTTGATTGCATCATATAATAGTTGCTGTTAATAGTGTTCATCGTTTGTTTGATTACGTCTTTAATTGATGTTTCTGTACATTTCTGCCATATGTACATTAACTGACAGTCACCACTGATAAGCTACCACTAAATATTGTAGAAACTTAATTTGCTTTGCAATGATTTGTATCGTGAAAAGCGCTATACAAATAAACTTGAATTGAATTGAATTGTACTCCCTAAAAAAGTAACTAACTGTTACTTTGTTACTGTTTATGGAAAGTAATACGTTACACTCTTTTTGCATTACTCAACATGGAAACAAGAGAGGTCTCAATCAATAAATAGAAAAAGTATCTTGTTAAAAATAATGCGTTAGTTTACTAGTTACTTGAAAGAAGTAATCTGATTACATAATTAAAGTTACTCGTAATGCGTTACCCCCAACACTGTTGATAGTGTACATTGTAATGTATTATATCTTTTCATAAATATTTGTAACTAAAGTTAAAATGCATTATAATGTTTGAAAGTTTGTTTATCGTGTGTTTTAATGCATTACTCTTTCTAAAGGTGTAACAATGTGTAGATAAGCACTATAACGTATTATAACTGTGGTTACTATTATTCATGAGATCATACAATGAATTATAAGGTGCATTAAAGGACATAATTAATGCATTAAATTTACTTTAATGAAGCATTCCATATCAAGGCTATAAGTGTTCCCGAAAGTTCAAGAGAACAGCATTTATATTAAATGCAAAACTTTTATAACATTAATGTCTTTACTGTCATTTTTGATCAATTTAATGTGCCTTTCCTCAATAAAAGTATGAAACACACAAACAAACAAAAATCTTTACCAACCCCAGTTTTTTGAATGGTAGTCTATATAGAATTTGTGATCCACAATAACAGCCCCTAATTAAAGTTGGAGTTAATTTCTCTAAAATCAAACACACAGGCATTAATCTTAAAGAAAATAACCATCTGTGCCTTCATTCTTTAAAGAAGTCACTGAGGCCATACGCAAAATGAATCTGAAAAACAGAGTAAACTAATAAGAACTACCCACAATGCATTTTTGTGGCTATGGATTTGGTGAACGCTCTGTCCTCGGCATTCAAACGTACTGCAACTTTCTCCAAGACATAAATGTTTTTCAATAGATTTATCACTGCTAATGCTAAGCTATATCTACATTTTCCTAGTTCAAATCCATTAAAACTATGTCGGCTAAGTCTAAAATATTTATAGAATATTTAGTTGAGGAATTTAAGGATCCATCCCAACCAGTGACTCCAATAACCATAATATGGCAAATATGCAAAAAAAACCACCAAAACAAAAACACTGAACTCAGAAACAGCACGAGTGTAGCTAAAGAGGTTATCGGAGGTACTAGAGGACCACTGGTATGGACCTACAGAGAGAGAAGGGCTGACATTCCAGACATGCCCTTATTAAGAAAGCCACAGTGTCACTAACACACTCTCTGTCCATCTCTCTCTCTCTCTCTCTCTCTCTCTCTGGAGATCTGTTGTGTCACCCGCACCTCCGTCCTTCCCCTACCGTCCTCTTCTCTCATTCCCTCTCGCTTACGAGCACCCCAGTCCAAAAAAGGCCTGAAGAAAAGGGAAATCAAAGGGGGTGGGAGTGGGAGTGTGGGTTGCCTGACCAATTTAGGCATCCCCTAGGGCTCAGGAAACACACAGAGCTCTCCCCAAGGACAATACTGCTGTTTTAGGTGTGCTGGGTTCATAACACAGCACTCCCGCAAGCCAATGCTATCTGGAAATAAACATCAAGACCTGGATAACATACTAGTTTCGAGGGCCAAAAAAGCACATAAATAAATCACTGCACCAGCGAACAGCTTTATTAAATATTAGCTGAACCTGGACCTGAACTGAACCTGGAATCACACAGATTACTAAAGCTAAACATGAGTAATTCTGTCATTAGTCTTTCTCTTAAGGCATTGAATTGTTGCGCGCTTATGTTTGGGTGTTTGTGTGTAGTGCGGATGAGTAAATATTGACCTCGGTTTCAAGTATGTTACCTTATCTCTGAGCAGACATCATGAAAATATCACCTGCCGACACCAGCAGCGCTTGGCCTCTGAAGAGACATCAGGTTACAGAATCAAGTGACAAACCAAAAGCATCCAACACTCTTGATGGATAACCAGTGTTCATTAAAGAAGCATCTTGTCTAAACCTTTAACCCCACATTGTGTTATTATCAACACTTTGACAGAAATGTATTTGATCAAATTTGAAGAGACTTCTTGTTTGTGCAGAATGAATCTCAAGAAACCTCACGAATGAAAGTCGGCTTCATATATTCACCCTAAAATCAATAAGAAAAAAAATGCATTGATATAACCTTCATGAAAATCAATTAATATAGTTATATGCATTATTGTAATACAAAAAATATATAATTGTATTAAATTATTTTATATTGTAGATATGCACTACTTGTTCAGTCAGTAAGATTTATTTTTATTTAATAATTTTTTTTTAAGAAATTAATTATTTTATTCACCAAAGATGCATTCATCTGATCAGAAGTGACAGTAAAGACTTTAATAATGTTACAAAAGATGTATACCATATGAATGCTCTTCTTTTGAACCATCAAATAATCTTGAAATAAATGTATCCCAGTTTCCACAAAAATATTAAGCAGCACAACTGTTTTCAACATCGATAATAATAATAAATCAGTATATTATACTGATTTCTGAAGGATCATGTGACATTGAAGACTGGAGTAATGATGCTGAAAATTCAGCTTTACCATCACAGAGATAAATTATATCTTACAATATATTCATATAGAAAAAAAAAACATTTAAAAAGCTTACTGACCCTAAACATTTATGAGAGCAACACTTGACAAGGGCAAGACATTCTGGCACATTCGGAGCTAATCTTGTGCTGCTAGGTGGATAAATAACTATTATTTTATAGCGATTCACAAATTCAGTCTCAGTTTATCTGACAGGGGCTAAGCAGCACAGACGAGAGGCAGTTCTTGGAAAAACAGCTGCAATGCTTGTCAACAGGGAAAAGGCCTCATCAACAACCCTCCTCTTGCACACTCCACACCGACAAACACACACACACACACACACACACACACACACACACTCACGCACTCACTCTCACACACACACACACACACACACACACACAAAATCAAACACACACGCACACTCACTCACTCACTCACATGCACTCACCCACACACACACACACACACATACACCCCCCCACCCCACGCCACCCACCCACCCACACACACACACACACACACACACACACACACACACACACACACACACACACACACACACACACCCTTTCACAAAGAACAACAGGGCAACAAGTAGACGAGCAGCTGCTGCCCTAGATCGGATTACAGATAAGGACAGCATTTTAAGGCATAGGCAAGTTACGCTGAACTCACTGATGGTTTAATGGGTCATTAGGAGAATACATCAATCTAAATGCTGTTTTGACATCAGTTAAAAAGCGTTTTATTTCACCGGGCAACTTGACAACATCCTGCTAACACTGCCCAACATAGAGACGTGCTTTGCCTGTTTTAGAGTATGATCTTCAAAAAATGACTAAACCAAAATATCGAGGCTTTGAAGAAATATCTTAAAAAACATCTCCTAAAATCTTTCAGGAACACATTTGTGTCTAATCTGCACAGCATTCAAATATATTCATCAAATCTTCCAGGATAACCGAGTAAGCAGGACGGCTACAGCACTGACTCCAGAGAGCTGGCAGCCACGCAAAAAGCACTTTATGTATGGTAGGTGAAAGACTCTACATTGGACGCACAAAAGAGACAAAGACATGTTAAAAAGAGACAAGACTGAAGCGTCTCTCTCTCTTCCTTCCATGGAACCAACCCATGTCAAACCTGTACAACCTGCTACTGCAGTTTAACAGAATTCCACCCCCCCCTTCAAGGAGCATCATTTAAATTGACTGCATTTCTTCTCTTACTTACGAAAAGCCGGATGCCAAGTATTATTTTCTTGCCTTCTCTGGGTTTTTTTTTTGTCAACGTAAAAAAAATAAATAGTTGCTTTCTTGTGATCCTGACATAAACCCAAATAGTTATTTAACAGCAGCACTAATTAAAGTGTACCTTAGCCTTGGGAGTGCCATACTTTTGCCGTAGATTGGTATCAAACATAAAATACACAAATCATCATGAAGCTACTCGGTTCAGAATATATAAAGCAGTAATTGATGTCATCAAATGACATTAGCCCACATGTAAAAGTCAGCAGCTGTGGCGAATAAAAATCATAAACATGACACGTAAAAACATCAATAAGTTGTTGTATATATAAACTTATGTCTAATTTTATTTCAAACAGATGAGGAAAATAATGTGGGCTGAATCCAAGAAGCTAAAAGAATTTTAGAATTGTTGTCTGAGATGTCCGTCAATTGAAGGCACACCGCTCACGCTTCTGTATTGACAACTCTGTTGCTAGGCAGACACAAATAAAACATCTGTCTGTGATTGATATGATTTTATTGTTATTTTTGTCACAATGAACGCCCATTATATTTTGTTCTAACAGGTAACATTTTGGAAAGGAAACCTCAGAACTTAGAAACAAGAATGACATTATACAGCTTTTGCTCATAACAGACTGAAATGAAAAACAATTCATTATTATTATTATTATTCATTACTAGTTGTTTTCAGGTAGAAAGAAAAATTAAGTCGTGATCATGAGAAAACAATTTTGTTATGTCAAGATCAAAAGAAAATTGTCATGATCGTGAGTAACGAGTAAAGTCACATGAGTCCAAATTTCAAAAGATTTTAAGAATAGTTTTTTTGTATAAATTTGCCACTTTGTGTATTCATACAAAATTGCCACCTCGTAAAGTAGTTGTCTCATGCGATTGGGTTGAATTAGTTTTTTCTCTGTCAAGCAAAGGACAGGGTCTAAACTGAAAGAAATTGAGGTCTTTCTTTTTATTTATTTTTTGCAGTTCTAATATGGATAGTAGTGAGAAAGTAAAATATATAGCAACAAAGGGGTGAATAGGAATGTTGCAAGCTGGATTTGAACTCCCATTCCCCACATGAGAACCAAGGCTCAGTATGTCATGGAAATTACTACCAGGTATCTTTTTGAATAAGAATAGTGCTAAAACACTAGCGAAAGCTCTGACAGAATCCATTTGGAATGGTGTGTAAAGAGCAAAGACACTACAATGAATTTAATTTCTAAAATCACAACTGAACCTTTCTCTTACCAATTATCATCGGCCAATGGATGCCTAAAGTATGGGACATAAACCCCCGGTTCCACAGACCAGGCTTAAGCTAGTCCCAGACTACAATGCATGTTTGAGCTGTCTCAACTGAAAATATCTTGCTCTGACATATCTTAAAATATGTCAGTTTCATTGTTCTGTGTCAAGATGCACACCTGTAATGTTTTCTTCTAAGGCATTTTTGTAAAAGTTGCTTAAATATCTTAATTTAACTAAGGTCTAGTCCTGGCTCAAGCTAAGCCCCGTTTGTGAAACCGGGCCTAAGTGTGAATCAATTTACTCAACTTTCGCATATACGGCAGAGCATCACTTTCACAAATTCTTGCCTTTCACTAGTGTTCTCTGATGTAATCCCTAGTATGTGGTCCCAAAACCATCGACAGGCTTAGTCTTACAGTGCATGTTTACATTTGATTCATCATGATCTCCAATGGGGCTTTTTCTCACAGTCCCAGATGCCTACTCTCTATCACTCAATTTCCTCTCCAGACATTCATACACCCTAGATCCTGACCAACATGCTTGTGGTTGCTAACATGTGGCCCACGTAACATATGTAGCCATTCCACAGCATATCAATTCACCTGGCAACAGTCGTCGAAAGCCAATGAAAACAGTGAAATCACCACTCACAGATCTCATAAATCACTGATTTGGAACATTTTACATAAACACAAACTCCACAAACCGCAAGAACAGTGGAAAACTTGACTCATCTGAATTCAACAGCGTTCTTTGCTAGCATCGCTAAGCTAACATGGTGATACTCTAATAAGCATAACAATATGTAGTACAAATAAATAACACAGTCAATGCTGAATTGCACTAAATAATTTGTATTGATAATTTCCACTACTGAATGAATTCTAAATATACAGTATTTGTAATCAACAATTATCAGGAATTGGATGTCCGCCATATTGAATATTTTTGCCACAATGCTTTCTGAGATTGCCTTCTGTGTGAAGAACATGTGATGCTGCTTTAGAGTTTGGCTTGACAGGTAGCATAATTCATTTTCATATTTTAAGGACTAGGCCTATGTTCACCTATAGGTCTACAGCTCATTAAAAAAAAAAATTTAGTAATAAAAAAAATCTGTCAACATTTTCTTACTCTCATGTTGTTCCAAACCTATAAGACTTCATCTTGGGAACCCAAATAACAATAATTTGAATATTTTAAATGCACATAAATAGAGCTTATCAAACAACTCAATCAAACTTTCTTAACTCGCAATGACCAATGAGGGTTGTATTCGCAAGTCAAGCAAGCATCCGAGTTTACCATATTTGATAAGCTCCATGTATGTGCACAGATAAATTGTTATATATGAGTAAAAGCCCAAATTAAACGTGTTGCTTAAAGTGATTGTGTCTCTTCAGAATACTTGGATTCAACTGCTTAATTCATATGGATTACTTTCATGATGGCTTTGTGAACTTTTTGAAGCATGAAAGTTTTGGTGAAATTTCAATGGATGGACAAAATAGTTGAAAGAATATATTAATAATATATGAATAATTCATTTGTGTTTTGAAGATGAGTGAAAGTATTGTGGGTTTGGAATGACACGATGGCAAGTAAATGATGACAGACTTTTCATTTTCGGGTAAGCTATCGCTTTAAAAGGCTGTATAGTATTTTAGAACAAATCATCAGTCTCTATATCTGCCAGTGGGCACCTTTAAAAATGCCCTCCGAATAGACCTTTAGCCAGAAAACTGAACTTAAATTCTTCCATATGGCTAAGAAAACAACGCAGTTATACGCCGCATGTGGAAAGAATCCGTCGCACATGTCTAAGTCCAAACTAAAACGACTAACACCGGATGATCAACAGGAAATGTATACAACGAGTGACAATTTTGAAGTCTGGATTTACAGACGCACTACACCTGACCTCCACGCCCCCAGGTGCTGAGATGCACAAAAACAGGTCAACCCTAAAATCTAGCCCTAAGGACGACAGAACTACTCGTGTAGATCAGTAAGTCATCGTTCCTCACACAGAGTGCGGGGTCTGAAGCACAAAGAACCCACTGCAGTGCTATTTTAAAGCAGTGAGCTCACCAAACAGACTTGTCATGTTTTGCAGGCCCTCTTGAAGCTTCACAGCCAGTGTTGAGAAAATTCCCAGTCTTATGTTCACAGAGAAATTAAAATACAATGTAAATCTCAAAACATTCTATATTCTATTGTTTGTTTATTGTTTGCACGTTAAAGAATTTAGTGGCTGATCATTGAATATTCTATTGGGATAAAGTCAAATGGGGAGCATTTAGAGAAGAGTACTTCAACAAGTGTTCTGAAGGAAACGTCTGGAGTCATTTTTTTTCTCTTGGCACCACTGTTGCAGTCCGTCACATTTGTTACATGAAATTCTCCTCTGATTGCTCACCGTAACCTTACACGTCCTGAAAAACCTGTTCAATCTCTGCACGGCGAAACTGAGGGACACGCGTGATGACTGAACCAAGATGCACGAGATCTGAAATGAATTAAAAGACTGTTTCTGATGAATGGGATTATTACACTCCCTCTGACAGCTGTAACCGAATCATACTGATCGTTTTACGCACAACGCTAGCCATTATAATTCAAGACAGAAAAAACACTAAGCAGTCTAATTTAGTCATGAATAGGCTGGGCTTTATGATATTATTTTTACAGGCTTAAAGCTAATTAGCCTACATAAAAAACAAAGACGCTGCCAATATTACATGAATTCTTAACAATCTTTTTTTTTTCTTGACACACATTTATACACTTTCAACTTTTTGGAGCATGATTTAAACGTCTTGAAGTTCATTCTAGAATCATAAACTGTGGTTTTAAATGCTTTTATGGATTGCACATCATAGAGTTGCCCTGTTTTTAATAACTAAATGAAACATAATTATGCATTTGAAGACAAAATGGTTTTGGACAGCTTAGATCAAGTCGTGCAGAATGGAATGATTTCCATTTATTTACAAAGATCTGGGTACATTTTTACTTTTGATCATTCTATTACATATTATATATTAATTGCATATATTAAAACATAAAAAAAACTTTAAATGCATTAAATTAATATATTGACGGTACACACATACTTGTCAGTTTAGTTAAAAATTCTTATTTGTTCTCCATTAGAAAATATTTGGAGATGTGATTAGGCTACAAACTTTCTCATACTCATACAGTATTCATATTCCACTGGTGCAAGTTTGTATTGAAATATCAGCAATAAGTTTACATCTGTAAAGCCAGGTGTGTGAGTGTGCGATGCAGCATCACTGAAGCAGCTCCGAAAAAAATGCCAAAAATGAGAATTATGTAAAAACTGCAGCGCGAGCGCAATGACCGCAAGAAACAAATGCGCGGAATAAGAGTTGTGCACTTACCTTAAAAGCAAGCCTCTGCTCTATAGTGGGCAAAAAGGGAATTCAGGCTTTATCTCATGAGCTCATTTACAAATGCAAACCACGCTGATGTTTTTGAAGAAATATTTCTCCTGATTTGACAGTAAACCTGGAATGTGAAGTATGGCTTCGGTATGAAATCACGGCGAACCCGAGCGGAGCGCTGGAGGAGGAGTCATGAAGGAGGAGGGCGTCAAATCTCCACCCCACTCCAACTTCACGAGCAAATCTCACGCGTGGGGATCAGTCGAGATGCGCTCATTGGCTATGTAGACTGCATTTTTGGGTATGACTGGTACTTTCCTA
Source organism: Sinocyclocheilus grahami (assembly GCF_001515645.1). Lineage (NCBI taxonomy): Eukaryota > Metazoa > Chordata > Actinopteri > Cypriniformes > Cyprinidae > Sinocyclocheilus > Sinocyclocheilus grahami. The sequence goes on along the minus strand of NW_015505424.1, from coordinate 388,736 downwards.
ACTGACTCTAACTGGGCATCATAAAAGTGATAAATAAATAGCACATTTTATTTGGCTTCATCTCTTTTAGGCTCCACTTATAGCCTAACTAATGGATAAATTATCCAACTTGATAAACGCAATATTATATTATTATTATTATTATTATTTTTACAGTAGCTTTGAAATGCATAATGCTCAAAGGAAGAATTTAGAGTGTCAGACTCGAGTATTTGGCCACAGTTGAAGAATGCACATGTAGAAAAAAATGTACATTTTCACTTTATATTACAAAATTAATACTGGAGAGGACGTGTTGAGGACTAAACATATTCAAACAAGTGAGAAGGCCCATGCAAGTGTGTGAATTCTCACAGCAGTCTGTTTTATATATATAAATATTTGAGTCCTTAAAGCCTTGTTGAAACAGCACCACCCTAAGGACAACTTATTCATCATGAAGTAGTTTAATGTTTGTGTGGACGATTTTGTTGTCGTTTGCAGCTGCACATTTACCCTCCAGCATGTTTCCAAAAAAAAAAAAACACACACACACAAGGAAACAGTGGTATTTATTAATATTTATTTTTGATTATTTTGGAGATCTCTGATAATTCTTCAAAAGTGGGCAAAATATGATATTTTAGACAGGTATGTGTCATGATGTGTTATATCTTTCATGCATTCATAAAAACGTTTTTTACAATTTATAAAGAAGCACATATCCTTGATTGATCCTTGCATGGACAGAATAAATTAAGTAATATAGAGAGAATAAATAAATAAATAATATAATAAATAATTATTAATGAACAAAACAAATCACTTTGTTTTAAGAGAAGGATATATAAAGGCATGCACATTTGAACAAAAATAGTTCAACAAAAACAGTTTGGTACTATAATTTGAGTAAACACTCTAAGCCATTTTTACACAACATTTTTAAAAATGACTTTTAAAATGCACACGCATGTATATTTGCTCATGTTTTGCATCTAAGATATTTGAGAGAAAAAATATACATTGCACTGATCATTTACCTTTATTATAATAATAAAAAAAATCTTCATAAATCTCAATACAACAGAAAACATAATCAAACAGTTTCCAGTCACTTTCAGTCATTTTATGTAGCTTGCATTACATACATGCATGCACATATCAATGCAGCACACGTGTATGCAACACCCAGCTTTGGTATCCGTTTCTGTTCTGTATCCAGGATAAGTGTATCCTAATCACATTCAGGCACAGTGGAAATCATAAAAAAACGACCCACTTTATCAAATAGCACATCTTCCTTCATCTTCCTTCCAGATGATGAAGATATCCTGTGTCGATTGCAAAGATTTGACTCTTTTGAGCCTTGTGTTCATCTCGCAGGCCAGTTTGCCATCAAAACTGGACAGAGCGATGGCAAAGGCTTGCACCGCACACATGGGGTAATTATAATCCAGAGTGAACATATCGTCTGCTACCCTTCCAAACTGCATCACAATGTAGCTATCTGAAATAAAAGCATTTACATTCAGGATAGTTTTTATATTCATGCCATAGTAACATCTGAGCACAATTTCAGCACAATATGGAATTATCAATGCAACATATGCTAGGAAAAGTCCAGTTTCATACTTGTGCCATTTTATTCTATTGTAAAGTTGTAATGTTTTTGCGGTATCCCAGTTGAAGAGGTATATATTTGTCAGTATCACCAGTATCCCTCACTGTCTTTGCTGTGGACGATCTGGAAGTTCTTGACAGAGGCCTGTGTGACCCGACCAGAGAAGTTGAGGACATAGGAAGCGGTGTCATCATTCCAAACTGGAGTTTTGTTGTGGAGTTCAATCAGGTTGTCCATCTGCCTGTTTTGGTAGCGCATAAGTATATTGTCGTTGTCCTAACGGTAAAATAACAGAGTTGTTGTGGATGAATGATTTGGTCGTTGCAGTGAGTATTGTAATTGAGTTTCTAAGTTAGCTGAACTGCCTAACTAGCCATCATTTTTGGGACATCATGGGTTATAGTAAGGGGCCGTTCACAGAGAACGCATTTTTGCATGTAAATACATTTCTTTTCCATTGTTTTTCTATGCAAATATGCACATATTTGACCACTGCGTGCGCATCTTTTGCAACATCTCACGAATGAGTGACACATTCTAAAAATGTGGCGCTTACTTTAAAAGACGTTAAATATAGTTAAAGTTGCTTTTTCATTCAACTGCCCTGCGTCTCACATGCTTACACACATTCTGTGTGTATTTGCTAAAGCAACCATGCCATTTTAGCTTGATTCCCCAAATCTTCAAGCTATTGTACTGTGACATGTTTGACAGGTCTTATACTCGAGTGTTTCATATCGCAATGCTGTACCAGGTGTGCTACCGAGCACGTTTACCACATAAGAAAAGCCAAACATATGGAGTTGGTTATGTGATGCCAACATCACATTTTTTAGTTTACAAATCATGTGCCATGGTAAAAGTATTTTGAGGTCATAATACAGTGTTGTGCAATGAAACATGAGTCTTTATTAATCGATAATCTGCCCCTGTAACAATGATTTGTGTGAAAAAGAATAAAAGTGGTTGGTGTTTTACTGCCACTATAGTGTTCATTTCAGCTGGAAACTGCAGTGAGTTTTGGAGCACATTTTTCCAATGAGCCGATGTTGTGAATTTATTTTCTTGCCTTTGTTGTTGCATGTCAGAGTTAGATATAGCAATACGTTAGTAACTGAACTCACCTTTCGTGGACATATCGGCACTTGCTTATTGTCGTCATCCATGCCTGGGATGATCACAGTCATTTTTCTGAGCCCTTTAAACCCCAACACAGTTGTCTCCTGGACAGAAACACCCATATCTGCTTTAAAACTTCTGACAGATTTTTTAACCTCCAGGATGACTGTTGTGGAAATGAAGTTAGCACTTACGTAAATGATAGCTGCTAGCTCTTGCTCATTAGACATGTCCCTGAGGGCACGATCAGGGTTGAGACCGTTGTCAAACACTGTGAACTTGGTACCCATGAGATTGGACCTAAAGAGATAACAAACCACAAATCAAAAAAGAAAGCGCAATGGCTCAGCAATCATGCATACATATTTTGGCACATTTTATATCATGCAAGTTACCTCAACTTTCCGATAAAATTTTCTCCACCCTATGACAGGTCAGTGGCATCTATGGATATCAAATAATTTGACGTTGCACTCTTTTTTCTTTTTCGACCAGCCAATAGGAAAACCTGCAGGATGGGGTGGAAGATTATCTCAAGCAAGTCATTAATTTGTGTTGGCGATTTATGAGAGCCGTGCATTTTAACTATCCTCTCATTCACTAGAAAACCTTGTAGAATTGTTCCGAAGTTCTACATGAGTTTGACTTAAAAGTGAGAGCACCTTCTTGTCATTGTCTAAATGGAGGTAATAGGTGGGGTAGGAGCCTCTGTCCATGCAACGCTTGTCTCGCATTACTTTACACTTGATGGTGATCCCCTGAGGTGCAGGCAGAAGAACAAACTCCTCAAGGTCATCAAACTCAATCTCTGGTGATGGAGGCCTCGCCTCCTGTCACAAAAAAGATAATACTGTTCAGATTATACATTCTTTCCCTCAGGATGACACTGGTTAAGTTTACAGGAGTCTTACCTTTTTACTTTTCCTCCCTTTGCCTTTCTCCTTTCTGGGCATTTCTGTATCCTCATCATCACTTTCATCTGATTTAGCAGTGTCTACAACGAGAAGCTTTAATGTTGATATACGAACAGTGTGATAAATTGAAAATGATTTGGTCTTTTGTTTGTTTTTTTGTAGTTACAATAAATTAGATTTTTTTTCACAGTCCAAAAAGACCATTTACGTACATTACATGGCCCTAAAAGCTTATTTCAAAACAATTACATTTCTGTCAGAAATAGATCATGACAGTGTTAAAGATACTGTTGTTGCATCCAGAAGATAACAATGTTATTAGTCTAGTTTGTGTATTACAATAAGCATAACATATGAATTAAGTCTAGAAATAAGTTATGCTGTGTCTGGCTGTGGGGAAGCACATGTGCTTAGAGTTCTTGAGCTTTTGTCCAAATGTTTCTAACAAACGATTAAAGTTTTCTGTGCGAAGAGGGCGTTTAAGCTTATAGTCTTTCATTTACTCTTTTTCTTGTTGTTCTTCTCTTTGTCCTTATTACTCTTGTCTTTGTCTCCTCCAGCCTGAAACATGGAGGTGGAGTTGGCAGTGGATTTCTTTTTGCTCTCGCTGGGTTTAGTCTCTGGCTCACTCTCATCACTGTCTGACTTGTGGGCTGGAGCAGATGCTTACAAGATTCAGTCAACAAATTTCACAATTACACTATTTATTAATAAATATCCTTCAAAACACTATGTACAAGTATGCATTATACTACACTAATTCACTTTTTTACATTACACTACTGTTGTTCAGGTCATATTTAACTCCAAAATAAAAAAAAATAAAAAAGTAAAGTTTTTGTACCTGTAGATTTGTGTGTGTGTATTCCATTAATAACTATTTTTCATTATTAATTCTTCTTTTATCATTTTCATTTTCTTCTTAATTTTTTTCCCAGGCAAAAAAAAAAAAAATCATAATTATATCACAAATTTGCGTAAAAAAAATATTTTTTTAATTTAATTGAATTTTGATTTTGAGGCAAAATATGACCCAGGCATGTTCTTGGCAGTCTTTGTGAGATTCACAATAGTTGTCTTTAGCAATACTATCATTAATGTACAGTGTTTTAAGAAAAGTCAAATTACCTTTCTTTTTTTGTGATGAAATCTGGTTTATTTCCATTTATCTGAAACATAGAAGCTGGCTCCTTTTTAGCCTTGGCCGTCTTTCGTTTGCATTCTGATTCACCTTTCACAGATAAAATGGTGAATTAAGAATGAGATATATCAGTATTTTCCTCTACGGTAGCTTGATTTATCTGAAACATAGAAGCTGGCTCCTTTTTAGCCTTGGCCGTCTTTCGTTTGCATACTGATTCACCTTTCACAGATAAAATGGTGAATTAAGAATGAGATATATCAGTATTTTCCTCTACGGTAGCTTACCTACAACAAATCTACGAGTTGATGTATGAGTCACTGAAGCTAATAGAGTTCGTTCACAGGGTATTTAGCTGAGAGTCCTTATGTGATCGTCAAGTTAGGACCGGTTCCCAGAACTCCCTGGGGTTATTCAGGTGTGCCAGTTCCAGATAATCAGCACAGCTTCCAGCTGAAGAGCAGCATCTTTCAATATGGAAATTATGCTGCTAATGGCTCAATACATAGAGGACAACCAGAGAGTTTTCAGTTTGAATGTCAAAACAGCGATAGCTCAGTCCCATTCATTGTAATGCCTGTGTCTTTCCTCCACCCACAATCATTGTTAAACTTTTGAAACATGCTCAACACACATTAAACTTGTTCAAATGTTTAATAAAACCTGAACACGTGCCCCTGATGAGCCCCAGAGGAGGTCGTCTGTGAAGGTTTTCACTCATCTAGGTCATTGCTGAATGCCTGCTAAAATGTATTAGTTAGCAGCTGGACTTTGTTTTCCATTTGTTGAAGTTGTTTCTCCACTTATCCGATCAGACACCCCCCGAGGAGCTCACCTTCTGTCTATTAACAACACGAAAAAAATGAGGCCAAGCCTTTACAAGACAAGCAAATGAATCCCTAAAAGCGTAACTGAAAACAAGAGTAAAGTTCACTTGAAAGTCCCCCACTTCAGCTCATAGATAAAGCAGAGTGGTGATCTTTAAGAAAGCTCTGCCGTATTGTTCTAGCTAATCTTCTTAGCTCACGAGATCTAGTGCTAATCCTCTTCCTGAGCAGCAAACCCCTATGCATGTGTACATAACGACATTAAGAGTTGCTCACACTGAAGCCATTGTCTAACAGTTTCCTCTGACTCAATACCTAATGTGGTTTGCTCTGGGGGAATAAAGCTTCAGGATTTCTGTTTTCAGAGACCAAAAATACTCTTGATATACTCTTGGAAAACACTCCCAACCCCCCAGCAAAGTTCAAAGGGACTCTTATAATAACATAAATGCTGCTTGACTGTTGAAACTAATGGACCAAAGCTCAAAATGAACCTTGGCCTCGCTCATTAGCATGCATTCAAGTGTGAATAGGCTCAGCTGACCTTTGGCCTTTGATTTATTTTATTTGGTGCCAGCAGGGGAGCTCTCTTTGGTGGTTCTCTTCTTAGTTTTCTTCTGTGAGGTCTCCTCTTCATCGTCATCCTCCTCCTCATCATCATCAGAATCTGAGACATCAATATTGAAGGACAAATGGTAAGGCAATTAAATATATCCTAAAACTGGTCCTGCTGAACACTCTTGGTCTGTGCATGTTATTTCAAGGGGAAAATGTAATTTTTAATAAAAAATGTGCCTTTTAAATGATTTCCCTCTTTCGCTTTAGTCACCAAGAGGTCACGGTTTGGCTGGCTATCATGGTTTCGTTAGTCCCTGCTGGTAAATGTCATAACTACACCATTTGACTCTAAAAGCATCCTTGGCCGCACTGCAACAAAATGTTTTTCTAGCTTAGATCTTTTGTCTTGTTTCCAGCCTAAATATCTAAAAATTCTTAAAGTCCGCCTGTAGTGAAAATCAAGTTTTTTACGTTGTTTATTTGTCTATGTGGTGTTTTTAATATGCTTTTAGACAAACCATGTGCCAATCTATTAATCAACACCATTGCTGTGTATTTTCTGCTTAAAACTGTAGTTTCCCAAAGGCTGACCCAGAAATGCAGTTTGAAACAGCCCTCGGTTTGCTACGTCACAAACCAATAACCAATCACGTCAAGGGATTGATTCCTATCACTAGCATGCAAAATATACCAATACCAGCACAAAACCAAAAATAAATCAGAGCAAAAAACCCATGAAGCTGTGGTTTAATGTGAATTTAGAACCGCTAACTTGCATTATAACCTGTGGCAACAGTGTAAAAGTAGCCCGGAGTCAGATGCACCTTTCCCGCAGCGGCGTCTGCTCTTCACGCGCGTATGCTCGCGGGCGCGAATTAACAATCACAAACGGCTGCATTCAAGTCTTCAAGGCATTTTAGGACACAACATCGTCAAGTAAGTAACTTTAACAACTGTTACAGTATTCAATGTAGTTGTCCGCTAGTAAAAACATAGTTTTATCAGTCATTATCCGTGTATGCCACTGTTTTGCGGTTACTACAGTTCAGTGGATCAGGAGGCGCTGGCTGGTGTGAGTGAGTGGAGGCGGGACTAATTAGCTTATTCATAGATCCGCGTATAGTAAATGAGGCAAGGGTGTAGAGTTACATTCAAGCTATTTTAAGGCATGAGAATTATTTTCACAAGAAAAAACATTTAAATATGTCATTTTGATGATCAAAGATAAGTTTTAAGGGATAAAATATTTGACTACAGGGGGACTTTAAATCAAGAAGGGTTTTCTAGACAAGTAAAAATGGTTGTCTTGTTTTCAGAAAAACAAGTCGAATTTAAGTGAGTTTTTGCTTGAAACAAGCAAAATAATCTGCCAATGGGGTAAGCAAAATAATCTTATTTCAAACACAAAACTTATGATCAGTGACTGATCAATGTGTCCTAGCAGAGTAACCACACGTGTAGTTCATCACATTAACTGTGAACTAACTTCCAAAATAAAGTCTGTCATTTCAAAACGTACAACCTTTTTGTGAAATGTTTTGCTTTTTGTAATCTAATGATGTTCACACATTTATGTGCAGCCGCTGTATGTCTTTCAGAGCAGAAACTTGACCATGTGGAAATCCAGTGTCTATGTAATCATTGTTTATTTAATTTTTTAAGTAGCATCCAAATCATATAAGATGAAGTCACAACCGTTGTTAACTGCATTCTTGAGATGTGTAATGTGTCAGACTGACTCTTTGAGGGAGTACTGTCCTCTTCGCCTGACACCTCTTCACTCTTTTTAGCTTTGCTCTTTTTCGGTTTGGCTTCAGCTCCACTGGCCTTTCCAGAATCGGCCTCCGGCTTCTTCTTTTTTGTCTTCTACACTGTACATAAAGAGAATAAATGGCATTCACTTTTCAAGGTTTTCTTTGCGTACTTGTACATATTTTATGAATGGCTGTGTATATTTAAGCAGATGTTTTGAACTTGCCCATTGCCACACATCAGTGAAAGCAAGCAAAATGATGTACAGAATACATTAGAAAAGTGCACGACTTACACAATTAAACACAAATATTTAAGCTGTTCATTAAGCTCAAAAAGGGGGTTAAATCTGTTTGACTGGATGTGGCACGTTGGTTTAAGACGTGACCTCTTATGTACAGAACGCTGAGGGAGGTCAGACTAAGTTAAGGTTATGGAGAAAGTTCAATTCCTACACAATGTAGGCCGGACGTCACAGCCGGCTTCCGTACTGCATGGAGTGGGGAGCATATAATCTGATTAGTTATGACCTTAAATGAGTATTTATAGACCTCACTTTAACAAAGCGCAAAGACAGTGGGATCCTTGATTACTGCCGCCATGGGGATTTTACTTAGCTTTATGAAAAACCCCTTCATAGACCACAGTAGATTCAGTTTTTTATGTAAGTGAGATTCTGTTTGACAAGCATCCAAAAGCATCTGCTTGGCTGGCTGAGACATATTGACTTTTTAATTAGAGTTAATGTTTAGGCACCTTTCATAATTTGAGCCATGTCTCCTCAGGGAAAACCTATTTTGGGTCAGTGAGTTTCAGTGCCATGCTCCAGTGGCCTCGACCAACCCCTCTCTGACATATTCTCTCTCCTTTTCGTCTCCCTTTATGGTTAATAATGTAACAGGATATTCAGTGAAAAGGAAAAGGTACAAAAGCTGTCACTGGGGCGGTACCTTTTTTAAAAGGTACACTTTTGTACCTTTTAGGTACTAATATGTACACTTTAGGTACTAATATGTACCTTTAAGGTACCAATATGGACTCTTAGGTACAAATGTGTACCTTTTTGTACTTTTTCTGAGAGTGTGGATTGTTACCTGCCATCTTAAAATTTACATATTGGCCAATAAACTGGTTATAAGGCTCTTAAAATTGCATATTGCCAGATAAACTGGTTATAAGGCTCTTGAAAACTATGTAAATCCCAACCTACTGCAAGTTATGTCCTGCAAAAGAACAACCAGACACAAGTATGTTGACACAAAACCCTAATCAATCAAACAGACTTGCATTAACTTCATATGAAAAACCTAGGCTTGTTTAGTACCTTCTAGTTCACAGAGCTATACAGTATTTATGCCTGGTATAAAAGGATCAAGCATTTTCTCAGTATTTGCTCCTTTACTGCCTAAAACATCCAGTATCATACAACTTTTAAGACATTTATAACTGCGTTTAGAAACTAGAAGCTCTTTTCAGCTTTAAGACACGACAGCTAAGATGTACCTTCTCTGAAGACATGGTTATTGAGATGACGTTGGTTCAATAGTAAAGGTCCAGGCAAGAGAGCAGATGAAGCTGTCATGTGTGTTTATGTGAGTGTGTGCTGAGGGCATCAGTGTGGCTGATTATGAAAGCTAGTTTATTCCAGAGAACTTGATAATAGGATTTGATGTTATGCCCATCTGCCTCAGGAGGAACCAAAACAACACAAGAGGAACATACCATCTACCGACACAATAAACATGACTGCAGAATGAGTTTCCTTCATTACATTCGCAGATAAACGAACAAGCGGTACACTTTCAAAAGGTACACCTCTGTACCTTATTTACCCCTGAAGGGTGCATGTTAGTACCTCAAAGTTACATATTAGTACTTAAAGTGCACATATCGTTACCTACATCGTATATGTTTTGAAAATGTACTGCCAGACACAGCTTTTGTACCTTTATTTCTGACAGCGTAAGGTGCAAATGTTAAAATGTGCATTTTTGTTCCTTTTAGACCCCTAAATGGTTATATTAGTACATTAGAAGTACTTTAAAAGTGTTCACCATTTGAAATAGTATCGACCCAGTTACAGTTTTGTACCTTTTTTTTCTGAGAGCATACAGATTATTAGTGAAAAGATGAATTTAAGAAATTAACATGAATTTCATACAATCTTAGTATTTGGTTTGACGCCTTTTCTTTAATGACAGAAACACTCAAACTGCATCAGCTCCATAAGTTTGCATAAAGCCTGATGATCCAAAGAGCATCTTGAGCTTCAGTGGAAGAACTGAGATGTTTATATTTGAGATATTTATTTCTAATAACTTTTATTTATCGAAAAAAACGTTATTTATAGGGAGTTTAAATGGGGGAAAAAAATAGAGACCGTGTGTTCTCAGACTTTTAGATCCACATTAAAGCAGACTTGCACTTGAATGGAGACAGAGAAATGCACAAACGTACACAAACTGTACACCTGATGTATAACTCACCTGTACTGACCTTTTGGAGTCATTGTTAGGAAGACTAAGAGATAAATCAGCATTATTAGCAAAGCAGACGCATTTATGACAGTATTTATAGTAAAGCACTCCTCACCTGTCTTCTGTCCAAACCTCCTTTAAAGGGATAGTTCACCCAAAAATTGAACTATCTGGTGAACATATGATGGTTTTTAACTCCAGCCGTTGCAGTCTATCAGTCGTATAATGCATGGCAATGGTAACAAAATCTATGAGAGTAAAAAAAACATGCACAGACAAATCCAAATTAAACCCTGCTGCTCGTGACGATACATTGATGTCCTAAGACACAAAACGATCGGTTTGTGCCAGAAACCGAACAGTATTTATATAATTTTTTATCTCTAATACACCACTATGTCCAACTGTCTTTGGGCGCGCGCAGGCAGCCAGTGCGTGAGGTGTGTATGCACTCTGGCGTAGTTTACCATTTACTCCATAAAAGCCATTGTTTTATGTCATGTTAAAACATGACATAGATTTATTAAGTTGTAAATAAAACAAAGATTACTGGAGTATGTTAATATCATAATGTCATAATTCCTGCATAAAACAATCTGAGCAATTGTACCTTTTATTGGTGTACAGTATCAGGTTTGTGATATGATTATATTATTTAATTTAATTTAGCAATTAATTATATTTAACTTTATTCTATTCTATTCTATTATATTCTATTCCATTTTATGTGTACTTACCAATATGTGCCACAAGATGGAGACGTATTGCAGTATCTGTTGCAGTGCTAATAAAGTCAGTTAATTCAAGTTAGTTCTAATATATTTTAAATATGACACAACACTATAGTGCAAACTGAAAAGCTTTTCTATTCATAATGCATGCATTATAAAATTATGTATGCTAATTAATACAGTGCATTTACCCCGTGAAATTTTTTTCTCACTTTATATTGACCACGTAATAAATTAACACAACTTTTAAATTATATGTAAAGTTTAAATGTATGCATGCCCTTTGAGGGCCTCCCGTGCATCAACAGATCCATCTAAAGCCTGGACTAATTGAACCACTCCATTTCCTGTCCCTTTACTTACAAGTATGTGGGCTGGCTGCCAAGTGTTAAAAACACGACTGCATCTTTAACCTGTAACTTCAATTACGAGCCTGAAATAGGGTGTTAGAGTTCAGTGGCCTATACATCTCCTCCTGACCCGAGGTGTCCAGGTCTGTCATCTATACCCCTCTCCCCTGCCTGAATATGGCAGTCTAGACTAATGGATCTCCTGGCTGGCCTGCTCTCTCTGACAGCCTTCCCAACAACTGGCATCACGCCCAAGAGAAGCTAGTGAATTGACCCACTGTGACAAAGCTCCTCGGGCCTTAAAGGGACAGTGTCACGCTGCAACCTGCTGCTGAACAAGGCTGAGCTCCTGTGTGCTTTTTATGTTTCCAGAAGGATAAATATAGGGTGAATTCAGGTTAATTAGGAAATTTTTTCCCAGTTGCTCTCTGTGTTTGTGTGGCTCCCCTCTAATTCTGATGGCAGTCCTGTTAATGGCAAACATGTCCCAATTTACCTAAATTTACCCCTTCTGTTTAGATTTAGATTCTAACTCTTGACAGAATCAAAAACACAAAAGTGTCATTATACATGAAACATGCTCTATATGCTCTATCTACACACACACACACACACACACACAGACACATATACACACACACAATACAATATATATATACTGTATATATATATATATATATATATACAAAACAAAAAACAAAAACAAACACTTACTTAAGTGTGAACTGAAATATTGACAGTTAACTGTATGTTAATTGCTATTAAATGAAGATGTACTATAGTTTAAATTTATATTAAATGCAATTAGTTGAACTTAGTGAGTTCTTTTTGACCCACTTATGTAGGACTTCAGAACATTTTTATTTTTAATTTAATAATTATGTCTATTGTCTTTTTATAGTAAATTAGGATATGCTTTAATGCCATTTCTAAAGAAACTTGTCTGTAGTTATATATATGTAATTACACATTTGTAAGTTGCAATTTAGTTAGAATAAAATAAAAATATTATTGAATTAACAAACAAGCAAACAAAAACTTAAAAAGTAGTTTAGTCTAATTATAAATGTTGTATTTTTACACAAAATTTGTGTGTGACACATGTTTTATGCTTATTAGTGTTTTTAGCTTATAGGAATATGCTAACAGAAAAATGAGGCAGTTGGCTTTTGGAACGGAGCCCGAGGCTGATGTCTTTCTCGGTGTAAAGTGTTGGCATGGACAACATATCCAGGGTAATGCACACCCTGACAGCTTTTCAGGGTATAGGACGCTCTGCATTGAAGGAAATCAAACAAAAGTAAATGAGAAAATACAGATAATATGATACTGTCCTTAGGGGACTGAAGTACAGGGCAGAATGTGCCTTATTTTGCACACACAAATGCACAAAAGGGAGGGTGTTAAACAAAGAGGAGAGCAGGCAATATAATGAAAATGAACAAAAGGCACACGGGAGGTGTTCTCCTTTCTAATAAAAGGCTGTCAGATGATTTGTCATGAGTTGCAGTACAACAGGCTCTTCGCGCTTGAAAGATGGCATTCTGTCACGCTGACGTCCTCACAGAGAGCAGATGGAGGGCAGTGTGAACAAGTGCACATTTCTCCCTCGGGGCATTCTCAAATGCTCCTGCCCTCTCACTGTATCCACACACACGTGTGTTGTGTATCCACAAATACAGTCACTTTGTGGTGCTATTGTTCCTAACATCTGAACTGAGATGCTTCGCTTTCTCTTCAGCACTTGACTTTCCCCTTGTGAAAAATAAATACACTTTAGCATACTTTTAAAAATAGAATCCTTAAGTGCAAACTGATTGTAATTATTTCAGACTCTGAATTGTTATTTACAAATAAATGAAAATGTACGTGCCGCGTCACATCCAGTGTAGAACATGGATATGTATATCTATGGTGCAGAAGGCATCACTGATTATGAGTTCTATAGTATTTTGTCACGCTGCACCACTCATGTCCGGTGTAGACACAGTGTAACATTGGTTATGCTTTGTTTCACAGAACTAATCGTTGCCTGGGTTGCGTACGTATGTGTGGGGAGGAGCTATCAAAATAGGGGCGAGACCCTTTTGGGGTAGGGGCGTGTTTGTTTTGGTGATTTCAAATGTCAACATTGGCTACCAGAAATCACTTACCCCACCTTTAACTAAAGATATTTATCGTTGGGTCGCACTGTACCGCTCTGAACCTAAGTGAATAAATACACCTGTTTCTCTAATGCAAATGTCTATGTAAAAATAAACTGCATATGCAAGTCATTTTTGTAATGTTTCCCTAGTTAAACAATACAACACTAGGCCCTTATGCTACTCTTACCAGTTCATATACTGAGTATATTATGTCAGTCAGTTAACTGAACATGATGGTACAACTTAAGATTAGGGGCACTCTGGGAAACAGTTTATCAAACTACTGGGAAACAGTAGATATCAAGAAACTGCTGACAGAATAAAAAACACAAAAATGTCATTATACATGAAACATGCTCTATATGCTCTATCTACACACACACACACACACACACACAGACACATATACACACACACAATACAATATATATATACTGTATATATATATATATATATATATACAAAACAAAAAACAAAAACAAACACTTACTTAAGTGTGAACTGAAATATTGACAGTTAACTGTATGTTAATTGCTATTAAATGAAGATGTACTATAGTTTAAATTTATATTAAATGCAATTAGTTGAACTTAGTGAGTTCTTTTTGACCCACTTATGTAGGACTTCAGAACATTTTTATTTTTAATTTAATAATTATGTCTATTGTCTTTTTATAGTAAATTAGGATATGCTTTAATGCCATTTCTAAAGAAACTTGTCTGTAGTTATATATATGTAATTACACATTTGTAAGTTGCAATTTAGTTAGAATAAAATAAAAATATTATTGAATTAACAAACAAGCAAACAAAAACTTAAAAAGTAGTTTAGTCTAATTATAAATGTTGTATTTTTACACAAAATTTGTGTGTGACACATGTTTTATGCTTATTAGTGTTTTTAGCTTATAGGAATATGCTAACAGCAAAATGAGGCAGTTGGCTTTTGGAACGGAGCCCGAGGCTGATGTCTTTCTCGGTGTAAAGCGTTGGCATGGACAACATATCCAGGGTAATGCACACCCTGACAGATTTTCAGGGTATAGGACGCTCTGCATTGAAGGAAATCAAACAAAAGTAAATGAGAAAATACAGATAATATGATACTGTCCTTAGGGGACTGAAGTACAGGGCAGAATGTGCCTTATTTTGCACACACAAATGCACAAAAGGGAGGGTGTTAAACAAAGAGGAGAGCAGGCAATATAATGAAAATGAACAAAAGGCACACGGGAGGTGTTCTCCTTTCTAATAAAAGGCTGTCAGATGATTTGTCATGAGTTGCAGTACAACAGGCTCTTCGCGCTTGAAAGATGGCATTCTGTCACGCTGACGTCCTCACAGAGAGCAGATGGAGGGCAGTGTGAACAAGTGCACATTTCTCCCTCGGGGCATTCTCAAATGCTCCTGCCCTCTCACTGTATCCACACACACGTGTGTTGTGTATCCACAAATACAGTCACTTTGTGGTGCTATTGTTCCTAACATCTGAACTGAGATGCTTCGCTTTCTCTTCAGCACTTGACTTTCCCCTTGTGAAAAATAAATACACTTTAGCATACTTTTAAAAATAGAATCCTTAAGTGCAAACTGATTGTAATTATTTCAGACTCTGAATTGTTATTTACAAATAAATGAAAATGTACGTGCCGCGTCACATCCAGTGTAGAACATGGATATGTATATCTATGGTGCAGAAGGCATCACTGATTATGAGTTCTATAGTATTTTGTCACGCTGCACCACTCATGTCCGGTGTAGACACAGTGTAACATTGGTTATGCTTTGTTTCACAGAACTAATCGTTGCCTGGGTTGTGTACGTGTGTGTGGGGCGGAGCTATCAAAATAGGGGCGAGACCCTTTTGGGGTAGGGGCGTGTTTGTTTTGGTGATTTCAAATGTCAACATTGGCTACCAGAAATCACTTACCCCACCTTTAACTAAAGATATTTATCGTTGGGTCGCACTGTACCGCTCTGAACCTAAGTGAATAAATACACCTGTTTCTCTAATGCAAATGTCTATGTAAAAATAAACTGCATATGCAAGTCATTTTTGTAATGTTTCCCTAGTTAAACAATACAACACTAGGCCCTTATGCTACTCTTACCAGTTCATATACTGAGTATATTATGTCAGTCAGTTAACTGAACATGATGGTACAACTTAAGATTAGGGGCACTCTGGGAAACAGTTTATCAAACTACTGGGAAACAGTAGATATCAAGAAACTGCGGGTTTAGAACTTTAGAAAATGTTTCTCACTGAACTAGCAGTATATAGCTTGAAATGTATACTTGTGCTCTGAGGCCAGTTTCAGAAAGGAGGTTAAGTGAAAACTCAGAGTTTCCCATCTAAGGGTAAGTCAACTCGGAGTTCAAGTTTCAACTCAGAGTTGAAATGGGCCCCAGAAAAAGCCTGAAATGTTTTGTTTTTTATTCAAATGAACCATTAGTTTCACAAGATACAATGAAGATAATGCAAGAAATACAATAGAGTAGTCTAGCGTTTAAAATAACCATGGCATGCTTTCCACACTTTTATTCACTAAAATGACAGCATTAATATTATCAGCATTACATCACTTGCTCAACAGTGGATCCTCTGCCACGGAGGCCATCCAGCCATGGCCTTCTGAGTTCCCTGTTCCGACATGGCCTCCTGAACTCCCTACTCTGCCATGGCCTCATGAACTGTATGCTCTGCCATGGCCTCCTGAACTGCCTGCTCCGCCATGGCACCCCGAACTGCCTGTTCCACCATGGTGCCCCCAAGCTCCCTGCTCCACCATGGCCTCCTGAGTTCCCTGCTCCGCTATGGCCCCTTGAGCTCCCTGCACCGCCATGGCCTCCTGAACTGTATGCTCCGCCATGGCCTCCTGAACTGCCTGCTCCGCCATGGTGACCCCAAGCTCCCTGCTCCACCATGGCCTCCTGAGTTCCCTGCTCCGCTATGGCCCCTTGAGCTCCCTGCACCGCCATGGCCTCCTGAACTGTATGCTCCGCCATGGCCTCCTGAACTGCCTGCTCCGCCATGGCTTCCTAGTCTGCCTTCTCCGCCATGGCACCCCGAACTGCCTGCTCCACCATGGCACCCCAAGCTTCCTGCTCCGCCATGGCCCCAGAGCTCCCTGTGCCGCCATGGCACCCTGAATTGCCTGATCCGCCCTGGAGGTATTCCCGTGTCCCAGTCTTGCACCAGACTCCATGGGCCCCCCCTGGTAGAATTGTTACAGCGCGGGACGCGTCTTCCAGGAGGGGGGGGTAATGTCAGGCTCTGTTCCATGTTTTATGTGTGTTTTGCTCCCCCACGTGCTCCAGGTTCTCCTTATCTGTTCTGATGAAGAGGTTTTTAAAGAAAACCTACAGTAACAGGCAAATAAAAAGCACATACAGTATGTCAATATTAATGTTGGCCATATATATGAATATATATATATATATATATAAAATATTTCACATATTTGTATGTGCTGTGGCTGTAGCATTTTGGAAAATGTCTGCTTATAAGTGTCCCGAGTTGAACTGAAGACACAAACATACTACAGTGACTCATTTCAGTAAACACAGACGTTCTATACTGGACCCAGCACTATAGAGCATATAAAGATGCCATATTAAAACATTAAATGTTGCTATATTTTACTTTTATAGATCTTCACCTGCACCCATTTTTAGGGTGTGTTTGGCAGGTTTCAAAGCAACATCATGATACTCTTTCAGTGTTGCAACAACATGAAACCCTCACTCAGGGATTGGGGTGGCATGTTGTGATGTATTTATTTCTCCAAGCCCTGTCTCTCCCTCTGAGAATCTGGGTTAGAGAGGCATATGTCCTGACTTGACCGGGGTTTTACAGGCGGGGCCATTGTTGATGAGTAACTGGCAATAACCAGGACAATCGGCTTCTCTGTTGTTTGTACAGAGACGCTATTGAGCCTGTCTCTAACACATACTCAGCTATATATTTATCCTGCTCTTGAACGACAAGGCATTTTATTATACTTCACTTTGACGGAACAGCCAACTGAAAGTCAGTGTCCTTAACTGAACCTACTAGGCTTGTGGCAATGTCACCTACTGTACTAGAGTGCTTAACTGAACATGCCCGCACATGTTAGCTGCAATGTTTTCAAGTCATTCTGATTACCTTGACTTCATGTGTATTTGAATGCAGAAACTAGTAGCTTGCCTTTTAATCACGCAATTGGGATTGTGATTTGGTAGTGTTTGGTAATTGATGATACAAGGTGCCTCAAAACTAGGCCTCGGAATTGTAAGCAAGTCAGTTTTTGACCACACAATCTTCTCTCTAATGTCATGGCAGTAAAAACCAGCAAAAAAGAAGTAAATAATGGATATGACTCTTTTTTGTCTGTATCTAGTATTTTTTAAATATCTTCTGCTGCTCATACTATTTCGTCTTTTGAATTTCTCTCCCCCCCCCCCCCCTTACATTTTGTTTTCCATTTTATTTTTTTCCTGAATTCTGTGTTTTATGATTCAATACAAAGTCATCATAAAAAATATAAAAAAATGTAATGAAAACATAATTAATTTACAACAAAACATTGCATTTGTATTTCTTGTCAAATAAGATGCCGCACAGCAGCACTGTATAACTGTGTACATTAATGAAAAAAAACCTTGGTTGTATTTTCTTAAAATTATTATTATTAATATTATTATTATTATGAATTATTATTATTGTTACTTGAGAATTCAATTTTAGTATACTACAGTAATAAATTTCTGTCATAATTTCTTCAACTTAAATTGGACTTTTATTTTGAAGGTTTTTCAGTTTCAGTGTGACTTGATGGTAATTTTTAAAGTAAACGGTGAAAAGCTTGTGAAGTGACTCTCAAAGATGAAGTTCATGTCCTCGTATATTGAGATGCAGATTCTGAAATCACCAGGGGCCCTATTTTAATGATCTAAGCACATGGTCTCTAAAGCACATGGCGCAATTGCGCTTAAGGCATGTCTGAATCCACTTTTGCAAGTTTAACAACAGGAAAAATGGTCGGCGCTCCCGGCGCATGGTCTAAAAGGGTTGTCTTTATTCTCTTAATGAGTAATGGGTGTGTTTTGGGCATAACGTGCCATAAACCAATCAGATTATCATCTCCCATTCCCTTTAAGAGCCAGTTGCTCTCGCGCCATTTGCGGATTCACTATTTACAAGACGGAATTTGCAAGCGGAA
Organism: Sinocyclocheilus grahami; assembly: GCF_001515645.1. NCBI lineage: Eukaryota > Metazoa > Chordata > Actinopteri > Cypriniformes > Cyprinidae > Sinocyclocheilus > Sinocyclocheilus grahami. The sequence goes on along the minus strand of NW_015505424.1, from coordinate 369,914 downwards.
AAACGGAATGGATCTGCTCGTGCCTACGTCCATTATGACATGAAGGTATTTTTATATTTATGTACACAATAATAATATTTTACATTTTAATCCTTTAATTTTTAATTTAAATTTTTATAATATTTAAAAATATTTGTGTGCTGCTGCACATCCCTGTGTGTGTAATAAGCAAAGTGTATGCACGTTGTAACATTCGCATGTTACTGACGTGCTCTTTAAATAACAAAAAATATATAAATAAATAAATTGAATAAAATATTGCGCCAGACTTTAGAATAGGTTTTTGTTGGTCAATGGCGCAGTCTATTTCAGTTGCCTCAAAATAGCAACATGCCAGCAATGCGCCTGAACACTCCTCGTTTTCAGACCAGCACGCCCATGAGCACACAAATGGGCGCAAATGCATTTTCTATTTAAACAACCTGGCGCAGGATGTGAAAATGACAACTGGGTCAGGCTGAAACTAGCAAAAAACACTTGCGTCGCGCCTGACGCCGCATTGCACCAGGCGTATGATATGGCCCCAGGAGTGTTTTGTGTGTTTGAGTTTATATATCAGACAAAACAGTGCGATTCATTTATACAAAGAAATTTAGAACATGCAGAGTTAACCTATGAGTAACAACAAGTACTGACTGGGTGTTATCACATTAGGTTCTGCTAATCCATATCGAGTAAAAATGTCCAGAGCTTACCATCATTATCGACATAAATTAGTTTTTATGATTTTTTACAATTATTGCGACTCAATATGATGCTGTTTTATCGCCCAGCCCAATGAGGGAAGAAATTCAAATTTTACATTTCACAACGCCGCCTGAACATATTCGTTGATCGTAATGCAGGTGGGGGTCAGCAGCTTACATCCAGTGACCTTGCATGGTGTAGGGAATATGTGATTGGTACAGACCAGTCCAATCAAGAGGTTGCAGCAGGTCTTCAATACCTGTGTTCGACTTAATGTGGCGCTGTGGACTGAATGGTGTATGACATCAAAATATCGCGCGATTTGGTCTGCGCAGTGCTTGGGTGTTTTTATTTGGCATGAGATTTACTTGGGCAGCGTGAAAGTGCGAGACAGAGCCCTGAAAGCGTGTGTCTCGTCATCCCCAATGTGTGAGAGTTGGCAACCCTGCGTAAAGCATTTTCACCATTTAACTCTGTTTGCTATCCTTGCATAATTATGTGATTAGTAACATATATGTTAGCATTTATCATTTAGCATTGTTTTTTTCTCAGCCATCTACAACCCTATAAAAACAGCACCTGGCTGACACCATTTACATATTTTAGATCACATGTTCATAGAGGTTAGTGTAGATTAGAGATTCATCAGGCTGCTAGAGTGTTTTTCTCCACCAGTGATAATTCACTTCCACCACGCTCACTGAAAAGAGTGAGGACCACTTCATTCTCTTAAGCACTCCAGTAGAGCTTTCAGCATGGCACTTAGGACTACTTAGCAGCTTCATATTTAAAAAATATGTCAGGTGGACCAGAGCAGGAGGAGGCTGGACCCTTGATGAAGTGGGCAATGAAAGAATTCATGGTGGACGTCCCTCAAGACAGAGCTATTTTCCATTTAGAGGATCGTGTTCGAACTTAAATGTTTACGAATAAAGCCAAAACCGAAAGTCATCTAGAGGAAAATGCATTAAGAATACACAGAATGCTCCACTTCCCTTAAATTTTCCTCAGAAATGTGACATTGACATATTTGCATTGACATACATAAACTGGAACCCCCAGACAGTGCATGATGGCCCCGTTGCTCTATTGTAAATGATGAATGGTTGAGCTCAAAACTTTGCATCAAACAACCAGTAATATAAATGTATAGTAATATACATGAATGTTTGGCCTTTGCATGCAATTGATCTGTTCAGAGCAATATGTAAAAAGCATACAGGCTGAATGAAAATGCGGTCAAACTTTCGCGCCGCCTGAACATATTCGTTGATCGTAATGCAGGTGGGGGTCAGCAGCTTACATCCAGTGACCTTGCATGGTGTAGGGAATATGTGATTGGTACAGACCAGTCCAATCAAGAGGTTGCAGCAGGTCTTCAATACCTGTGTTCGACTTAATGTGGCGCTGTGGACTGAATGGTGTATGACATCAAAATATCGCGCGATTTGGTCTGCGCAGTGCTTGGGTGTTTTTATTTGGCATGAGATTTACTTGGGCAGCGTGAAAGTGCGAGACAGAGCCCTGAAAGCGTGTGTCTCGTCATCCCCAATGTGTGAGAGTTGGCAACCCTGCGTAAAGCATTTTCACCATTTAACTCTGTTTGCTATCCTTGCATAATTATGTGATTAGTAACATATATGTTAGCATTTATCATTTAGCATTGTTTTTTTCTCAGCCATCTACAACCCTATAAAAACAGCACCTGGCTGACACCATTTACATATTTTAGATCACATGTTCATAGAGGTTAGTGTAGATTAGAGATTCATCAGGCTGCTAGAGTGTTTTTCTCCACCAGTGATAATTCACTTCCACCACGCTCACTGAAAAGAGTGAGGACCACTTCATTCTCTTAAGCACTCCAGTAGAGCTTTCAGCATGGCACTTAGGACTACTTAGCAGCTTCATATTTAAAAAATATGTCAGGTGGACCAGAGCAGGAGGAGGCTGGACTCTTGATGAAGTGGGCAATGAAAGAATTCATGGTGGACGTCCCTCAAGACAGAGCTATTTTCCATTTAGAGGATCGTGTTCGAACTTAAATATTTACGAATAAAGCCAAAACCGAAAGTCATCTAGAGGAAAATGCATTAAGAATACACAGAATGCTCCACTTCCCTTAAATTTTCCTCAGAAATGTGACATTGACATATTTGCATTGACATACATAAACTGGAACCCCCAGACAGTGCATGATGGCCCCGTTGCTCTACTGTAAATGATGAATGGTTGAGCTCAAAACTTTGCATCAAACAACCAGTAATATAAATGTATAGTAATATACATGAATGTTTGGCCTTTGCATGCAATTGATCTGTTCAGAGCAATATGTAAAAAGCATACAGGCTGAATGAAAATGCGGTCAAACTTTCGTTTGTGGACCTATTCTCACTATTAACTAACTATTGACTATGACTTTTGCCTAGGCTGGCCATATGTGCCATTTATACGGGACACGTCCTGCCCATGATTATTATATTGCCTAAAACATCCAAAGTAGTTTGACCAATAACATGCAGGTATTGTACATAATCGACCAATCGTGGCGCGACGTGCTCGAGAAGGTGAGAACGATCAAAGCGATGCAAATACG
>NW_015505424.1:361096-363039 GCF_001515645.1 Sinocyclocheilus grahami | reverse complement strand
GAGAAGGTGAGAACGATCAAAGCGATGCAAATACGCGCACGTGTTTGTTCGTTCGTTCGACTTGAATCTGCGCACCAATCGTTATATGACACCAAAGTAGAGAGCGATTTGAAAGCATAAGGAGCCATCTGCTCTGCTCTCTATAGGTCTCATGAAATAATGTCTTACAATGATCGATCTGCACAGTGCTAACAGCCAAAACCTGGATATTTTAGGCAATATAGAAATCCTGGCAAGGGTGCGTCCCGTATCCTACTTTTGCCTCAATAAACTCCAAATTTGCCGCTTATTAATAGTTAGTAAGGTAGTTGTTAAGTTTAGGTATGTTGAAGGGTTAAGGAATCTAAAATATGGTCATGCAGAATATGTGCTTTATAAGTACTAATAAACAGCCAAAATGCTAGAAATGTGCATGCTAATAAGCAACTAGTTAATAATGGGAATTGGTTCCTAAATTAAAGTGTTACCGAAAATGCAAATTCACTCTCTGACCGTAGGTGGCACTTTTAGAAAAGCAGCAATAACCCCCTTACCCTGATAAACAAAGCACAACACAACTTTCAGTTTCTGACACTTGATTGTCACAGAGAATAAAGGTAGTCAAAATGTATTTGCATGCAGCAGTTCAGTTCAAGCATTTCAAATAGCCGTTCAGATTTTTCTATTCATGACTGTATCAAACAACACCAAATACAAGAGTACACAGACAAGAGACAGACAACAGATATTTCCTCTGCTATTCACCGCTTATTAAAACAGTCAGCTCATGAGCGCCACCATGTTGTAGTTTTATGTAACAGCAGTGGCTCTGTTCATGTGACAGAAAGTGTGAATCTTATTGGCCTGGGTTCTTTGCGGAAAATTTTTATTTTATTTTCTTTTTTTTGTACAAATTTTCACACTGAACATTAGTTTTATTGTGAACAGGTGCTGACAGTGCTGGAAACGTCATAAACAGATTGCATAAAGATGCAGGTAGTAGAAATTGTAACATGTAGTTTACAATTCAAAACCTTGCCTTTTGCCATTTAACATTTATAAACATTGCAAAAATACAAGTCATTACTTAATTTCACTGTTTAGTTTTACATTGAATAGCAGCTTTGGAGAACAGCACAGCAGACACCAAAATAAAAACATATATACATATTTGAATAGACCAACACATTTTATCATTGTTAACTGACATCTGTGCCTCCCCAATCTCAAAAAGCACCGGCCCCACAGAAAGTAACATGTACAATCTGGAAAAAAAGGGAACTAGGTAGGTGCAATGGGAACTTGTTCTAAACAAGCTCTGCAGGTGGAGCCGAAACATGAATGTGACAGTCAGCTGCTCAGACCTTCCATCAGTCTTTTTGAGCAGTGCTCAGTGTTGTTTTTTTACGCAATGCTAACACCTGTGGAGTGCACCAAGCCAATGTCAACAGTTCAGGTTGGAAAGTGAGATGACTCCGGGGCCACAGACCCAAAGCAAACATGCAGAAAAACTATCAGCGTACAGGCATCACAGCCCATCCCATCTGAGTGTTTCCGGGCACATGCATTACACAAAACTCAGGAGCACAGACACTTCTTTGAAAGTGCTTAGGCACAGGTGGGCCAAGGGTCTTTTGAAAGGTACACTTTACTGTACAGGAGTAACCGGACCCGGACAGGATCCTGCTTTTAGTTGACTAGATGGCATGTGCAGGAAATGGTGAGTGCTGAGGGAGGTGTACACCTCACACACATGAAAAGGTGCTCTGATCTTTCCCACAAGAGGCACACAGGGTCTGACCTAGATTCCCCCCATCCTGTAAAAAAGCTGCTCGGCCAAGTAAGGCAGAGTGGGAAGGGCTGAGCTGTGGTGCGTAGCTTTGCCCCATCTCTCTCTCTCTCTCTCTCTCTCTCTCTCTCTCTCTCTCTCTCTCTCCCCCAAACGGGGGGAGTGTAGCGCGGCC
>NW_015505424.1:357259-361053 GCF_001515645.1 Sinocyclocheilus grahami | reverse complement strand
GGGGCCGCGGTGGCGGGCGGTTCTGTCCCCCCTCTCTCTCTCTCTCTCTCTCTCTCTCTCTCTCTCTCTCTCTCTCTCTCTCCCAAACATGGGCGGAGTGTAGCATGGCCTTTTCAAACTCACCCGGCTGGCAAGCAGACTGGCTTTTGGAAGCAAGCAAAGCTGTTTTGAACCGCTGCCAAATGAGACAGCCTCTGCCGGCGCAGCTGAAACTTTTTACAGCCTCCCCTCACTTCGACAGGAAGAGACACGGGGAGCAAATTTGTAGGAGAGGGGAAAAAAAATTGCAAAATAAATCTTTGTAGCGTCTGCAACTAAGGCACTGCATCAAGGATTTCCTTCTGTGCTTTCATGCTCCCCTACTTTGGCAAGGTGCCATTCGAAAAAAGATGTTTAAAAGAGATGTTTTTTTTCTCTCTCTCTGGGAGGATTGAACGGGGAACGGATGTGCTAGGAAGTGAAGAGTTCAACGAGTTCAGTAAATAAGAAATATGTCAATGCATCAATAACAAAGGAACTGTGACGTCACGCACTGTGCTGCCCAAGACACTGCCTGCAAGCAGACGGGACAAATGTGGACTCATTTGACAAGATTCCATTTGCATCCTATAAAGAGTATTCCTGTTTTACATCACAGATTCTTGCATAGGAAGAAGACCATGTGAAGTCTGCAACGACTGCAACGAATGACATGTTGTAGTCACTTCCTCATTCATGGTAAGGACTTGAGGACCTGACAAACTTTTAGCATTACGACTCCACTGAAAATCGCAACAACTTTCTCAGTGCTTATTTGCATAGCGTTTCGCTACTCTTAACTAAATGACTGCATGCAAAGTGAAACATGGATGATGAAGTTAAACACAAGGTGAGTCATAAAACCAAATGAATCAGTCAGGCAAATTAGATTAACCAAGTGTAGTGTCTTTCAAGACCCTTTGAGGAAGTACAGCGGACCACTCATGTCATCCTTCCCTGATAAAGAAATCCAAAACGCAGGCGGTGGCAGAACAGCCTCTGGATGTGTGTAATGATTAGCGAGGACTATAACTGGAAGGCTCAAACTACCTGGGACATATGCCAAATGCTGACAAAGGCAATCATTGCATTCTCAGGGGCAAGCAAAATCAACTCTTTGTCCTCTTGCGCTTCTTTTGGGAGAGTTTATGATTCTTCGAGAAACCACCGAAACCATTGACTAAATGCTGAAGGGGTCGGTCACATGCTTTGGGTAAAGGGCATGAAAAATCACGTAAGTATCATTAACCTGTTCTGAATCTGGTGTTACTCGGGACCCGTTCAGCTGATCAAGAGTTTCCCTTAAATAATCAATTCTGAGTCCTTATTTTCCAGACTATATACTAGGAGAAAGAGGGGTACAACCTGACCTTCTCACATTCCCATAGAAACAAGTTTGTCAAGTTTTGCGTGCAAGTTTAACACGGACGGTAGCAATAACTGTACCTTTATGGGCACTTTGTGAATTTCTGCATGCCAAACCCTCTCTTCCTGATCTCTGATTTCTTTTACGTTACTCAAACTCCCTTACTTTCTCCACCTCCTCTCTCCCTCTCTCAGCTTCTGTCTTTCACTTCGCATCCTGTGCCAAAGTGGGCAGGGAGAAAGAGCTCGTGGTGAGGCGGGTGAAACGGAGGCCGCTGTACGTGCTCTTTCTTCAGCCACAACCCCGTGGAAGAGCATGTTTGGTGGTAGCACGTTTCTAGATCTCTCCCCCCGAGATAGGCGTAGTATGTGCATGAGTCTACTCTTCCCGCCGCCATGACCCTGCCTTGTGTTCTTTGACGTTGAAGCCTCTAGGCTGCAGGTATTCCATTTTTTTTACTCGCTTGCGTACTTTGGAATATCCCATAGATTATTTGCTTACTTTTTAAGAAATTCTCTTAAAGCATCATTGTCGATTATTTTACCCAGCAGCTCTGGCTCTCTTGTTTACTGTTGTCTTCCTCTTGTAAACGTTTCTGAGTCCATGCCTCGGATTCCGCCATTTCTACTACACTAAATGACTTTCGAACAAATTAATTGTTAATGTACATTTGATAAATGTTTTTAGGTTCGAAATTTATTTTTGTTAATATTTTCAAAAAACAGAAGTTATTTACACAATTAGGTACGCGTTCCTTCAGATAGCATGTACATTCCTTTAGCTTTGGGTCGTTTTGTGCGTTTGATTTTAGGGTTTGAGTTTGTTTAAGGATTTTTCCGCCATTTCTACTACACTAAATGACTTTCGAACAAATTAATTGTTAATGTACATTTGATAAATGTTTTTAGGTTCGAAACTATTTAAAAAAAAATTATTTTTGTTAATATTTTCAAAAAACAGAAGCTATTTACACAATTAGGTACGCGTTCCTTCAGATAGCATGTACATTCCTTTAGCTTTGGGTCGTTTTGTGCGTTTGATTTTAGGGTTTGAGTTTGTTTAAGGATTCGAATGCATTTTAACATCCAAATAGTGTTTGGGTGCTACCTTAATGTTTTTGAAGGACAATTTAACACATTGATGTATTTGGATATGATGCTAATGTTTCGTGAATGGCCTATAAATTCCCATTAAGTAAAATATAGGTTGTACATCCCTCAAATTTCTGTACAAAAATCTTACGGTCAGTTTTGTATTTTATATTTCTATAAAAAGAAAGTGCCAGTGAGGACCCAGCTGGCAGAAATAGTACATTTAAGAAAGTATAAACTTATACGAGACACACGAGAGCATTTGGTCACTTGTTTGGCATTGGTAGATATGATCAAAGGACTTCTTTTTATATTCAGCAGGTATTCTTTCAAAACGTAGGCTTGTACTGTTTGTATTTGACTGTTTTTTTTCCCTGTTGCCTTTGCATTGCAAATGACATGAATGGCCAAAAAAAAAAAAAACAGAGTGGGGCTAGTTTGGGAAAGAAAATAATTAAATAAAATAGCTCACTAAATGACATTTGTTATGCAGGAGTAACTGAACAAAATACTGATCTAATATTACAGACAGAATACAATTTTGTGCCTTTTTGTCAAATTCCCAGTAAATTCCTTTAAAACGGGGTGAACAATCAACGAGAACTGGTTTCCTTAGAAAAGAGGTGGTGACATCTTTTTTGTTACAAGGCTACTATAACTTGGACGAAATGGCACCAAATTTGAAAATGCATTGACGAACTTGATTTAAATCTAATTTACGTCTTTAAAAAATTACAAAGAAAAGCTCTCAAGATGGCGTCGACATGCCACGTGTTTGTGTACTACTGTACTAAGTGAATTTTACTTAAAGGGATTTTTTTAATGCAGTCTTTTTCAAATAACAGCAAACCTTTTTTATGAACAAATCCTTATTTAACAGCAGATCGGCTCTTCACATGCAAACAAAAGCGTAAAAGCTGTGTAAAATGGTGCTGTTAGATTGCAATAACACATGATGTGCTGATGTTTGTTGATTTAGCTGTAGAGCAAGGATTTTTCTTGGATAATGTTCTTTTTTGTGCTTTATTACTCGTCAGCACAAGGAAGGAGGGCAGGTAATTTACTGCTTTGTTAGGTATAACCGAGAGACTCGCCAAAGGGGCACAAAAGTTTGTGTATACATGTTTTTTTGCTCAGAGTCAGAAGAGATGGCAACAGGAAAAAAGTGGAGCGAGGGAGGGAGGAAAGGAGAGTATTTCCTCCACCCCCTGTTCTCCTCAGATGAACTTATCATGTAGCATCATATTTTCTCTCTCTCTCCCCCCCCCCCTCCCCAACCACCCCCCCCCCCCTCCCTTTCCCTTACCTGACACTCAGAT
>NW_015505424.1:312909-355988 GCF_001515645.1 Sinocyclocheilus grahami | reverse complement strand
TGTTACATCCTATTTTCCCCCTCCCCCCCCCCCCCCTTCCCATACAGCCCGCTCCCTCCTACATTTACTGTAGCTGACAATCAGATGCACTCTGGGCACTGACCCCACATTAGCAAACAGGAAGTTTCAAAACAAACAGAGTTTAACCCTAAAAATACTTAGATTTCACTGCATACACAATCAAGTCTACGACCTCACGCTAGAATAGACAGAATACAACACCAGTTTTGTAATCACAGAGTATTTTGACTTCAAACTGAAAGTTTTATTTGGATGAAGTGTTTATGCCGAAAGCAGAAAATTCACTGCAGGTGAGAAAACACTGCTGTTTGCCCTGCAAATGCGCAGACACGCAGCATATGCTCGCAGCGTATTAGTTACACAGCCCCAGACGGGAGCAGAGATCTAACTCTAATCTGCAAGTTCTTTGTATAAATAAGGCAAGGCAGAATCCTTATCGTCGAGTTTCGATGAGTAACAGCAGGCTCTCCGGAGACCGCATGACAGAGTCAACCAAGGTCAAGCCAAGCCCAACTTCCTGTTTTTTGGGCACTGCTATTTTTGCTTTAAGGGCGTTTCTCTCTGCTATAGGATGATGACAGGAGATCATAAGCAGAATGATTAATGACATTTTTGAAGAGTTATAGCTTTCTATGGCTTAACTCTTTTAAGCAGTGGCAAAGCTGTGTGGAAGGAAAAACTGAGGAATAATGTCACAGGTACAGTGAATGGAACAGGAAGAAAAGTTTTGCTAAATGTAGTTCGGGGAAATATTATGCTATATATTGTGTACAATGATTCATACAAAAAATATGGCATGCTTCATGTTAAGAAACTTGTGCAACAGTTGTACTAGAGGTTAATTTAATATGTTAAGTTAATATGCTAGAACTCACCACTGGTGGGAATGCTGATCTACAGCTGTTCAAACAAAAGATTACAGATGAGATAGATAGCGACAGTTACTATAAATAGTAAAAATGAAACACCTTTATTGTTTGTTCATACCGTATCACATAGTTTCCTCGTTTATGTTGCGAAGGCTACTTTTCGGTTATATGGAAACCGAAGCTCCCCCCCTACGTTAAATTATCGCTGCACAAAGGCATTAGTGTCTCAGGTTGCCTATTTTTTTTTTTAATTTTTGTAAAATTGTGGCCTCTTACTCTTCCTCTGCCAACATCCCCCACCCTTCAGTGCTCTACCCACTACACTCTTCTCTGTTCATTGAAATTCAGCCTGGCATACAGGCACTGCCCCTTTCTTGGCACCAGACTCAGGGACAGAGCGACAGAAAGGAGGGGAGAAAATTAAAATGAAAACAAGATTACGTACCAATTTCTCAATCGCTGAGCTTGTGCCAAACAGTCAGCCCGTTTCGGTGGATCTAACGCAAGATTATCGATAGGCATTTTTGGTGTATGATTTCAGCAAATATCGCAATCACATATGGTCTTGGCAACCATAACGCAGTGGGAGGCGTTCAGCAGGCTACTTGATTTGACCGTTTACCTCCTGCGATCCGACAGTCACAAGGGCTAACGGCTGTGTCCTTTGGTCGCTAGGTAAGATAGAAGGACTTTTGTTGATCTTATTTAATTTGTTTACCTATTTTCTGATTTGCAAAATCCTCAGACAGGGAAGTAAGATGTTCCTTTGTAACTGTAAAATGCTTGGTGTATGATTAATCCAAGAGGTGGTATAGGTGAGGCGTAAAACAAATGCAGGCAATTAAAAATGGCAGACACATTTATTGAGAGACACACTGATGTCTGTTTAATTGCTACTTTGAGAAACATGTTTTATCATGTATCACAGGGTGTGATATATTAAGCCAAGAATATTTGTAATAAATGCTTTTGTGAGGTTTTTCATGTACAAGAAACACAGGCTCTGTTCCAAAACCTAGGGAGCTGCCTACGTAGGGAGCACTTTAAGGCCTGTTCCAAAAGATAAGATACTTTGCTTGAGCCAAAAAAATAAAATAAAAATCCAAGATTGCTGCCATTATATAACAAAATGTTTTAAAAAGTTAATATAAATACTCTCATTTTAAAATGTATTTGACTCAATATTCATAGATTTCAGTCATGTGACTGGCTCAAAGACCTGGCTGGCAAAAACAACTGTCGGTCAGTGGAGGAAAGCCTTGTTTTGCCCTCCATGTGGGCGTTCCTGTAAGGGTGTGATGTCACGTGGAAACTATTAATTGTAGTGTGTATTTTAAATTGTATTAGAATAGTTTTAGCTTAGCCACATGCTAACACCAGACTCGACTTTGATCAATTATGAGTCGAGTGTCCAGTGTATATTTGTATGATCCATAGAGTTTCTGCCTTCCACAATCTTCCAAATCCGTCGCTTATAATACTGCCTGTGTAGGTAGGAGATTTCAAGGCAGTTCACTAGGTTTTGAAAAAGGGAAAATGTACACTCTTTTAATTCAGATGAAGATGTTTGATACATACAGGGCGAAATCTTTGACAAAAATGCATGCCACAACACGTTCACTTATTTCGTTATTAATCTGGCTCCCATATGTAGGCTATAAGCTAAAGCTGATTTAAAATGAATAAACATGTTGAATTATTAACATAAGACACTAATGTATGCAATGCTATGAAGTATTACATGCAGATTTGTTAGTGCTAAGTTGCTTATGTTAACGCTATGATTTTGTGTTAAGCCTGCATGCACTCAGTTGGCTTGAGGATGGCTTAAATTACCGAGTAATTTTCATTTTTGGGTGAACTATCTCTTTAAGAGACTCACTGTTTAAAAGTCAGTCATACAGAAACTAAAACTAATCAATAACCTCATTTGAATGCCATTATTTAATATAGCCTAGTTTTTAATAGGCTCTTATGTAAATTGTTAGCTTTAAGCTAAGACAATTTTTGCCATGACATTTTAGTAGCAGTGTCATTATAGTATTATTTATGTCATCTACTTAAGTGTAAAATTTAGCAGGCAGTTAAAGTCACATTTCAGTCCCATAGTGGAAATCCCCTTAAAGTACCATATTGTACTGTTAAGGGTGAGGTTTTAATCATATTTATTGTTTGTGTCATTAGCATTTTGCTTTTGAACACACTTTTTGTCCTTTAGAAGAACAATTAAGTGTACTTTTCATAAAGAATTCAATTTTGTGGGCTCATCCATGTTTCCTGAAGTCGTCAAATAAAGTGTTGATAGATATATCTAACTGATATAGCCATCAAAAGACTAGCTATTTAAATATTGCTACAATTCTATTTTATGATATCTTATGATTCCATTTTCAATGCCACCCATGCTGTCCATACTAAAAGCAGCAGATAATCTCTAATACTCTCTTAAATACCCATGTCGTAAAAATCAGGGCATTTGTGTCTAATTTGAATTAGCATTAGCATTACATATTTTAAAAACACGACTAAAGAGGTCATTTACATATGAAAAAATCTAAGTTGCACTAAAATGGACCTAAATACCTGGCAAAGCACCAAAAGCACTGGTTAATCCCCATCAACGTGATTACCGCATATTGGGGAACAGAAGGGCAGACTAGTTCCCTGTGTAATCTAAAAATGATCCAAATGTCACACGTCCCTGTTGATAAGACCAGCACATGCTGGTTAGGTATGTTTTGAAGCATGACAGCTGGTTTGAGCTGGTCCTTAGTTGGTTCTGAGCAGGAGCTAGTTGCTTAGAACCAGTTTAGCACCAGCACATGACCAGCTTAAACCAGCTGCCATGCTTCGAAACATACCTAACCAGCATATGCTGTTTTTGTTTTTCAACAGAGCTGTCAGACCATATATGCATATTTTCCTCTTTCACGGGTAATGCACCAAACACCGTCCTCGACTAACGAAGCAGCTCTAGAATAGCTGGTACAATACAACATCTAACATGCTAAATACTAATAACTATATATTTTTATTACATCGAAGTAAGACAATTGCATGTCTGTATCTGATGGTGTTTGTAAAAAGTGCACAACCTGATGAATTGCACACCTGCACTGATAAGAGATAAAGATAGTTAAGCGTGTTTTGTTGCACAGCTTTTGACCTGACCTTTACCGAAAAGTCAGCAAATCCGAGTTGGCACAGCAAAGTCATGCCATGCCATCTCTCAGCTTCTGTCTCCTCCTTTGTGATCCAGCAGACTGCGTTTGCGTGCCAAAACTTTTCAATCAGTGTCCCCCGGAATGGGCCAGAAAGAGCATGTGTATGCTAATTAGCTAAGAGGACTTTTGTATGTTAACAAATGATTTGCATGTTTATTTATGCAAAACAGACATGCTCCAACTCTTAACGCCACACAATAACTGCTTTTATTGCCATTTTGCGAATGTTTTGCGTGTCTCACTTGATCAAAGGTCCTGCTGGAATTTTAAGAAGGAGACACTGGAAAAAACTTGGGTTGTAAATCTACAACATTCTCAAAATAAGAAACTGGTTTTGGATGCTAATATGTTAGAGTACTGATGATAGATGTTTAGGTTCATCACGTGTGCTAGCATGCTAAACGTATGCTAGCATGCAACGTATACTTTCACAGCATATCTGCTAGTTTTGTTGTGTGTGAAAGAACGCTATTGACTCGAGGATGAATCTTGGCTTTCTTGTGGTTGTACTGATGCCAGGCGTCCTTCAGTGCGATGAGAGGGAGACCCTTGCTCTTGCAAACAGCCTCTGAGAACAGTGAACGCGTGAATGGGTTTTTCAGGCACACCTCACAGAGGTTGTAAGGAATGCACAGCACTCGCACCCTAAAATGGCCGAAACAACGCCATTTTGTTTTCCCTCTATTTTGCTGTGAGGAACAGCAGAATCAGCTACAGGAGACAGCTGGGGAAGCCATGTTTTACATCGTCTGTTTACCTCAAAAGCGCAGCTTACGCAGTGTTGTCTTGTTGGAATGAGCTCAGTTTTTGGCAAAATTCCTGGCGAAGGATCAATACTTTTTTTCTTCATGATCCAATGCCAGCCTCGCTAGAATGAGTGAGTAATTTCTTTGGCTTTCAAAATTAGCGCTTCCCTCTTAGCCTGCATCCTGGTTCAACTCCTCTCAGTTTCCTCGGTTTTTCATGTTCGTTTTTCTGACTCAAATAAGCGCCGCTGACTCGAGTCTGGAGAACACACATGCCAAGCTTTCAACTACTGTTGTTTTTCTGCAACTACATAGAAATAAGTAGCTCTGTGATCTATGACAGAGCCATTCTGATGGTGTGACTGTATGACTGAAGTCAGGCGGATGATGCTTTAACAAACAGTGGCGCCAAATTGGACTCTTTTTGGCACCTTGATTTACAGAATACAATATTAAACCAAGTGGCATCACAAACAAATGCTGCACAAGGTTTTCTAATAACTAACTTCACTTTTCATTTTTAAAATAACTTTAACCAGCTGGTGTCAAGCTGAGTTTAGTGGATATATGAAGTTGGTTATCTTCAAATTCACATATGGTGTCGTATATGTAATCTTTATATGTAATTTAGTCAATTAGCATGTAATTCAGCTGCTTTCAAATATAGGCCTACTTTTAAGATTTCAAGTACACTACGAGTGCACATTTAGTACAACTAAGCACACTCCTTTTTCACAAGGGTAAATGTACTTGTGCACATTAAAATGCTATGTGGAGTCCAGCTACAACAAAGTTTGACTGTATGATTGTGTTAACCAGTGTCTCTCTCACTCCCCGCAGGAATCCAGCGGTCTGCTGTCTGGCTGGTTGACATCTGTTCTGCTGTCCTTGGGGCTGAGGTAGTAGATTGAATAGTTGTGGAGCCCTGCGCTCTCTCACTGAGATAACTATACAATCTACTGTCTTTCCTAAGGCGACAGCCAAATCATCCACAAACAACATGGACTCATTTGAAAAAGTGTCTGCATTCCTCCATTGAGTTGGAAAGGATATTCCCTCACATTACAGAAGTAAAATGGGCTGGGATTGACGTGTCACGTTGCCATCATACATACGCAAGCGTGTCAGGCGATGGGACTGTCCTTTGGTGTCCTGACAGGGTGAGGTAGTAGGTTGTATAGTTTGGTGGGAGGGATCAAACCCTGTTCAGGTGATAACTATACAGTCTATTGCCTTCCTTGTTGTACCAGCTATCTGTCTGCTAGTGGAAATTCCCTGGAGTTTAAATATTGCTTAAACCCTATGCCTGCTTCACACCACATGCACTTTGAATATGTAAGCAGAGTGTTTATTTCTGCACCCATATTTACAGGTTACAGCATTCGCACTGCCTGCATAAACAGAGCAGTGTAGCATGAGTAATTCACTAAAGTCGGTCTACAAAAAAATACTTTTATGAAACAGCAAAGTAATGGAGCAAACTCTCCAAAAAACATGCTTTATTCAGTAAATCTGACTGAATCAAGAAGAGTTAATAAATACATAAATAAATAAAAGGAATTGTGGTGCATTTAAATAATCAGAAATGACAGTAAAAACTTTTATAATGTTATAAAAGATTTCTATCATGAATTAGAACTTTCTATGCATCTGAGAATCCTGAATCATTGTTTCCACCCAAAAATAAATAAATCAGCATATTATGATCAGCATATTATGATGATGTCTGAAGGATCATGTGGCACTGAAGACTGGAGTAATGCTGCTGAAAATCCAGCTTTGATCACAGCAATAAATGACATTTTACAATACATTCATATATTCAACTCTTTTTTTTATGAAATAAATGTGTCCTTGGTTAGCATAAGAGACTTGAATGAAATTAAAAAAATCTCGCTGACCTCAAATTTTGAATGGTAGTGTAGATTTAATGATCAAGTCTGTAATAGTTCTCACTCCACCAAACCTTTGAGAGGTTATGGTCATTCATTAAAGGAAATGCTCTGTGCAGTAAGCTAGAAATCCCTTTGCTGTACAGCACAACGAGACTCTTGCGGCTTTGTGTGTGTGTGTGTGTGCATTGTGAAATAGGGCTTACACTTTACCTAACAAGCCTGAACAACATCCATTCCTCTGCTGCAAGCTAAACATGCTGATCTGGTATATGAAGAGACAAATCAGATTAAAAGAGATTTACTAAACTCAGATTTATGGCTTAATCAATAATTTAGCATTTATGTTGGCTTGCGATCAAATAGGATTGTCACACATAACAGGAAATTCATTTTCAGTCAGACAATGCATGTTGGCCTTGTTCAGAGAATGTAAAAAATATATAGAACAGCACAATATGCATGATGTGTTTTTGTTCTTTTAATAAAATACAGTTTTATTTAACACTATTTTGCCTTTTTGATTTTATTTTAAATTTGAAGTTGATTCGGAGCAGTTTATACATATATTAACAGTTATCTTGTCTCGGTTGACAAAAGTTAGAGGTTAAACAGTTTGTGCTGCTGTGTGTATTCCTTTGTTGTGCAATCTTTATAAAATCATATAAAACAAACAAATTGAATAAACACGTATTATTTTGTAGGCATGTCGTTTAAGGAGCTTTTGCATAAAGGATCAGAGCTTTAGAAAATATGATTTTATTAGTGAAAATTATATTTGCCAATCAAGTGTAGCTTATGAGAGGATTCTTTGATATTTACAGTAAACTTTTCAAAGTGTGTAGCTAAAATCTCAAAACAGACTAGACTGTAGTATGAAAACAAGCTGACATACCATGAACTTTGACCAAAATTTGATAAAATACGTCTTAATATATATAACATTTTGTTTTTTATAGAACACAATATATGCATAATACATTTTATACAACAATGGCATGCCAATACTGTGACGCTAATTCAAGCAAAACTCTTCCATCTAATAAGGTTAGTCATATACTATATTTCATAGCTTGTTACCATAAACATCCATCCAGTTTTTAGTTTTTTTCACAAAGTTGGCTGGCAACAAATGTAACCGTGTATAAATATTAACATGTAAACAAAACTCGTCAAGTTAGACTTTGATCTAAAGCCCTGCATGTTACAGCCTTCATCTGAACACATGAACCATGTCAACAAAATGACAGTGGCATCCAGTAACACTAACCACACAATCAAGTATAAAGTTTAGACACAAACTTGTACAAATGAAATAAAATGAAACTCTCTGTAGTCAAATATTTGAGAATATTATAATGCAGGGGCGTAGCCATCATTTCAGAAGTGAGTTGGACAGAAATGTTTTATATATATATATATATATATATATATCATGAGATGCAGAGGCATCCAACATGCTGCAAACTGCAGGAGAACCAGAGCCAGAGAACGTGCCAGCCTCTTCTCCTTGATTAGAAAAGCCCTTAGTTTAAATTCAGCAGGCGCTGAAGTCTGAAGAGGCGTTTGCGCAGACTGTAGAAGACAAGAGCATAAAGAAGAATCATGGCTGCCAAGGGGAGTAGGATGCAGCCCAAGTAGTTGAAGTAGACCATATAAGGCAGAGAGATGGCAGCTAAGAAGGTGAAGTTGGTATGGGAAGAGTTAAGGAGTAGGGAGGACTGGGGATCGCCATTATGCCACATCCAACATGCTGCAAACTGCAGGAGAACCAGAGCCAGAGAACGTGCCAGCCTCTTCTCCTTGATTAGAAAAGCCCTTAGTTTAAATTCAGCAGGCGCTGAAGTCTGAAGAGGCGTTTGCGCAGACTGTAGAAGACAAGAGCGTAAAGAAGAATCATGGCTGCCAAGGGGAGTAGGATGCAGCCCAAGTAGTTGAAGTAGACCATATAAGGCAGAGAGATGGCAGCTAAGAAGGTGCAGTTGGTATGGGAAGAGTTAAGGAGTAGGGAGGACTGGGGATCGCCATTATGCCAACCAAAAAGAGGGGTGAAACCCAGCAGACAAGACATCAACCAACACAGGACCACTGCAGTCCAGGAGCGCTACTCGGTGGCGATCTCTTTATACCTGCAATCACAGAGCATGCTAACTGTTGGTTAATTGGACGGTTGGACCTACCTTTGTCAAAAAGAAGTAACACAGTTTTAAAAGAGTACTTAATATAAAAATAATATATTTTAGTGTGAACTGACTGTAATGTTTTCAGCCGCTTAAGTTTTCAGCCACATAATTTAAATGTATAAATGTAGTTTAAAATGATATGAAATGCAATTAGCTGGACTTTAGAGTGCTTGTTTGACCCACTCAAATATATTTGCAATTCCACATTTGTAATAATGAGTTGCAATTTAACAAATTTCATGTGGGTCCAGCTGGTCGATGGGGCCTGCGCAAATATGACAGAAGTTGCCATCGAATGCGGTGAAGTAGTTGTAGTATCTTCTGGTGCCTCTTCGACGATGGCAGTGTGAAGGAGAAGATTCTGAGACAATTGTCGCTCTCGCCGCATTTATGGCCCTGTCCCAAATCGCACCCTAAACCCTCGCGGTCTTCCTCTGAGTCCACACTTTCGTGACGTAATGCCGCTTTGACTGTCGGATAGAAGTCTGTTGCAGAGCTCGCCTCAATGCGGACTCGGCAGAAGTGCGCATCAAGGGTGCATAGGGACCGCAAAGGGGGGGCGTTTGCGAGCACCCTTCTGAAAGCTAAAATAACGAATGGGACACACTACAGTCTCATGGACTTACAGAAAACGAGCATGCGGTGGCCGTTGTAAGTCCGCAAGAAAACCAGAACACATGAAGTGTGCCATTTTGGGCAGGTCCTATACTGCCCGCGAGCTTGACAGTGTTCGCATGCAATTTGCTTGAGTAGTGACAATTGGCCAGTTTATTGGCATTATCTTATAAGGCTTCAGGAATCTGGAGAAGGGGAGGAGATCCCACAGCGATTCTCCTAATGTAGAGTGAACTGTCGATAGGGTACAAAACTAATCCACTGTGTCCTCAGTGGCTCTGATGTCCGGAAAAAAATTAAGACTTTTTGTTCACTTGTACATCCAACTACAAAACACCTGCATTGCTTATGATACATTGGTAGATATGTAGGTAGATTCCACATTCGACCACTCCAGACACGTCGAAGCATCTGCCATCTCATGGTCTGTATGTCGTCACTCACAATAAAAATCAATGAGTTTCAAGATGCAACAACATTGCGCAGCATCTTGTAAAAAAACACCTACATTTAAATTCTTGAAGAAACTGGATAAACTTTCACAGGTAAGAATGTGTTGGTCTGTGTTTTTAATATGTATTAACTCAATATTACAGGTTTTTAAACTAAAGTATCTTTTAAATGCCTTGTTAGCTAATAGCTTCGTCTTGTTGTATTGTGTTAGTTTGACAAAAGCATCTTCTGAAGTCTACTGAAGATTCAGATATTCATACATGCGTATAACTACAGTTGCAGTGCAGATGCAGCGGCATTGCTCTCGGATATTCATGGACTGGCTTTGACATTCCAAGATAGCGGATGGCTTACATATAGCGGTCCAAAGAAACAGCCGCTAATAGGGGATCTACAGTAGCTACCAAAGTTCCTTTACGGCAAGTCATGTCACTCGGCGGCCATCTTTAAAACGCCTCTCGGCATGCAAGTGCAGCTCCTATCTCTTTGAATGGGGAAACATCAAATTCTCCAAAACTGTTCGCCAAGCTTAAGATTAAATTTCATTTTTTATTCATATTATATTCAATGAAATCTGACAGCAACTGTCTCATGAATGTTGTTTCTTTTGCTCAAATAGCGTAAAAAAAGCATATTTTTCAGGTTATACCAGCCAGTGCGCATGGCAGTCCTGAGCGCACGTCTCAGAACGCTGACTGTTTCTATAGCAACCAGGACTTCTAACGGCAGCAGCAGTGATGTGCTGACTTTAAAGATTAGCATTGGCTCTTTTACTATTGGCTTCATTCGATTGAGCGGCCATATTGAGCATTGCTTTTTTTCCCTATTCAAAACTATACGAGTGATACGTCCTTGGGTATTCTATAGTCTTTGTAGCTACATACTGTATATGGTCGCTAAACGGCACTGAGCGTACCACTGGCTGGGGGCGGAAATATGCTAATACGGGACAGTCTGTCAGCAGTCGTGGGCGGGGCCTGAGCAGTATGACGTCATGCTGCTCAGAAAATCAAAACGGCTTAGTAATTGAGACTGTTTAGGTTTTTGGGGGATTTATATGCTAACACCATATAGAAAACACCATAACACCATCTGCAGTCAATATACTGACATGAGGGCATGGAAATTTTATCATGAAATTACATTGCTGTGATATAATTTTGTCATCATTTTATTATATTTTGGGGCATTTTTATTATCAGACGCCAGGTTGGGTTTTTTTTAATGGCTGTAATTAATACATTTCAATATGATAATTAATATATTTATATCTAAGCTGTGATTATTTTGGTTGTCTGATATTTCTTGTTTGACTAGTAGAAACTAGCCATTAATGCCTGGTAACTCAATTTTTTACTAGCCAAATTGGCTGGTGAGTGAAAGTTCATTTAAAACTCTGGACACATTATATTTAATCAGTGTAAGTGTTTAAAATAATCTCATCTCAAACTGAGTTTTCTGACTCTCACAATTATGGTGTGGGATTTGCCTGAAACAATTTTCATTCAGAAATTGCATGTAAATTGCTAGTAATTGCTAGTAAAAACCTTATAAGTCTTCTGAATAGACTATGTAAATGTAAATGAAAAAAATAATTTAAAAGAAATGGCAAGCAACACATCAAAAAAGCACCAGACAATCACACACACACGCCACTTCCTGTTTGTTGCTGCCGTGTGTTTTGAGTTTGAGCTCCGTCAAGTTAATTCTTTGTCGTCAAATTTTTTATCTTAAAATCAATTTTATACACCATCATTTTAGTTTCTATAACATGTGAATATATCCCCTATCGTATTCTACAACAAAAACAATCAGAGCGCCTTGTTATCACTAGTTCTATTTTGACTTCCCGATTCCGCTATTAGAATATAGCCCACTAGCATCGCCAGCGTGGTTGCCGCTAATCTCGCTTACATTACTAATACTCTATTCACACACACATTACCATTGTTTTACTCACTGTTACTTGCTTTAATGGCAGATGTGTGTCTACCTTTGAGTGCAGGTGAGGACACGTTCGAGCTGCATTCGAGCTGGAGACCGTGGAGAAGCAGATCCGCGACCTGGTGGAGAGGCAGACCCAGCTGAGAGTGCGGAGAGCCGTGCTGGAAACATCCCAGGCTGACGCTCACAAGTCCGAGGTAAGTATACAGTGCGCTGCTAACTCTCCCACCACCTCTACTCCGTGTGTTTCTCTGAACAGGCCCAGTGCACCCAGGACGTGATCTTCCCAGATGTCCTTCACCCCGGCGCCGGGACACCACGGACCCTGGGTGCACCCGCCATGGAAGACGCGAGCCAGGCCCCAGGCGACGACCTCTCCCCCTCCGGTCTTCGAGATCTACGGAACCGCTTCACTTCCCTCCGCGAGACGGAACACGACGCTGTGATCATCGGAGACTCCATCGTCCGGCACGTCCGTGCTACGTTAGCTGAAGGTAAAGTGCACACTCACTGTTTCCCTGGTGCTCGTGTTCTCGATGTTCCTGCGCAGATACTCGCGATCCTGAAGGGTGACGAGAGCACCGGAGCGGTCGTGCTACACGCGGGGGTTAACGCAGATGGCTGGGGAGACGAACCTCGAAAACCCTCCATGGAATGTGCGGGTTTGATGTGTGTGTCTCCATCATGTAGGTGGGTCTGTCGTGAGACATAGATCCTACAACGACACCAAGCTGCGGCAGACGGAGGCACTGAAGAGGGACTTCAGGAGCCTGATCGAGACGGTGCGCCGCACATCACCCGCGACGACGATCATCGTGTCAGGACCGCTTCCCACGTATTGACGAGGACACGAAAGTTTCAGTAGACTTTTTGCTTTAAATTAATGGTTATTGGCATGGTGTAAAGAACAGAAACTGCTCTTTGTTAATAATTGGAATCTTTTCTGGGAGCGTCCAAGGCATTTTCGCGCTGATGGCATGCACCCCAGCAGAGTCGGAGCGGAACTCATGTCGGACAACATCTCCAACAGCTACGCTCCATATGAGTAGTAAGTCAAATCTCAAATAACTGCCCTGATGACTTGTGTTCTACCCGCTTAAATGACAGAAGTACTTGTGCTGTCCAATCTATAAAGACTGTGTCCGTTTCCCGTTTACCAAGAAATTTTGGAGCACTTCATGCTTCCTTCTGCTGACCAGCTTTTTGAAGATGCTGATTTCATTTTCCAGCAGGATTAAAACACCCAAAACGTCCCAAAACCATTCAAGCTGGTGGTTATTAAGCCTCTTATTTAAGAAACCACAACTAGATCCTAGTGAACTGGCAAATTACAGATGTAGAGTAACACTTGTTGTTTATAATTTCTCCGATCACAAATGCAGACATGGTTTTATGTTTATGCGGCGCGATGCAACACAACGCGTAAAAAGACAGTATAAGTCATTATAATCCATAATTATGTCCCCACTGGATACAACAAATGCCTCGTTTATAATGGGTTTTAATGTTTTTGTCACGTCGCTCCGGCCGGACAGGGCATTACAACATGGTAAGGGGCGTAACATTTCCGTCACACGCTTGAGGTATTCGGCCAATCACAACGCACTGGACCACATTTTGCTATAAGTTTGACTGCATCATATAATAATTGCTGTTAACAGTGTTTATCGTCTGTTTTATTATGTCTTAAATTGATTTTTCCATACATTTCTGCCATATGTACATTAACTGACAGTCACCACTGATAAGCTACCACTAAATATTGTAGAAACTTAATTTGCTGTAAGGTTGCTTTGCAATGATTTGTATCGTGAAAAGCGCTGTACAAATAAACTTGACTTGACATCAAATTAAATATGAAATTTTGATGTGAACAAAAACACACAATTTTTTTTTAAATATTCTTTGTTTTATTAACTTATTTTTTTTAATAATCTTGTAATTATCCTGTAATAACATAATATTGCCATAAGATCTTATCTGAGAGGTATTGAGACCCGCAGGTATCGATTCACACACACACACACACACACACACACACACACACACACAGACAGCTGATCTTCAGTATGCATCTCTGGGGGTCTCATTTCCACTCATATGTCTTCTGAATAGACAATATTATTCACAGTCACATCTGTATTTCATCAACTAACTCCACTTGCGGGCGGACAGAATAATGTTAAATTCCAAGATACAATCAAAATGATGGAAAACTTGATGCTCATATTAATTCAACCACACAGGTGCTTGAAAATCATCTTCAGTTGATATAATGCTAGAATACCACCAAGTATACTGTGCCTACTTTTTTTTTTTTTCAAATAGAAAGTATTGTGCATTGTGCAACAATAAATATTATTCTACATTGTTGTCACAGGACCTCATTACTGTCATGATTGCACTACTGAGTGGAGTGCAGAGCAAGGAATGGAGGGAGATGAGGAGTACATCAATCCAGAGAACTTTTAATTACATAAAGGAAAAACGGAGAACTCACGTAGCACATGTAGACATGAACAATACAGGGAAAACTATTTAAACACATGACGAGACAAGCGGATGACTAGACACACCTGGGATCAATGGAAATAAACGGGGAACACCTGGAATTAAATCAACATAATCAGGACAGGAACAGGAAACTAACCAAATATGGGCATAAACACTGGGACACAGGGAGCACATGGGGAACAAAACAAAACACAAGTCACAATTACATGCATGTTTAATGCAATTTCGTTACATTTTCAGGCTAGACCAATATAAATATAAATATATATATATATACACATGTACTGTATACATACTCACGGTGGCAAAAACTTATTCTGGCTGAGTACAATCTGTAAATTCTCATCCAGTGAAAGTGTCAGATTTGGAGTACACAAACTGCAGCCATGTGTTCTATGCAGACTCACCACCAACATGGCAGAGAACAGATTATTTTCTTGTGTTTGATGCATGTGTTTGACAGCTATACTGACAAAAATGCACTTTTGATGTGACATTAAAGATTTGGTTCATAGTGCCAGCACAGCAGCAGAATTATCTGCAAAATACTACTGCATGGTCCCTACTGGCCATGATTGTCAAGGTGATCTCTAAAGGAAGGGGTTTGGAATGAACAGGTAAAAAAATAAAAATAAAAATGGGTGGTTAGCATAGAGATACTTTCCATAATATACATCTTACAAATTGTTGTCATAGTTTGCCTACTGAAAAGTAATTTATAGTCTATGATTTATATGAATATAAAATAGTATAAATGGAAAACAGAAGGCCTACTAAAAATGCTGATAGATGCCATGTCTGACACATTTCAGGCAATTTTCAAAGCAACAAAACAAAGAATTAAGAATTAACATGTGCACAGAGGTCATATCATTCCAGTCATCACTTCATGCACAAATCCAAACCTCCATCATATAATTCTCCAAGAATGTACTGCCAGAAAATGGGCTTTATTAAAAGAGAACTGTTGTTGACATAATACAAATTTATTTATTACTGTTATTTATGTTATTATAAACTCACTGGAGAATCAATGTCAAAAGCTGCTGATGAACTCACCACAAAGTACCTTCTCAGCCTGAGTGATTTTTTATTTGCAGCTATTTGGCAAGAAAAGTGGAAAAAGCCACCTCCAGATAGCACACGTAGTCTGCAAGATGTCTGTTAAGGATCGCTTCATCTGGAAAGCATCTGCCGTGTACAAACATCTTTCAGACATCAGTTTTACATACATTCTAAATCATAAACATCTTAAAGATATTTTCTAAACGTCTATTTGACATCTGATAGGAAACGTCCTATAGACGTATTGCAGATGAGCAAACACTCTAAAAAATATGTCTTGCAGATGTAAATGCAGACGTCAAATAGACGTCTCCGTGATGTACATGTGTTCACACGTACATCACTGGTCAGTGTTGGGCTTTCACACTAGTACTTTTGGTGCACACTCGGGTTCGTTTGACATCAGAGTTCGGTTCGTTTGGATAATGTGAACGCTGTTTTCTGAACTCATGACTCTGTTTTCTGAATCCGGAACCTGAGTTCGCCTAGAAAGGGTCTGCGGTTCATGCGAACCCCGGTACCGCTATTAATAGTGAACCGCTATTAATAATGTATGAATTGTTCAAACTGTGTATTTATGTGTTTACTCACTGGCTTACCTGAAAAGCATGGCTGACACACTGCAGCAGAAAGATTTTATATCTCATTATGACTCCCACGTTCTTTTGAACTTTTGCATTACAGTCGTAACAAACAGAAATAGACAAATTGCAATCGAATTCGGGTTCGGACCAGGCATTCGAACCAAGTGTGAAAGCGGCCTTAAATTAATGGTTTGTCTACCTATGGACAACAGGGGGCAGTGCTGTGTTTGTGTATTTATCAGGAAAAGGAGAGCGATAAAAAGCCATGTCATGAATCCATGAAAGCTTTGTTCATCTTTACATAGATTTTGTTAGTCAAAGATTTTGTCTTTTGATGAAAATACGTTTTATATTCTGTTAATGTTCAACATTGATAATTTCCAAAATGATAAATTATGATTTTGAAAATGTATAAACATGCATTAAACATAAAAACTGAAAAGTCCTATCAAGATGAACAAAATTATTATTATTTATGATTCATTCCTCTGATGTATTTATGCTCTACATCAGTGGTAGGCAACAGGCGACCCGCGGGCCAAAACTGTCCCGCAGCCAGATTATTTTGATAGCGGCTGCTTCTGAAATAGATCTGTCATGACAGCAACAGTTACTCACAGAGTATGTGAGCGGAGCGCGGAGTGGAGCGGTGTGATTTTGACTGGAGCGAGGAGCGGGTTTTTTAAGTGTTGGAGCGTGGTTTTCACTCGCTCCAAGAGCGCTCCACCACCGCTCCATCACGAGTACAATTCATGCCAACAGCCCGTAATATAACTGCATATTTAGCAAGAATTCACGTTAAACATATTTAGCAAGCTTGATAGAGAAGGATCACTCAAATCAGAAAGAATGTGAAGCTATGATGACTGCAATGGACGGTAATGAGCGGGAAGTTATAATTCTCAAGGAATTTGTTTGTTCCTTCTAGATACTCAATATTTTCAGCTGAAAGCATGATTTAAACAAGTACTACAACACTTATTCACTTGCAATCGCTCTCTCAATAATACATTCAAACAAATGTAATACAGTGCTACTACTTAATCTGTATCCGATTTCGAATGAGCAGAAATCTGTAAGAAATGCATCGATCCGTAGGTAAAACAACTGACGAAAACGTACTGTTATTTTCATCACAAACAAAATTTGCACCGCAAAAAGCAGCAAGGCTATACCTTTTAATGCTGAAAACCATGTTATTAGCTTGTCATGTGGTAGGAAAAAAGTTTGAACACTGATGTTCTAATAAGCCACTTTGAAACTCTGCTGTTATTTTATTTATTTTATTTTTTAATATACGTTATGAACAGAACTGTGATATTTCAAACATACTGAAATACTTTAGCCGCAGAGCGGTGTTTCTGCAAGGAGTGGAGCGGGAAATGGTGAACCCAGAGTGATTATTAAATGCTCGGAGCGCGGAGGGGAAATTGTTGACGCTCCGCTCAGCTCACACTACCACACAAATGTGGCTTTTTGTTAATGACTGTCCTCCTACAGGATTTAACACAGAGTACCAGCTCTGTAACAGTCTCTCACAGGCAATTCTAGTTGCATTTTTCATCAATCAATTTCTTAAATTATCCTTTGACTATTGTTCTGGCCCGCAATATCTAGTGGCGAACATTTTTATTGGGCTGATGCCAAACTTACTTGCCGACCCCTGCTCTACATGTCAGAGCTCTGCAGAGTTGTACATAATGCAGTAGGCCTAGTTGGTGTTTATTTAGAGGACAATGGCAAACTTTTTCAGTAGTTATATTGTTTGTTTTTTTTGCAATTCAAATAAAATATAAATCATCTACTAAAAAAACATCTGACAGAACACAGGCTTCTTTTAACTGGACAATTTATCAGAATATCTATGCAGACTGACACTATGACCTACGTAGTTTGTTTGCAAGGATTATGCAAGAATGACATCAATCTAAAAATCAAAAGTATGTATATTTTTCAATAAAAATAATGCAAAATGCAGTTTCATCAGGGTCATTTCAAAATGTTAACTTTAGATCCTGACTAAAGGTCGTAGTACTTCAGCATGATTGCTAATCTGATATTGATTTTACACAACTGTAAAATCTTGTAAACTCGAATTTGTCAACTTGTGTTTCAGACAAAATAATATGTATAATGTTATATTTTAAGGTCTAGTTACTATTTATAATAGTTTGTGTGGTTTTAACAGCAAGCCACTGACGTGCGATACAGACATCATCTTTCCCTTCTCTTCAATCATTAACAGTTCTGTTGTAGTGGCGGTTTTCTAGAGTACACATGCTTTGCATATGTGACCGTATGTGTGTGAATATGTACATGGTGGACTCGTGCTAAGCTGCCATCAGATGGAGCACAGAGCTTTTTTCAGAGATGTGGTGATCTACGTGAGCTCCTCGTGATGAGGCTTATCAGTATGAGAATTCAACAGGCTGTTTAAAATACAGATGCAAAACCAAACCCTTTAGTTTACATGTGGGTGCATGTTCAACAACATTGCAGAATTCAAATCCCAGGGAATTTAAACTGTTGAAATGTGTACCATGCATTTAACATATACATACCATGGTAACGCCATGTTGTTTGGCATAAAGCATTATTTTACAATCATATTCCTTAAAATACTTTGTAGAACCATTTAAAGACCATAATGGTAATCACTCAATATATATATATATTCTAGCTTGTAGTTTTCAGTGTCTAAAGAATTAAAAGCTTTCAATTTCAGTAAATCTCTTTTTTCCCCAAAAAAGTTTGCATGTAATTCACTGTACATTTTTAAAATGCAGTTGTACTACCTAATCTGTCTGAAAGTGGTTGACTCTGATTCTTAAAAGTTGTTAGCAGACTAGATCTGCTACTCATGCTGCTGCTGCTGCTGATGATGCAGCAGAACAAGTACGACTATCTACTGTCAATAGATACACAGACTGTGAGCATGTAAGATAAGTTTGCATGTAATTCACTGTACATTTTTAAAATGCAGTTGTACTACCTAATCTGTCTTAAAAGTTGTTAGCAGACTAGATCTGCTACTCATGCTGCTGCTGCTGCTGATGATGCAGCAGAACAAGTACGACTATCTACTGTCAATAGATACACAGACTGTGAGCATGTAAGACATGTTGTTGCTGCATGAATAGGCATACATGAATCCAGTAGCAGATCTAGACAGGTGGTGCTGGGGAAGGTGGAGGGTTTCACGGTAACTCTAAAGCACTGCAGGACCAACTTACAGCAAACACTGAACTATTTAAATGTTGAGCAAGCAATCTCATTGGCTGCAGAATCAGCAGAGGCCAATCAGCTTGTGCCATGCAGTAAATGATGTGATTGCTATCAGATTGCATGTAAAGGACCTATCAGCTTGCACCATCTAGAGTTGAGTTTCACAACTAAATTAAATATGTAGTCTGGTTGATTCAGTCATATTAAGTAATAGTTTTGACTTGAATAAAAACTGACTAAACATTTTTACAATTAATCTCATTGGCTGCAGAATCAGCAGAGGCCAATCAGCTTGTGCCATGCAGTAAATTATGTGATTGCTATCAGATTGCATGTAAAGGACCTATCAGCTTGCACCATCTAGAGTTGAGTTTCACAACTAAATTAAATATGTAGCCTGGTTGATTCAGTCATATTAAGTAATAGTTTTGACTTGAATAAAAACTGACTAAACATTTTTACAATGTAATTTTATAGATTAAACAGTTTGGCTGGGTTCCTTGTTATTGTCAAACATACAACTTTACATGTTAAAATGTATTTATTCCGGCACATCAGAGGTCAACATTTTAATGTTATTAAAAAGTCATTGAAATGAGCACAAAAATTGCAAATATTTTATCAAAACAACAACAAAACAACAAAAACTGATTCATAACTACATACAACGTAGTGTAATGGTTAACAATCCTCAGATTTAAAATAATTCAAAGATCACCTTCAACTTCTTAGAATTTCATGTTATTGTACATACAATTCCCAAGTTCAATTGAGCCTCAATTAAGCCAAATAATGTTAGAAAATCAGTGTTTTTATGCCCACATTATGGGACATTAAAAGGCAAAAACAAATTCTGTAAAATACTCAGTATTTGTTTACACTTTCCCAGTTAGGA
The DNA here is from genome assembly GCF_001515645.1 of Sinocyclocheilus grahami. Taxonomy (NCBI): domain Eukaryota; kingdom Metazoa; phylum Chordata; class Actinopteri; order Cypriniformes; family Cyprinidae; genus Sinocyclocheilus; species Sinocyclocheilus grahami. Next base: position 335,758 of record NW_015505424.1, on the reverse strand, counting down.
GAAATTATTGGTGGATGAACCACATTAACTACCCATGAATCTTTGCAAATTTCATTTGTTCTGAAGGCCTCTCAGTGTTCCCTCAGTGAACTGATAGGTGAGTTTACGCTTCACTTTGCAGATCTCTCCTGTTCGCGAATAGTTTCGTAGGGCGCGGGCCATTTTCTGGTACGTCATGGTTTTCCGGTTACCCTTGCGTCTGCCCCACATCTCAGCCAGCTTTTCCTTGTTCTGGGACGAAAACTGAAACGTTCCGTTGTTAGACTGAACCCACCAAATGCAGCTCCGCATGTCTGGTGTCTGTAGCATCTCATATAAGAACTGAAACAGCCGCTCTTTCCTTTTACCTGAGAAATGACATTGTAAATGTCAAATGTATTTTAGTGATAGCAGAACATAACATTTACATTATGCATCTGACATCCGTCTATCGATCCCTGTGCATAAATATGGCAGTCTTTTGTCAAAGCCCATTGCGCCCTTTCAAATGTCAGATTAAAAACTAGTCTGTATAGTGACATCCAAATTCAAACAAATTCTGGATATTTTTTAATCGATGGAACCAAAGTCTATGTGAATCACTTGACTGTAAGGGAAGCTGTTTGGGAATAAAACTGCAAACTGAACATGTTGGAAACATAAACAATATAACATTTTACACTAAATAACCCTACCCACTAAAGTCTGTCTCAATGATTTTCTGTGGCTAGTTGCATAAACTGCTTAGACTAGTCTTACAAGTTAGCCATCCAAGTTAGTCATTTTTTTTGGACTAGCATTAAATGTAGATTGGTGCAATTAAATCTGAAAAGTAATAGTGATTACCCCCTTGGCTAAGTTCTAGTTGGTCAGAGTAGTTTAAAGACTAGTCTAAGCAGTTTATGCAACTGGCCACTAGTCTCTCTATATTTTTTTGTCCACTTTAACTGAACCAGTGTTGTTTTGGACCCCATTGACTTTCAATGAATTAACAAAAACATTCTTCAAAATGTCCTCTTTGTGTTCCACAAAAGATAGAAAATCACAAAGGTTTGAAATTACATGAGGCTGACTACATTATTACAGAATATATTATGTACAGGTGAAAAAAAAATCCCTTTATTTCCCCCCTTTTTTTAATCTAATTATCCAAATATTCTGATTCACTAATATGAATCGACTTTCCCAAAACCAAAAAGAAATAGGACAAGCAATGGCCTAGCAATTCTGTGTCTTACCTGAGAGCGGCGCTAGAGCCAGGGAGTCATATGAAATTTGACCCTTCATGTCGGAGGTCGGAGATGGTGGAAATTCTTGGCAACCAGAACTGGTGGACAGCGAATCTGAGTCACTGTACCGGTTTCTGTCATACTGGAAGTGTCCCTAAAACATAAACTATTATTAATAACAACCATGAACAGGTCAACCATCACTTACAAAATTCTAACATTGTTTACTGTATGTCTGGTGAGACCTACCCACTCATTGTGACTGGACTGACAGAGCCACGTCTGCTGCTGCTGCTGCTGCTGCTGAGGCTGTGGTTCATGCGTCTCATCTGTTCCTGGCACTCCACCATAATGCCATTCATATGCATAATGTCCAGACCAGCTGTTCTCTATGGAAACACATCACTCATTATTATCGCATATGCTGTTCGCTACAATCAACAACACGTACAGGCTCTAAGAAGATATCTATGGTTATATTATCAATGTTTTTGGTGTTAAAATACTTCCTCCTTTCCAGATTAAATGGCAGCAACAACTAAATGTATACCATGTATAGTTTGATTACCCTGAAAAGTGTAAATACTGTTTCTCTGTAGCATTTTCAAAACATTGCTGATTGTTTGAGCATCCGACCAGCCTGACATGGCAACAGCTCAACCAATGGTGTGACTTTGGGGGCGGGACTATCTGTTTGACTTACCAATGGCAGTTGTGGGGAAGGGAAACCTGTATAAACACTGTGTGACTGTGTTCAAAACTAATTTTTGCAGCTCAAAAATTACACACTTCCCAAGTAAGCCAGTAAATTTCCAGTGTTTTTGGTTTCTCCTCACTAAACTAAACTTTTGTCACCCATGACATGGTATCCACGTCTTGAGATACAAATAAAAAAGCTTTGTCAAAGAGGAAATTACTGACCTTACAAAACTGAAAAGTGCGCTTCCATTCAGTTCAAAAATGAGAAGTGACCCTTCCCTCAGTGGTCTATTACGGTGTTTAGTTAATTTTTGAACCCTCACCTGCAATACCGTGCTCCTCTTGATTTTGCCTCTGCACACCTGGTGCACACATCACCTCGACCGAGTGCTCCTGCAGGTACTCCTCAATCATGTCGAGGTCCAGGTTCCCTGACGACGGCTCTCTAGGGCCCAGATCTTGGAAGTATTGAATCTGTAGGTAAGTCAATGCACGTTATCAAACACTGAATCAGATGCAGTACAGACACTAGACAATGTACAAGACACACTCATTTTCTTTCCTTCTCCTAGATTCAGAGGAGAGCATTCATTGAAATCTGAATATTATATATTATTGAAAAAAATATATATAACTGCCCATGAATAACCATACAGCTGTTTAACAGGAATATTGGAAAGAAGTTGCAACAATTTGCCTGACTAGTACATTCTGCCTCTCCTCAGTAAAATTTGGTTTTTACATGCACCAACAGACATATTTGCATTGTGAGTGTGTGTAAACATTTTAGCGGTAATATTTTACCTCTGTTTTGACAGTTCTGTGTATTCCACATATGCACTTTGTTTTGACATTTTGACAGTATTTTAAAGCCACACTTCAACACCTAATGCCTGAATGTCTTTGCATTAAACAACAAAATGTCTAAGCATTATCAAGTGCCATTTATTTTACCAGCATACTTTCCACACAAAACAATGTTCTTCAAAGATTGTGGCATAAGAGTCACTGTTTTTAGAGTCACTTTTTTTCTTTGCACCACTTTGCATTAACACCAGAACTTTACAATGAAATCTGCATGCATATTTGTTGATCAAATATGGTATTATATGGCCATAATGACTACCCATCTGCTTATTAAGGTCATATAATTTCCAGCATACTTATTACAAACAGTTATACAACAGTTCATTGAGAATCTTTTCATATGACTGGCCAAGAGTATGATAAATGATATTTTACTCGTGTGATGCTTAAATATATCACAGAGCCATTTTTTTGTAGTTATAAAAATCATCTGTCATACATTTTTCCCAATGCTTTCCTCTTCACTTAAACAAAAAATAAGAACAAATAATACTCACATTTTCAAGAGTTGCCAACATCTGAAAACAAAAAAAGCATGTCAGTTGAGTAAAAACAGCACACGAGTACAAACACCTTAATGTGGCTCTACATGACTGCACAGAATGCTGTTAGAATGCAGTTTGATCACTTCAAGTTTTTCTGAAAGATACTTCACAACTCAAGCAATGAAACTGAAAGCGTAAAAAGAAAAAAAATACTGTAAAATTAGCACAAATAACTGCAAACACAGCAGTTTGAATGATAATAAAGACATATGGATGTTCAGTTACCTCAGGGCAGTTCCAGTTTAGTGAGACAACTATTATCGTATCACAACAGAAAAAGTGGAAACGAGTGTGACTGCTGAACAAGAGCTTGGAAGGAGGGTGGAGCCGTACATCACCTGTAATGGGCACCTGTTGCCTGATCTGATCCTTTTATATCCTCCCAACTCGCTCTCTCTCTCTCAGTTCTTCCCTCCTCCTACTGGAATACTCATAACGTTAAGCCAACCTTCCATCATCCAAATGCAAATCTCTATTAATCAAACATTGATCTGGGTTTAACGGTATGGGCGAGTCTTACGGCCTCTCCCCTTTGCTCTGTCTGTGTCAAAGCCTTCTGGGCATGTGGGCTGCGATGTTACTTTGTGTCCTAAAAACCGGGATTTTACTTGTAACTGACACAGTGATAATTGAGGCGATTAGTTTTATTACACAGATCCAGATGAACTCCTTTTTTCCCCTCTCTGAAATCCTGCTAAATCCTGCTGTTGACATGATTCTGAATGAATTACTTGAAAACTACTGGATGAGATACTTACATGATTATTTAATGTTAATAAAATGAAATCATTTTTACTAGCACACAACAGCTTTGTTGATGCATGAAAACCATAATCTTCCTGTTCTGTGGTCAGTAAAGTTGAATGACGGAACAGTAACTCGAAATTAAATCAAACAACAGCTTCTAATTGTTTATTACTCTTATATCAACAAGGCAACACACACTACCATTAAAAAGTTTGGGGTCATTAAGATTTATTTATTTATTATTATTTAAAAAAAATAAATTATTACTTCTATTTTGCATGGACACATTACATTGATTAAAATTGACAGCAAAGGCATTTATAATGTTACCATAGAATTCCATTTTAAATAAACGCTGTTCTTCTCCACTTTCTAAGAATACTGAAAAATGTATACATTTCCACAATAATATTAAGTACTGAGTAATATTAATTAACTACATGTATTAACTGTATGGTTAGGATGAAGGTTTGGTTTGGTTTAGTGTTAGTTGCATGTAATTGTGCATGAGTTATTTTTATTACTATAGCAAGTATGTGTAAAGGACACCGTAAAATACAGTGTTACCAAGTACTGTACACCTCAAAATGAAAAGACTTATAGAGTATATAATAACCACTTTTTTATGATGCTTTTCAACAACATGAGAGTGAAAAAAACAAACAAACAAAAAAAATTTGTTTAATTAAAATCTTTTATTCCATGTTATTATTATAAATCCAATCATTTTATTAAAATGGTCTAATGGTCTAATGCGTGCATTTCATGATAACATCCTTTTGACTGGAAGATAGTGTTCTTTGGCAACAAGTACTACATATTTTATGATATAAGTCACCTGATAAAACATGAAAAACTACATACTGCGCACATGAGGCAGTCGGATGGCCTGTGGTGGAATAGCTCTTTTGTGACATAAAGCTTGTTACTGCATTGGTTAGAAACGGGGAAGTACCTATCCAAAACATAGAGTAGCAGGAATTTACACCTTAGAGGAACAGAGAAAGTGAAATGAGGAACAGCTTTAGGCCTACTGCAAACACACATTTGCAGACTACCCCCCTGAGTTGGCTTGAGTCCCTCATTACTGTTTCCAAAAATGATTTTGTCAGCAATAAAATTATTCTCGGTCACTAAACCCTTTGTAAACATCACTGACAAGCTGTATGATTTAAAAGCATATTTTACTGTAGAAAATAAATTTAAGAGCCTGTAAAACTTGACAGTCAATTGTTGGCTCAACCTCTAATTTAACAACGAGGTAATAAATGTCAAAGATGAAAAAAATGTCAAGGCCACAGCGAAATTATATATATATAACTCTCGGATGGATTGGCATGGTAATGTACATGACAATGTTAATTAATTTGGTCTTGGCGGAATAGATCTGCTATGCTACTACTGCTGCTGCGGCAGAGCAAGTACGATACTTGCTACTGCCAATACATCCACAACATGCTGCTGTGAGCATGTAAGAAATATTGCTGCTGCAAATATAACATACATGAAATAACCCCCATATAGCATACATGAAATAACCCCATATAGCATACACGAATCACCTCGTAGCAGATCTATACAGGTGGAGCTGGGGAAGGTGGAGGGTTTCTGAAATGCACTGCAAACTGCTACAGCGAACAAAAGCCAATATTTGGTATTTGAATATTGAGCAGTAAGTTCATTGGCTACCGAGACAGGAGAGAACCAATCAGCTGCCATATGACAATGATGTCGCCAGATCAGATTGAGCTAGACCTATCGGACTGCGCCATCAAGAGTTTCATGCCAGAACTCTGTATATGGGTCAAAGACGAAAAGGGTGTTTCAAGCATTAAAAAAATAAAAGTGCAATACAGCTTTAAGTTTTGTTTTTTCCCCGTACGTTAGAATGTGTCCTGTTTAAGTTTATATTTTTCTGAACAAAAAAAAAAATATTATCATGCATTTTTTACCATGTTTGACAGAAGACACGCACTAAAATGTAATTCAGTGTAACAATATTTATATACCAAAAAAATCTTGTTAGGCATATTTAAAACATGAATCATTTGATGACATATTAAAATACTCTATTTAAGCATCACAGTGCAGCCCTCAAACATCAATTAACTTTAATTGTTTAATCTTTATACTTTGCTAATGTCCTTCAAACCACTATGTTTTCCAATTTGCCAACAATAAGTTTTTGTAAGGAAGTGAAAATCATTTAAAATATATTAAAATTTAGTACGATCATATATTCTTATTTGTATTTTAATAAGTACAGGTCAGAATAAGTATATTGTTTCGTTTTTACATAAATATATGTGTTACACTGAATGACCATGTTTTGTTACTCTGAATGACGATTTGCCAAAAAGAGAGATAACATTGCCATTGTTCCCATAACTGAAATATTTGTAGTATCAATCTGTGTCATTAAATTAGTTTTAATAATAATCTTGAGTAAATGACTGCAGAGACAGATGTTGAAATATAATAAGCATTTTCCTGATGCTCCCCTACCATGCTTGCTTAGCTTGTCACTTGGTTTCTGACTTGCTCAGCCTCAAAAATTCCTGCTTGCAGCCACATTTATTAATACTTTCTGTTTGCAAACAAATGACATGATCAGGATGAGTATTTGGGTGGAGAATCCCCTCAGTGATCTCTCTTGAACTACTGACATACTGTAGTGAGGGGGTCTCCCTGCACAGAATTATTGGCAAGCTATTATAAGTGGAAGAAAAAAAAACTTCTGTATAAAAGAATAGCAGATTCCACAGCACAACTAACGATAACTGCACAGAGAAACAATATTGTTGGAATCTCTTTCATATTGTTGGATACTGATGGATTTGTTTAGTTTTTTTTCCAGCTGATGAATGATAAAAGCATTGACAGCCAATTAGAATTCATTCAACTTTAAAGAGCTCGAGCATTTAAAGTGGCAGACAACAAATCTGCAGCACATGCTTAGAATGAACAGTGCTATTGTTCATCGGTGTGGAGGCTAACATAGTTACTGTTATAGTTATTTTATAGTTATTGTTATTGGTGTGAACAGGCTTTAAGAGCGCCACCCAAGCTACTGGGTCCACACTTAGTTTATTAGCTTTTTGGATTTTTACAGTGCCTAGTGACTCCCTCTGTTCATGGGTGTCTATAATTAATCAATAATCAGATTTAACAATACCAAAATTCATTCAAATATTAATATTTACTAAGTTTAACACATATCTGTCGATGCTAAACATTCCTCATTTATCTGTAATATAAATAAGATGCTAAAATAGTTATTTATACAGTGATACTGTCATTCAGTATCATTCAGCATTTTGACATTTCACTGAATGACGTGTGTTTTTGTAACCTATGTTACCACACCATGAAAAGGTGAAATTATCAAGTATTTAAGAGCAATAATCTCACTTTTCTGCAGCACCACACGGTCTTTCAGGTGCCATTTAATGATGTCACAGACTGTCTAATGACTATCAGTTTTTTATATGATTTCAGAATAACTTCTGTTACACTGAATGATCTCAGATAAACTGCATTCCCTGTCCATTTAAATACTTAAAAAAAAAAACAATAAGACATAGTCCTTTTGATATAACACAGCCAATACTTACTTGAAAATGCCAAGACAACAAATATATTTTTTAACTTGGTATTTTATATGTTTATTTAAATATGTATTGGTAAAATCAAAGTCCGGACCGTTACGCTGAATGACAATTTTAGACTTTGGAACATTATTTCCCCCATATTTTGACATTTTATTGTCACAAAAGTTATTTAAAAAATATGAAAGTAGACAATTTACTTGCATTTAAGATGTTTTTAGTGCATTTAAAATGACTTTTGTAAATGTAATTTGATGCGGACACCAAAATGGTGATGTCTCGTCTTTGACCCATATATATATATATATATATTACATAAAAAAAATGGTATGGCAGCATTTAAATTCACTGGTTTTAAAATACATTTTAACAATTTAAGTCAAAGATATTATTTCTCATCACAGAATCAACCTGAATACATTAGTTTATACCCACAAAGCTAATTTCTATGGTTTAAATTGTGTTGAAATGTAGCTTTTTACAGTGTTTAAAATCTCTATTTACTTTTTTTTTTTTTTACAAAAGATCCAATCCGATATATATTATAAAGTCCCTGTCATAGGTCCTTAATGTTACTTGGTTGACATTGACTAAAACTGTATCTTCTTGCAGAAGGATAGCATTTAATTTCCTTCTAAAATGGTGTTTTACTAATTTAATGGTATTTTTTTTACAATAACAGACAAAAACGTTTTCAAAATATCTTCTCAAAAGAAAGAAAGTTATATATATTTGAAGGTGATTAAATGACAACATGAGTAAATACATTAAGATGTATAAGCAAAGATCAGCTTGTGATTGTCTCTTACAAATAATACAGATACATGTGAAAACATCTTTTTCTCTGAATGACAATTTTAGACTTTGGAACATTATTTCCCCCATATTTTGACATTTTATTGTCACAAAAGTTATTTAAAAAATATGAAAGTAGACAATTTACTTGCATTTAAGATGTTTTTAGACTCACATTTTAATTTCTCTTCAAATACAACAATAGATCATCACGTGAGAGGGCATATTTCTCCTGTTCATAGAAGCTTCCCTTCTGTGAGGTGAAAGGTCAATGCTCAAACCTCATTCTAACTGGCATCTGCTAATATCAATGGGGGGGAATTTCTGTATTGGGTTTTATTAAATCACAGTCAATACAATGACAAGGCCTTGAACTGTTAGTCGTGAGAAGTGATTAGTAATGACATTGCTGGCTTCAGCGACAGCTGGGAAAATACATCTGGCTCTCTGGCTCTGCCAACAAAGCTAATTTCTATGGTTTAAATTGTGTTGAAATGTAGCTTTTTACAGTGTTTAAAATCTCTATTTCTTTTTTTTTTTTTTTACAAAAGATCCAATCCGATATATATTATAAAGTCCCTGTCATAGGTCCTTAATGTTACTTGGTTAACATTGACTAAAACTGTATCTTCTTGCAGAAGGATAGCATTTAATTTCCTTCTAAAATGGTGTTTTACTAATTTAATGGTATTTTTTTTACAATAACAGACAAAAACGTTTTCCAAATATCTTCTCAAAAGAAAGAAAGTTATATATATTTGAAGGTGATTAAATGATAACATGAGTAAATACATTAAGATGTATAAGCAAAGATCAGCTTGTGATTGTCTCTTACAAATAATACAGATACATGTGAAAACATCTTTTTCTCTGCATTATGGCCTTCCGACGTGTGCATTATGGCCTTCCGAAGTGCGACGTGGCTGCATCAGTGAATGATGAGATATTTTGCTAAATAAAAGAATCCTGCCTGAAGAATAGAGTGAAAACTTCATTATGTCTATTTTCTGCGTGTATGAGGTTTTATGCATGCGCAGTAAGGTGAATGTAGCGTTTACCAACTTTTTTTCTTTTAAGTGTGAATGAGAAACTTATGGAAGTCCCTTTAAAAGAGAGTGTTTAAGTGCAAAAACACCGTTTTCAAATGTATCCACACTCACATTTTAATTTCTCTTCAAATACAACAATAGATCATCACGTGAGAGGGCATATTTCTCCTGTTCATAGAAGCTTCCCTTCTGTGAGGTGAAAGGTCAATGCTCAAACCTCATTCTAACTGGCATCTGCTAATATCAACGGAGGGGGAATTTCTGTATTGGGTTTTATTAAATCACAGTCAATACAATGACAAGGCCTTGAACTGTTAGTCGTGAGAAGTGATTAGTAATGACTTTGCTGGCTTCAGCGACAGCTGGGAAAATACATCTGGCTCTCTGGCTCTGCCTTGTCAGATAAAGTCCACCATCTGGAATATGGCGGTTTTTATGAACTAACTCACCGCTCACTTCATCCTAACCTCGACTGAGTTATCAAACTGACCCGAGCGAGTGTTTACTCTGCAAACAGGCTTCTGAAATCCCTTTGCAACATTTGTCCAGCGAGAATCCCACAACAACTCCCTCATTTGTGGACATATTGGTTCTGAATCAGTTTATCACCTGTTTTTGTGTAAAGGACACATGCAGAGCCAGAATACTGTCTGACTGAATGTGAACCCTAAACAGGAATCTACTGTGTGAATTTCCAGATTTTGCCTGCCAGAAAATTCACTTTCATTTTTGTAATCCAAAGTCATCTTTGACTATGCAGACTTGAAGACTCTGATACAGTAGCTGTCATCAGAAGCATAGCCTCTGGTCATAAGCAATGCTTGGATTGCGTAATTTACACATAATTGTTTTAATGTGTTTGCCAAGTTTTTTGCATTGTTTTGACTCTTAGCAACCGCTGAGGAGTGAAACTGGATTTTTGGAATGTAGATGTATTGAATTGGACATTGAAAAGATGCCTTTTTAACGCTTGGCACCACCTTAACGACGAGCCAAGAAAAACAAGACGTAAACAATAATACCAACAATGATGCAACTGGTTCTACAAGGGAGAGCTGTAAAGCAGAAGAGCTTGTTCGGAAAACCCCTGGCTCAAAGAATATCTGGCAGTTGTGTTTTCTTGCACCTGCTGCCGATTAGTGATGTTAAGAGACAAAAAAGAGAGATAGCTGCAGGTGTAGTTTTCAGAGACATGAGCGAGCAGATTCTTATCATGTTAATATTTTATTGAATTCATACTACATGCATAATTAATAAGGGCAAATGTGATAGGCTTGCTATTGATAATAGTCAACAACAAGAAGGGTCCCAGCTAACAGGTAACATTCTCAGAACATTCTGGCAAGGTTCTCTCAATGTTACAAACAAACATTCTTCCAATAACATTAATAGAACGCTCATTCACGATGATCTGCTCATCAATATTGTTCTCAAAATGTTAGCACAGAAATATTGTTTATACATCAATACTTTTTTTAATTGATATTTTAGTTGGACTTCTAACTTTTTTTTTAAAGTAAACATTACTATTTACTATTTTCGGATGGTTCGGAGAATATTCAAAAGTAACTTTCCCATAAAGTTTGCAAAATGATCAGGTGGAAAGTTGTCTGTTTTCTCTAACGTTCACATAAAAAGCAAGAAAAACAAAATTTTGAATGTTCAGAGAACGTAATGTACAATTCACCATTTTCTCTCAATTATCAACCCAATCTCAAAACTACACACCAACAAACCTCATACTTCCAGGTCGAAATCAAATATTTTAGTCAAAAACCTATTTTCTTTTGCCAGAATCAAACTTTGGCCTCAGGTGACACACATATCTGACAAATTCAGACACTACGTCATTGCCTAATGAACACTAGAGATATCAGTTCAAAACACTGTTACACAAACCTCCTTTTGGGAATCCGGAAGCATGTCAATGTCTACTAAAATATACAACATAAACGGAGATTTGCAGATACAGTAAAATTCAACAAAAAGCTTTAAGAAAAGTTTACTTTCTTTACACTAAACGATCTTGCAGTGGATGGAAACCACTAGAAAAGTTCAAATGCCAAAGATTTGAATATGAACACACAATACAGTATACTGTCAATTACTGTACAGTAAAAATAAATAAATACATAAAATCAGCATCTTCTGTCAAAATGCATTACATATGTTGGTAATGACCTTTTTGCTTAAAGCAGTTTCTTAGCCTTCTGTCAAAATAATTTCTCTACCTCCCCTAGTTCTACAAAATACAGTATGGCTACAAATCAAGTGTGAGGGGTTTACAACATGTGCTACAGTATTTAAAGTATGTGTAAGTAGTATAAAAGCCCTGTAGATGAGCCTACAGGCCAACTTCCCTCCTGGTCATTCCATACACAAGAACATGCTCAACTATAGTGCTTTGTATTTGATTAGGAACAAACATCCTTTTGACCGCTTCATTTTTATTTCCCCCACCTTCCTCTTTATCTCTCACCACTAGGATTCCTTTTCCAAAGCACATAATCACATGTGACCCTATTTATGTTATCCTGAGATTCAGATCAGTTTTTGCTACTTAATGTTTACACATGGATAAATGTGTGCTATTTGAGTTCATGTTGCGATGCTTATGGTAATTATATTGTAATGTGTACTTGTGTTTTCTGAATGAGAACATGGTCAGACGTGTGTAAAATGAGGGCATTTGTCTCGAGTTTGCTAGAAAACATTTAGGAAATGTGTCTTTGTTTTGAGAACAGAATGAATGGTTTGGGAAATTGGGCCAAACAAATCAGTTATAGTGTGTTAGCAATCTTTTTGTTTGCCAGTTCTCTCTCTATATATTTTTTTATATATTGGTTTGTAACAAAGCATAAATAATTCTTGCATAAATCATTACCCACAAAATGAATGGACAATCAATCAATCAATCAATCAATCAATTTATGTAGGCAAAGTTATGTGTTGTTTGCTGTTGTTTTAAATGTTTTGAGATGTGTTGTTGTTGGATCGAGAACTGCTTTCAGAATGCAACTGACCTTGACAGGAATGAGGAAATTGTTTGCTAAAAATAACTGCTAGCTTCTATTAATAGTTAGACTTACTGTACAAGGCAAAGAAACATGGCATCAACTGGGAATGAACTAATGATGTAATGTGTAATGAGTGAATGTTTTTTTTTATTAATATGTTTTAAGATGTTAATACACACTATTTACTACTGTATTGTTTCTTTGTTTGTAATTTGTTTTAGACTTTTAGTGTAATTCACAATTGTTTGAAATACTGTAAAATTAACAAAATAAGTAGATTATACTACATTATTCATTATATTATAGAACAATATTTAAACAAGTACATTGCATTACTGTCAATCCGATGTATTGTGTTATTGGCAACTACCAAAATCTGCTGTCATTTGTAACAATTGTAATGCAATTCCAATATTAAAGCATAATTTTTAGGGTTCATATATTTTGTTGTATTTCCCCCCTTGTTTTATGCGTTTACTGTAATATTTATAGGGATACTCCAGCCCAAAATGAAAATGTTGTCATTATATCACTTACCCCCATGTCGTTCCAAACCCCTGAAAGCTTAGTTCGTCTTCGGAACACAATTTAAGGTAATTTGGATGAAAACCGGGAGGCTGTCCGATTGACTGCCAAGTAAATTACACTGTCAAGGTCCAGAAAAGTATGAAAAACATTGTCAGAATAGTCCATCTGCCATCAGTGGTTCAACCGTGACGTTATGAAGCGACGAGAATACTTTTTATACGCGAAGAAAACAAAAATAACGACTTTATTCAACAATCCGTCTCCTCTGTCTCTCTGCATCACCGTAGCACCATTTTGGAGAATAACTGCTAAACGCAAGCATCGTACGCTATTCAGTGTCAGCCGCGACACAAGGATACGTTTTCTACGTGTATTTACGCTTTGATTTAAACGAAAACAGCACATCTGTGCAGCGCAGCTGACACAGAATAGCATACGCTGCTTGCATTCAGTGGATATTCTCCAAAATGGCGCTACGGTGATGCGGAGAGACACAGAGGAGACAAATTGTTGAATAAAGTTGTTATTTTTGTTTTCTTCGCGTACAAAAAGTATTCTCGTCACTTCATAACGTCACGGTTGAACCACCGATGGCAGATGGACTATTCTGACAATGTCTTTTATACTTTTCTTGACCTTGACAGTGTAATTTACTTGGCAGTCAATCGGACAGCCTCCCGGTTTCATCCAAAATATCTTAAATTGTGTTCCGAAGACGAACAAAGCTTTTAGGGGTTTGGAACGACATGGGGGTAAGTGATTAATGACAACATTTTCATTTTGGGCTGGAGTATCCCTTTTAGCTTAATGTTTGTAACAAGTAAATACATGCTAACTGTTGTGAAGCCAAAGGCAAGTAATTTTTTATTCAATTCATTCTTATATTTTATAGTTTTATTTTTATGAAACTTTTTACATTTTAAAAATACATATATTGGGATTGTGTTACATTTATTCCTAACATAACTTTTTCGAAGGGTATTTTGAGCTAGATAAACATCTATTTTTCGTCTTGTTTTTCATAAGTGGTGTCTGTTTGACTGTACTTGTGTACTCCAGCATGCAAATATATCCTTTATCTCTCTGATATACAAACAGGCCTTCATGGAGCTGTATGTTGTGAATGTCTGAGTATTGGTGGTTTGGGGGTGTCGTCTCACAGCTCTTAGCTGCTCGGAAAACTTATGGGTAATTGAGTCATTGTCAGCACAGTGCAGGTGTACTTTACAGTTTAGAAAGAATCCCCAACCGAATTCACACATAGCAAACTATAAGCAAATCAGTTACATGCAGATAGAGGTTTGCCGGGAATTTCCCCCAAAGGCCCACAGGCATGATGGACAGTTTCAAGCATTGAACAAATAGAGCTGAGTATAAACAAACCCAAATTTGAGGGGGATGATTTTTAAATTAGGATACATAATATTTGGATAAAGATTCAACTTTGCATGCATTTACACTGTAAGTAAGCCATAGACTTAACTATGACTAGTTTATATGTATCTAAAAAATCAATATGTAATAACAAACATCAGTTCTCGTTGTGTCTGTCAAAATATGACAAAGAAAAAGCTTACTGATGATTGTACCTCCACCTCAATCTATCTACGGAACCTACAAATCAGACTTTCTCCTGAAAAGTGCATTAAATAAAAAGTTATATTTAAATGATATTGAAAATAGTGAAACATGATATACAGTGCAACATTCAACATGTATACTACCGTCTGTAAAACCCATTTATTTGATCAAAATCACATTAACTGTTTTCTATTTGAATATATTTTAACATCTAATTTATATTCACGATGGCAAAGCTGAATTTTCCGCATCATTACTCCAGTCTTCAGTGTCACATGATCCTTCAGAAATCACTCTGATATGCTGATAATATATCTATATTATCATCTTTTGTTTATCACTGAAAACAATTGTTGCTTAATATTTTGTATGAATATATACATAGTTTTGCAGATGAATAGAAAGATCAAAAGAACAGCATTTGTTGAAAATAAAAATATTTTGTAACATTATTAATGTGTTTACACAGCATCATTGCTATCTAAATGTAATAATCTATAATAATAATAATAATAATAATAATAATAATTAATAAAAGCCTAAACTGAATCCTGCAGGTTCTCGGTGGTTTACAGTCAAATGCTGATCAAGAATTGCTCACCTGACAAATAACTGCTGATGAATCACAATCTGCACATGCAGAAAAACAGTTTCACAGATGTCTACAATAAAGCTGGGAAAACCCTTCCCTTCAAACGCCCAATTCAGCGGAGTGCTATTGATTCATGCAGCATTATGGCACTTGTGCTGATCTATGACACTTAAATGACAATAACTCCAGTGTACTGACAACTCACACCTGTCATAAAAGTTGATGATCTGAGACAAATTAGGGCAAATGTAGATATAATTTGAAACTTTTCCTTGATGTTTGACCCCTGCAAACTACGAGGTTACAGTGTAGTGTGTTACATATCATCCCTTCTCCAAAAATGATTTAGTACTAGGAATGTTGTTGATCAAACATGAAGCCCTACGGATCTAGTACAGTTATCCCACGGGACACAACTTTCCCAGCCAGTATCCAAAGGCAATAAACCTCTCTAGACAAACAAAGGCCATTTTATCTGTGGCTCGGTAGAACATACATGAATGTAAATCATGTTTTCTCAAGTGGGAAAGATAAGATATGGGAGAAGGCCTTCCAGCGTCTCATGCAGGATGAGCTTGAAA
Source organism: Sinocyclocheilus grahami (assembly GCF_001515645.1). Taxonomy (NCBI): domain Eukaryota; kingdom Metazoa; phylum Chordata; class Actinopteri; order Cypriniformes; family Cyprinidae; genus Sinocyclocheilus; species Sinocyclocheilus grahami. The sequence continues at coordinate 319,941 of NW_015505424.1, read as the reverse complement.
CCGCAGAGACCTGAAAAGACTCACGAAATGTGAAGTAACACACACACACACACACGGGCTTTGTTATGAGACTGTACTGTAGTCCCTTTGGTTATTCATACTCTCATTCTCCATCTGCTGTTAGTAATCATCTGTTCATTATTTGCCATCAACCTAGTGATGAACAGCAAACCCCTTCTAGGAGAGTAAAGACATATTGGCGATAATACAGTACATTTCCCATGAACTGTTTGTGTATATTTATGTAGATTTTTTTTCAAGACCTTTAGGGCATTTATAGTAGGGGTTAACTGCACTGTGCTAACCAAACCAATCTTTAAGCCTTGTTAAATACAGAACCCAAGGGGTCAAGGTTTACTGGTTAGCATTGTCAAGTTATCCCGTGCTGGTATGCTGATTCAAAAAGCACCTTTCTCCACTGACAGCCAATCAATTTTGAAATCAAGATATAAATCACCAGTATTTAATTTCAGTGTTGTGATGTTCTACCAGTGAGTTGTGACATGTTATTTTTGAAGTGGCTCTTTAAGATGAATGGAAATAATAAGGAGTAGCTTCCTTGGTTGAGACCGACATCATCATATCTGTCAAACTACAGTATTTTCCTCTGCCACAAGAGGGACCAATAGATAACAGAGACTGAATCCACCATGCTATATAGTGGAAGACACAAGTAATATGCATGCATAACGAAGACTGAAAGATGTCCATCATTTACTAACCCTCACGTTGCTCCAAACCACTTTGGCTGTCTTTCTTCAGAGAAACAACAACAAAAGATGTTAGGGTGTAAGGAGGTATTTTACAGACTGACAGCCTCAGTCACTATTCAATTTCATTGCATCTATTTTTTTTCTGACCAGCTGCCACAAAATGTTTGCGTTTCCCCGAGAAACTTCACATCTTGCAAGCAGAGAGAAAACTGGTGATGGAAATAATATGAAGTGGGAGGAAAAATTATATTTCAGTGCAAAGTTTATCAGGAGAATGCATGTCTTTTACCACGGAATGCAAACATTTTGTAAGCAAGATTTGTTTTTCTTTTTTCTTTTTGACATTGTTCAAAACCTTTGTGACTCTTTCATGAAAGAACATATTTTGAAAAAAATGTCTCAGCATTTTTATTTAGTTTTTGTTATCCTTTATTCAATGGTAACCAAAACTGTTTGGCTACCAACAATCTTTAAAATATGACATTGTTCAAAACCTTTGTGACTCTTTCATGAAAGAACATATTTTGAAAAAAATGTCTCAGCATTTTTATTTATTTTTTTGTTATCCTTTATTCAATGGTAACCAAAACTGTTTGGCTACCAACAATCTTTAAAATAATGTGTGTGTGTATGTGTGTGTGTGTGTGTGAGTGTGTGTGTGTGTGAGTGTGTGTGTGTGCGTTTTTGTGCCATATGAGGAAACAAATTTGTATAATGACATGGGTATGACATAGGTATTACAGGGAGATGGTGACTTATGAGGACATTACCCCATGTCCCCACTTTTCAAAATGCTTATAAATCATACAGAGTGAGTTTTTTTGAAAATCTTTAAATGCAGAAAGTTTTGAGGGATAGGTTTAGCCAGGGGATATAAATTACAGTTTGTACAGTATAGAAACCATAACGCCTATGGAATGAACCCGTGTGTGTGTGTTCTACAGAAGAAAGTAAGTCATAGTTTTGAAATGACATGATGGTGAGTAAATGAAGACATGACTTTCATTTTTGGGTGCACTTCAGTGTGACACCTCAGTGTGTTTATTATTAAGCAAATGTAACTGATAACTATACAGATTTTTTTTTCAATAATGAATTGCGTACTAATCTGAACTAATCATATATACATATATATAGAGAGAGAGAGAGAGAGAGAGAGAGAGAGAGCGAGAGAGAGAGAGAGAGAGAGAGCGAGAGAGAGAGAGAGAGAGAGAGCGAGAGAGAGAGAGAGAGAGAGAGAGAGAGGCAGTAGTTTTAATAATAGATATTATAATATCTTATATCTTATCTTATATTATAATATTAGATATTGAGAGAGAGCGAGAGAGAGAGAGAGAGAGAGAGCGAGAGAGAGAGAGAGGCAGTAGTTTTAATAATAGATAGTTATAATCGTTTCACAAACAAGACAGTTTTTGCTATGAATTGCACCTCAGTGTCATTCTTAACCTCTTGCTCTAGGAGGCACTCTAGGATATAATTTTAAATAAAAAAACTATGTGAGTTTGTACAAAGAACACAAGCCAGTTGTCATATTACAGTACCAGCACATTCACATATATTATTACTATAGCTTTATATATACAAATATGCAACAGTGATGTTATGGGTTACATGTTTAAGCGTTTATGGAAGAAATGCATTTAAAGGATGCATAGCCTATTTGTCGAAAGTGAATTAGATAAAGAATGAGAAAAACTCACACAACCTCACAATTCTCAATGCTGAGTTATCTTCAAGGAACTTAAAATTACAATTTGAATACAAATAAAGGCAACACAGGTTTTTCTTGTAGTGATTGGTCTCGTTGTTGACAGAGATGAAGAGGTCCCTCTTTCTCACACCGCCTTAATGGACACAAACACCTTCTGCTTTTCAGGTCAATAATTTTTCTCTGGTTCTGGTTGGCTGAACTCAAATTGAGACAGTAAAATATTATCGGGCAATGTTAACATTCCACTTGAGCTCTAATCGCAAGCTCGCATGCCAGCTACAATCATCACTCACTGTACCTGTGTTTCTCTCTCTCTCTCTCTCTCTCTCTCTCTCTCTCTCTCTCTCTCTCTCTCTCTCTCTCTCTCTTCCTCTGTTGGTGTACATATCTGTTGCATGAATCCAGCTTAACAAGTGCCATCTCATATAATACAATTTAATACAATTATTCCAGTTAAACTTTTTGATAAATTAAAGCAATTGGGGACCTTGCTTTTTGGATTTTGGATTTTTTGCAGAACAGAACACAAGTAGTTAAAATTAATAATATACTTTCAAGTCTCAAGACAATTAGTGTGGGGGCCCCACAAGGATGTGTACTGTCACCACTATTGTACTCTGTATGCACTAATGATTGTGTTTCACATTGTAAATCAGTGCAAATTTTTAAGTTTGCAGATGATACTACATTGATTGGTTTAATAACAAATAATAACGAATCGGACTATAGAAGGGAGGTTTCTACACTGTTTGAATGGAGTTGTACTCATAATTTGAAGTTGAATGTCCTAAAAACAAAGGAAATGGTGTTTGATTTCAGACGGAGGACAAATGCTATTTTGCCATTAACTATTAATGGTCAGGACATTGAAAATGTTCAATGTTTTAAGTTTCTCGGAACTACTATCTCTGCAACGTTAAAGTGGGACGACAACCTAAGAGGCATTATTAAAAAATCTCATCAAAGACTTTTTTTCTTAAGACAGGTTAAAATGTTTGGCGTATCTAAAGTTGGTATGTTAAATTTTTATAGAGCTGTCATTGAAAGCGTGCTGACTTTCTCACTTATAGTATGGTTTGGTAGCTCCACAGCAAAGTCAGATTAGTAACATAACTCGGGTTGCTTCGAAAATTATTGGTTGTGATCTTCCCACTATTGATGAGATCTATGTTTCACTTTTGCAGAAAAAAGGTTTAACAATCCTGAAAGATCCCTTACATCCAGCCAGACACCTCTTTACGCCTCTTCATTCAGGCAGACGCCTTGGAGCAATTAAAACTAAGTCTACAAGTTTTTTGAACAGCACTTATTGTAGGATTGTTCATGCTCTTAATTCCTCTGATGTCTATGCACCTGTATTTCACTCCTTATAATTGATATAACATATATAGTTGTGAATGTGTATGTATTTGTACATACACATGTATATACTGTATGTATTTTAATGTTATTATTGTTGATGAGCTAACCAAGCAAAATTCCAAACAACTAGGGTGTTTGGCAATAAATAAATACATACATAATGAAATAATCTAATCTCAGTACTCTCTTTCTACTGTGCTGTTGTGAAATGATAACTGTTGTATGCTAAATTCCCATCACAGGAATACCTATCCTTTAAAAACTATGTATAGAAGTGAGAACCTTTCAGTAAACAATTGTCAAAAGAACCATTTATTTCTTAGAGAGAAAAATATGTTAATATATATATATATATATATATATATATAAAACATACATTCAAAAAGTCAACAATGTAATATTAGACATGAACTGCGCTTGTCGGAAGGCGGGACTTTGTAGAAAACTAAGTGTTTGAGAGAAGCGGGGCATAGAGGACATACAATAATGTACAGTATTTGAAATTTTTTATTTTTTTTTTGTACATTAAAGCATGTCAACATATTCTGTTACACCAAATACACAAAATAATGATCTTTAAAAAAGCATCATATGACCCCTTTAACATTTCACTTGTCACACTGGATATATGAATGCATACTGCAGAAATGGCCTGAGTTCTGTGGCAGTATACTTTTCTGAAAAAGCCTAAATGTTATGCACTCAGCTTCCACTCATGACTACTTAGTTGTCTAGTTACCCGATTGGCTTCTGTGCATGTTCTAACTATTGATACTCTGGGTTCAGGGCATATTCCGGGCTCGGAGCCCTCCCTCAGGACAGCAAGCTAAATTTGCTTACTATTTGCTCAATCCGATTATATGTAAGTGCGAACTCATGAACCGTAAGATATCAGTTTAACCTATTTAACTTGTCTCAAAGTAACATGTGCAACAAGTCTTTGCCTGGAAATAATTGAAGCAATCAAATTTGAGACAATCGATAATTTATCATCCTTATTTATTGCTATTTAATTCTTTCCCCCTCTTTACCTTTGCTTATATAATTGGAGTGCCAATGGCAAGGCTTAAAATAGAATCCAAAATAAGATCCTTTTCTTACCTCTGTTCTTCCAGGCAGGCTCTGACTCGTGAATGTGTTATCATGTATACTGGCTGATTGTATTTTATACTGTCAACGTGATTCTCACGAGTGAGCCAACATGAAAGTTTTTTTTCAGTTTTGTATTTTATAGTCCTCAAATAATGAGGCTTGTTTGGTTCTCTTTTCAGTGGTGGAAACTATTTGCACGATGAACCAGTGTGTTTATGATTACTATAATAAATTCAAATAACATGATAACAAATACCAATTTGTAACATCAAGCTGCAAAACAGACTGTTTTTTGTACAGCTAAAATACTGGAAACGGCTGACACCGGAAGCCTCGTACATCCAGTTCGAGAATGATGACTTCTTACATAAGAAATACGGAGCATAGCAGAGTTTGAATGGCTGCCGTGGGTATCGTGCACAAATGCTATGGAGTACTGTTATACAGCAGTCAGTGGAGTAGCCTACTGTTGGCTATACAACATTAAGTTATATGTTACTCAAATGAATATGGTGTGTTCCAACAGTGGCTATCATTCCACTTCAGACAGCAGTCTGGGCATTATAGGTGGGGATTTTCTGCTGGTTACATCTTTACGCTAGTAAGTGACGATAACTGACCATTTTAAGTGAGTCATTGAATCATTGATTCATTCAAAACATTGATTTATTCAGGAACGAAATGCATTCTGATAGCACACGTACATCACGGAGACGTCTGTTTGACGTCTACATTTACATCTGCAATACGTCTATAGGACGTTTCCTATCAGATGTCAAATTGACGTTTAGAAGATGTCTGTAACTGACATCTTACAGACGTCTATCAGATGTTTGTACACAGCAGATGCTTTCCAGATGAAGCGATCTTTCACAGACATCCTGCAGACGAACCTGTGATATCTGGGCTGTGAGTTGGTCAAAGACGCACAATGATTTTGCTTTGACTGTGAAATTACTTTCATAAAAGTAGTAAAATGTTCAGTAACTAAATGTGTTCCATAATTAATTGTTACTTAATATTCATTTCTTGTTCTTTTAGCTGTTTAGCTGTAAAAAAATATCACACTCACAGTCGTGCTGTTTCTAATCAGAGCTATTCAGACAGCACCCTGTTTGTGTGATATTGTTTAAATATGGTGAAAAAAAACTTTTATTCAAATAAATAAATAAAACAAGTTATATTCAGGCTGTTTTGCCATTTTCTGTTTGATATAAGCTTTATCTTATATTAGCTTTCTTACTTTCCAGACACACTGACCAGTGAGGCAAATTACTAGGAATGTCCTACACACACACATACAGTATATATATATATATATATATATATATCTGTCATGACATCTCTCGGAGGGATTGGCATGGTAATGTACATGACAATGTTAATTTATTTGGTCTTGGCAGAATATATCTGCTACGCTGCTGCTGCTGAGAGCAAGTACCGAGACTTGCTACTGCCAATACATCAACAACATGCTGCAGTAAGCATGTAAGAAATACTGCTGCTGCACATATAACACATATGAATAACCCCCATAGCATACATGAATCCCCCCGTAGCAGATCTATACAGGTGGATCTGGGGAAGGTGGAGGGTTTCTGAAGTGCGCTGCAAACTGCTACAGCAAACAAAAGCCAAGTATTTGAATATTGAGCAGTAAGCTCATTGGCTACCTGCCATGTGACAATGATGTCGCCAGGTCAGATTGAGCTAGACCTATCGGACTGTGCCATCTAGGGTTCCATGCCAGAACTCTGTATACACACACACACACACACACACATTTCAGAAGGAAGTCCATTAAAAGCCCTTGATCACTACAGCAAGGTCAAGGTTTAGAAATAAAGAAACTGAGAGTTGTTTTGCTAACTGTTTGCTTTTATTCTGAGACGTTCCCTCAAGTGAACTAAGCAGGTGGTCATGGCAGCCAGATATGACTGCGTTTACCCGTAATTGTCTGTTCCCAGCCTCGGTAAATGGGTAGAACCAGGTCTCCAGTTTCTCCCTCTCATCAGGCAGCCACTGAATGGACTTCCGTGCTTGACGGAGCTCGAATAACCTGTGGCAGATTCAGACAGGTGAGAGCCAGGTAACTGCTTCCCTTTTGTGCTTTAAAAGATTGCCGATGCTTGGATAGTGTGTGTGTGTGGCTGG